>NC_092814.1:320173490-320481740 GCF_023375885.2 Dermacentor andersoni | reverse complement strand
TGCATTAAGTTGGCGTTCTTCCAAGATTCCCGTACGCTTGAAGTCCTGAGGCATTGGGCATACTGGGTGGCCAGTTTTTCTAGAACAATCTGCCCACTACCCTTCAACAAATCTGCTGTTACCTGATCCTCCCCAGCTGCCTTCGCCCTTTGCATAGCTCCCAAGGCTTTCTTTATTTCTTGTGGCCTTACTTGTGGGATGTCAAATTCCTCTAGACTATTCCCTCTTCCATTATTGTCGGGGGTGCCACTGGTACGGTATAAACCTCTATAGAACTCCTCAGCCGCTTGAACTATCTTATCCATATTAGTAATGATATTGCCAGCTTTGTCTGTTAGCGCATACCTCTGATTCTTGCCCATTCCTAAACTCTTCTTGACTGCTTTTAGGCTTCCTCCACTCCTGAGAGCATGCTCAATTCTATCCGTATTGTATTTCCTTATGTCAGCTATGGTACGCTTGTTCATTAACTTGGAAAGTTCTGCCAGTTGTATTCTAGCTGTAGGGTTAGGGGCTTTCATACATTGGCGTTTCTTAATAAGATCTTTCGTCTCTTGCGATAGCTTACTGGTACCCTGTCTAACGAAGTTACCACCGATATCTATTGCAAACTCCTTAATGATGCCCATCAGATGGTCGTTCATTGCTTCTACACTAAGGTCATCTTCCTGAGTTAAAGCCGAATACCTCTTCTATAGCTTAATCCGCAATTCCTCTATTTTCGCTCTTATCGCTAACTCATTGATCGGCGTCTTATGTACCAGTTTCTTCCGTTCCCTCCTCATGTCTAGGCTGATTGTGATCTTACCATCCTATGGCCACTGCAGCGCACCTTGCCGAGCACGTCCACATCTTGTATGATGCGAGGGTTAGCAGAGAGTATGAAGTATATTTAATTTCTAGCCTCGCCATTCTGGCTCCTCCACGTCAACTTTCGGTTATCCCGCTTGCGGAAGAAGGTATTCATTTTCCAAAAATTATTCCGTTCTGCAAACTCTTCTAATAACTCTCCCGGGCTATTCCTAGAACCTATGCCATATTCCCCCACTGACTTGTCTCCAGCCTGCTTCTTGCCTGCCAGGCTTTGAGGTCGCCCAGCAGTATAGTGTATTTCGTTTTGACTTTACCCATCGCCGATTCCACGTCCTCATAGAAGCTTTGGACTTGCTAGTCATCATGACTGGATGTAGGCGCGTAGGCCTGTACGACCTTCCATTTGTACCTCTTATTAAGCTTCCCAACAAGACCTGCCACCCTCTCGGTAATGCTATAGAATTCCTGTATGTTACCAGCTATATCCTAATTAATCAGGAATTCGACTCCTAGTTCTCGTCTTTCCGATAAGCCCCGGTAGCACAGGACGTGTCCGCTTTTTAGCACTGTATATGCTTTATTTGCCCTCCTAACCTCACTGAGCCCTCTTATATCCCATTTGATGCCCGCTAATTCCTCCAATAGCACTGCTACACTCGCCTCACTAGATAACGTTCTAGCGTTAAACGTTGCCAGGTTCAGATTCCAATGGCGGCCTGTCCGGATCCAGAGATTCTTAGCACCCTCTGCTGCGTCACAGATATGATCGCCGCCGGGGTAAGTTCCTTCGCAGCTGCTGGGGACAGATGGCCGGGGTTTGATTATTGTATTCATATAGGAGGTTGTCGCCAAGTACTGCACCAGAGAGGCCAATCGTGCTCTGGTGAGGGAGTGCGTTACCGGGTCTGGTCACTGGGGTCAGGCCGCCCTCTAGGCCTTTTGATAACAGGCCTGGATAACATAGATACAGCGTATTTAAGTACGTTTCAGTACGTGACGCAAGCAGCGAGTGTACACCGTCGGAAGTGTCCCGTCATGCCTATTCAGCGTGTCCTCCGTGGTCTGTATGTGCAAGGATTCTAGATGCAAGCGTGACGCAAGCTTCTTTTCTTTGGTAATGAAACGTGCACTTGCCCAGGCAATCTTGTTGCCTGTAGATTCCACAAGCTCAGCAAGGGCACTCGAGGCCACGGCCGTCTCTTGACGTCGTATTCATGCTGTTTCACACATTTCTTAAGGTAACCTGTCTCGCCGATACACTTGTGATCACAGTTCTCGCACATTATGGCGTAGATAACACCTACGAAAGTTCCCTGTGGCAATTTGTCTTTCAGGTTTACTTAAACTTTTATTAGTTTACGGGTTGCCACTTGCGCAATTTTGACGTCGTACCTGCGCATGATACGAGCAATGGTCTCACTTGTGCCAAGGACATATGGAATGGCAGCTGACATCTTCGGAGACGACGTAGAATGCTGTCTTTCTGGGAGTAACCCTTCTTTCCTTACTGAGGACGAGAAGGACGGAGGGTAGCCACAGGTTCTTAAATGTTCGCAGATGCTCCCAATATCACGTGTGCAGTCCTCCTGCCTTGAGCAAATGGTTTTTGCTCGCTGGAGCAGCGTAGCGGGAACAGACCTTTGGTGTGAAAGCCGATCTACCGAGTTGAAATGCAGGTACCGGTCTTTATGTGTTTGTTTCCTGTAGACGTTGAAAGAAAGGCCAGGGTCACCGCGCTTGACAATAATATCGAGAAATGGTACACAACCGTACGGTTCTTGCTCGACATTAAAATGAATCACCTGTTGCTTCTAAGACGAGATGTGAAGGCAGCGAGAGCATCCTTGTGAATTATGGAGAAGGAATCATCTACATATCCCAAGAAAACCTTTGCAGAAGGAGTAAAGGGGTAAAAGATGCAAACGCCCGACGTTCGACGTGCCCCATGAGCAGATTCGCAACAGAAACTGATATAGATGCACCCATAGCCGTAAAATGCGTTTGTAGGTAAAAATTTATGATGGAAGACGAAGTATATATTGGACAAACAGAACCTAACAAGATGGGACAGGTCTGAAACGTCAATCAGAGACCTATCGGGCAGTGACCCACCAGCTTCGAAGGCAGCGGCGCAAACCTTTACAGCTGGTTCTACAGGAACGCTTGTGAACAGTGACTTAACATCAAATGAGACCATCACGTCATCATGAACAGGAACAACGTGTGCTGTACCTGTTCAACAATGTCGCCAGAACTGCGTACTTGAGTGCCGCTTTTTCCAACGAGTGGCGCAATGATCCGGTGTAAGAAACTGGAAAGCTTGTACGGAGGTGAGCGAGTGTAGTCGACAATGGGCCGCATAAGAACACCTTGCTTGTGTATCTTTTGTAGGCGTCTAAGTGCAGGAGCTTATCCGTTGTTACAAAGTAGTCGGTAATAGAGTGATTTATGCTGACCCAGGACCAAATGGAAGTCGTCAGCTCGAAGCTTTTGGAAGTCCCTTTGCAGTTTTCCTGTGGGATCACGCGTCAGGCGACTATAGGTATTGGCGTCACTAAGCAGTGCCAGCATCGTTTTGGTGTAGTCACCACTATCAAGCAAAACAGTTGCGTTTCCTTTGTCAGCCAGAAGAATGACGATGTCTGGATTACGTCGAAGCTAGTCGATAGCATGATTTTCCTCTAGCGACAGCGCGGAGTTTGAAGAATAGTTTTGAAGCATAGAAGGCACGTTAATAAAAAGCGTGCGAGCTTCGTCACGTCTAGTCGTGTCGACTTGGCTTAGAGCCTATTCAACAGCACAAATCGGCTACTTCGTATTTCGTGTGGGCCCTCTGCTAAAGTTTAGACCAAGGCTCAGGACAGAGTTCTGCTTTGTCAGGCTTATACGACGAAAGATTGTGTATAGCCTCTCTTGGTAAACTTCGGTACGTACCGTTTCAGGATGGTCGCAGCCTTTTAAGCTTGGCATGTTGCATGACGTCATTATTTCGGGTTGTCACGCTTGCTTGAAAGTTAGCGTGTAGTTGAATTGAAGCAAATTCGGCAGGGTACAGAAACTCTAGTCGGCGACGGGCATAGAATGTATCATTTTCCAGCATACGGACCTTAGCCTTGCACTCCGATATTCTTGCTTGTAGTAGTCGTTCAGCCCTCGAAATCACGTAGTCTTTTCGCGTTTATTCAACATATATTTCTTTCGGCCAAAGGGGTTACTGTCAAACTTTCCATTTTGGCTCTTGGAGTTTACGCGAAACATGACGGCGACGGCAGGAATGCGCCTGAAGTGTCCGTATAATTGCTATCGCAATTATATATTACGATATGATCGGTAAATACCCGAGAGACGAGCCGCCGTGAGAACGACGACGAAGTGGGTCTGTGCCCTTGGCGCGAGTGAATGTCGGCCTGGCGCTCTGGCTCCATTCTAGTGTTCTAGTGTAAATAGTCTGTAAATAGCCTCTTTTGTCTGTGTCTTTCTACACGTAACATTCTGGTGGAGGTCAGCGATCCCCGTCCTCGCCACGGAACTCCGGAGTGGTCGGTACGTCGAGCTTGTCACCATGCCTCCCGGTGACGAGCCCGCCTCTGCAACGGCTTCGGCTGGTCCGACTGCTCCCGTCGTCACGGTTGCCCAATATCGCGACCCTGGTGTGTTCTCTGGCCTGGAGGGACAGGACGTTGACGAATGGCTCAAGCTATATCAACATGCCAGCGCTAATAAAACGTGGGACCCCACCATTATGCTCGCCATTGTCATCTTTTATCTTGGCGGCACGCCACGCGTGTGGTACCAGACGCATGACGAAGAGATCAGCAGTTGGGACTCTTTCAAAGAAAAGCTACGGGAACTGTTCGGCGACCCCATTGGCCGCAAGGTTGCCGCGAGAAAGGCTCTTGCGTCTCGCGTTCAGACATCTACAGAGCCGTACGTTTCCTACATCTTCGACGTCTTAGCTCTATGCCGCAAAGCTGACGATCCTATGTCTGAATCAGATAAAGTGTCACATGTCCTAAAAGGCATCGCCGACGACGCTTTCAATTTGCTTGTTTTCGGCAATGTCTCGACAATCGACGACATCATTAAAGAATACCGTCGCCTTGAACAAGCCAAGAGCCGTCGTATCACACACCACATCACGCGGCTACCCAACACCGCTGCTACGTCGACATGTGAGGGTCGATCGCGTCAGGCCACTACCTGTGACGACGTCACCCGTATTGTTCGCCGCGAGCTTGAGGCCGCCTGTTCGCCAGCTTTCTCCACGACGCCTCCCGATCCGCCAGCAACCACGATTGCCATGATTCAGGCCGTAGTCCGACAAGAATTTGAGAACATGGGTCTGAACTCCGTGTGTTCAACATCTCAACCCAGCGTTCCCCAGTTCTCCACCGGCCCTCCTCGTCCCCGACAGTCCTTTTCCGCCACCTCTCGCCGCAACCCGTCCGATTGGCGTACCCCTGATGACAGACCAATCTGCTTTCACTGCTGTCGCATCGGCCACGTCGCTCGTCACTGCCGCAACCGATGGCCTCCGCCTCCTCGGACATACGCCGCCACTTACTCCCGCACCTTTGGACCTTCTGTTCCCTATGCCACCCACCGTGAACCCACTGCCGCTGATGCTCCTCTTCCGAACCTTCGCTACAGCCGCTCACCCTCACCTCGACGCCGTCAGTCCCGTTCGCCCCAACCCCGCCGCTTCTCTTCGCCGCCTATCACTTCCCGGGCCCAGCCGGAAAACTAGGCACTGCAGCTTCTGGAGGTGAAGCTGCGTTGTCGACACTGCCCTCAAATCCTCTGCTCACGTTAAACACGAACCAAAACCTTCTTGACGTTGACGTTGATGGATATCCTGTCACGGCACTCATCGACACAGGGGCACATCTTTCTATTATGAGTGCTGCCTTCCGACGGCGACTGAACAAGCTCCTCACCCCAGCGTCGGCACGCGTCGTCCGCGTTGCGGATGGTGGTACTGTGCCTATCATCGGCATGTGTACGGCACGTGTTAGCATCGCCGGCCGCCACACTCCTGTCCTCTTCACCGTGATTGCTCATTGCCCCCACGACCTCATTCTCGGCCTCGATTTTCTCTCCGCGCATTCTGCTCTTATTGACTGCTCTGCCAGTACCCTTCGCCTTGAGTTACCGATTCTCGCAGAACTTTCTGACGCACCCCAGTGCCGCCTACGCCCCACTGGCTTTATTTGCCTGCCGCCAAAATCAATAGCCTATATTGAACTCTTGTCTTCCCCACCAGTCCCTGATGGCGAGTACCTCGTCACTCCTCTGCGCGACATTCCACTACAGTATGACGTTACCGTGCCTCACAGTATACTTACTGTTACTGCGAACCGCACTTTCATGCCTATCTTTAACTTTGGATTGGCGAAGCAAATTCTACCACAATTCTACCGCCTTGCCAACGTTGATTGTCTCGGCGACCATCACGTGGCAAATTTATCCACCGATCCTTCTTGCGAGCTTAGCAGGCCTCTCGTGCCAGCCTCGGCCGCCGATCCCAAGATACAGAAAATGGTTGCGACGGACCTGTCTTCTGCGCAGGCTGAAGACCTTTATCGAGTATTATCGGCCTACAGAGATATTTTCGACTTCGACGATCGCCCTTTAGGCCAGACGCTCGTGGTCAAGCATCGGATTCTTACTGGCGATGCTACTCCTATTCACCGACGACCGTACCGAGTTTCTGCGTCGGAACGCCAAGTTATTCAAAGCGAAGTGAACAAAATGCTAGACAAAAACATCATTGAACCTTCTTCGAGTCCCTGGGCGTCACCTGTAGTGTTGGTTAAGAAGAAGGATGGCACGTGGCGCTTCTGTGTAGACTACCGTCATCTGAACAACATTACTAAGAAAGACGTCTACCCGCTCCCACGTATAGACGACGCCCTTGACTGCCTCCACGGTTCCAGCTATTTCTCTTCTATTGATCTTCGTTCTGGATACTGGCAGATTGCTGTTGACGATATGGACAGAGAAAAAACCGCGTTCATCACACCTGATGGCCTATACCAATTTAAAGTAATGCCGTTTGGATTATGCAACGCCCCTGCCACCTTTGAGCGTATGATGGACTCCTTGCTCCGAGGTTTCAAATGGTCCACATGTCTCTGCTACCTCGACGACGTCATCGTCTTCTCACCCACGTTCGACACTCACCTTGAGCGTCTCACAGCTATACTTGATGTCTTTCGAAAGGCGAAGCTGCAACTTAATTCGTCCAAATGTCGTTTTGGCCGCCGCCAAATTACTGTTCTGGGCCACCTCGTTGACGCTTCCGGAGTACAGCCTGACCCTGACAAAACTCGCGCGTTCCGAGACTATCCGGTTCCGAAGACAGCCGCCGACGTTCGAAGTTTTGTAGGGCTATGCTCGTACTTTCGTCGTTTTATTAAAGATTTTGCGGCAATTGCTAGACCCTTCACTAATCTTTTGAAGAAAGGCGTACAGTTCTCGTGGGGTACTGCAGAAGCCGCCGCCTTCTCTCGTCTCGTTACTCTTCTCTCCCCACCACCCATCCTCGCCCACTTCGACCCTGATGCCCCTACAGAATTGCGTACAGATGCCAGCGGTCATGTCGTAGGTGCCGTCTTAGCCCAGCGTCAGCGTGGCCAGGATCGCGTTATTGCTTATGCGAGCCGCCTCCTCACACCACCGGAGCGCAACTATTCCATTACGGAACGAGAATGCCTTACTGTAGTCTGGGCGGTAGCGAAGTTCCGTCCTTACCTTTACGGTTGCCCTTTTTCCGTAGTCACTGACCATCATGCTCTCTGCTGGCTCTCATCGCTAAGAGATCCTACAGGCCGGCTTGGTCGATGAGCTTTGAGGCTACAAGAATTTTCATATTCCGTGGTGTACAAGTCTGGCCGCCTGCACCAAGACGCTGACAGCTTGTCGCGTTACCCTGTTGACGACCCTGACTGCTCCACTATTACCAGTGCTGCTTACATATTCTCTGTGTCGCAGCTTCTTCATTTCGCCGACGAGCAACGTCGTGACGCCTACATCAGAGCACTCATCGACCGTTTTGAACACACTCCGGCCGACGCCACACTACGCCTCTTCGTCCTCCGCGATGGTACTCTGTACCGTCGTAACCTTCATCCGGACGGCTCTGAGTTCCTACTTGTCGTGCCTAAACACCTCCGCTCAACCGTTTTAGAAGAGCTTCACGACGCACCAACGGCAGGACACCTCGGCGTATCTCGAACCTATGACCGTGTACGTCGCCGGTTTTTCTGGCCGGGCCTTGCCCGTTCCGTGCGACGTTACGTCGCCGCCTGTGAACTTTGCCAACGACGCAAGAAGCCTTCCCAGCTCCCTGCTGGTTACCTGCAGCCGCTCGACATCCCTGCCGAGCCCTTCCATCGTGTCGGCTTAGACCTTCTCGGCCCATTTCCGGAATCTACATCAGGAAACAAGTGGGTTGCAGTCGCGGCGGACTACGCGACCCGCTATGCCGTAACCCGTGCTCTTCCGACCAGTTGCGCAGCTGATGTTGCGGACTTCCTCCTGCATGATATCATTTTGATTCATGGTGCTCCGCGTCAATTGCTAACAGATCGTGGCCGTACGTTCTTAGCCAAAGTCACTGACGACATCATGCGTGCCTGCGAAATACAGCATAAGTTTACCACCTCCTACCACCCTCAAACGAACGGCCTCACTGAGCGTTTGAACCGCACCCTTACAGACATGCTATCCAAATACGTTTCAGACGACCACCGTGACTGGGACCAGGCTCTACCTTACATCACCTTTGCGTATAACTCTTCCCGTCTCGACACTGCTGGATTTTCTCCTTTTTACCTCTTGTATGGCCGTGAACCGACGCTACCACTGGACACTGTGCTTCCGTCCACCACAGCATCAACTAGCGCTTATGCCCGTGATGCCATCGCCCATGCTGACCATGCTCGCCAACTTGCGCGCGCTCGTCTACAAGTCTCTCAAGACAAACAAAGGCACCGCTACAACCTCCGTCACCGTGATGTCACTTTTGTCCCCGGCACCCTCGTGTTGCTTTGGTCACCATCGCGTAAAGTTGGCCTTTGTGAAAAACTGCTTTCCTGCTACACGGGCCCATATCGCGTGCTTCGCCAAGTGACAGATGTCACCTACGAAATCGTTCTCGCCACGCCCACTACGTCCTCTGCTGTGACAACCAGTGACATTGTCCACGTCGCCCGACTCAAGCCCTACAACTCTCCACGTGCCTTGGATATTTAACTGCACCGTGACGGCGCTTTTGCCGCCGGGGGGTAGTATTACGATATGATCGGTAAATACCCGAGAGACGAGCCGCCGTGAGAACGACGACGAAGTGGGTCTGTGCCCTTGGCGCGAGTGAATGTCGGCCTGGCGCTCTGGCTCCATTCTAGTGTAAATAGTCTGTAAATAGCCTCTTTTGTCTGTGTCTTTCTACACGTAACAATATAATAAGAGTATCAGAGTCCTGTGGCCCATAACTTTCCGCAAAAGTAACAAAATCGAACTTTCCCCATGCAACGATTTGCTGCGCCGCAACAATGTCACCGAAGTGGGGGAAAAAACGCAAAGGAAAGCATGTTTTCCGCAATCGATGGCTTACTTTGGACACCTAATGGGGTTGTCGAAGGAATATCGAAGAAAACGCAAGACGCTTGGTCCACAGAGAACCGCGCGCATACTTCTCCGTGTTCTACACCCGCGAGACAAAAGACTTTACGGAGAGGTTGCAATAACATCAAAGTGCAGGTGATGCTCTCAAGCGGAGGCGTTGCAATCCAACGAATCCCCACAGTGATGGCGGCGAGCAACCATTGTTTCTTTTTCTCGTCTGCCAGCCAGAAAGTGTCCAAAACTCCGGCAAGCCGAAATCCACTCGGCCCGATAAAAGAATACGAACGCGCACCAAAAAGCGCCGCGCGGTGGTTGAGGCAACACGAGAAAAACGCATGCGTTCTGGCTGGCTTTGGCAGCCCACGAGTAGCGAGAACGATAAAGTTGAAGAGGCTGAATGTCTCCTCGGGAATAAAAGTCAAAGTAGAAAAAATAAATAAGAAAGTAGTTACCTTTGCTGGCTTTACTGTCTTGACATCGATGCTTTGGCTCAGGTGAAAAAAATGTTATTCTTTTTTGCCACATAACGGCGCATATGAACCACCACAACGCTTCGTCTCATATGACCTCGCTGCGTGCTTTGCCAACCTGTATGATAGCGTGACGATTTGGCTTGTCTCGTTGTATGGTGGGATGTACGACTTTAGAAAAGTCAATGCACCTTTGGTATCAAATGTTTATAAGATTTTATGCCCATAAAGTTTCGCAATTGAAATCCATGCGCTCCGTAGATCCGGGGTCTCCGCGGGATGCCGCGACGAGCCCGCTCGCCATCAAAACGCCCTTGAAACTTTGTGCTCGGATGGGGCTTCTTGCGCTATGTGACTCCAGGTGCATGGGATTTGCCGCGAAATTGAGCCCGAGTTCACAATGTTCGTGCCAAAATGTCTTTTCGAGCATAAAAAGCAAATTCGAGACAAAATCCAGAATAATTTCCGGCGCCGGGGTTGTTTTGGTCTGGGGTGCTTGACAGCACAAAAACATTTCAGGGGGGGGGGGGGAGGCTGAAGCTCCATAAGCCCCCCGCCCCTCGTAGTGATATACAATCAGCTTGACCATCTGAGCTTCTTTAACGGGCACATAAATGCTTTTGGGCACACGAGTGTTTTTTTTTTCTTTTTTTTTTGCATTGAGCCACCGTCAAAATGGGCGGGCGCGGCCGGTATTCGATCCCTCGACCCCAAGCTCAGCAATGCATTGCCATATCCACTGTAGGCTACCCCGGCGCGTTGAGCCGCGGTTGAAGTGTGCTCACGATTTGTAAAGCACTGGGGTCCCATAGTTAGGAATGATTCTATAACGGAAGGAAAGAGAACATAATTTGAAAAGTATGATAGCATTCAATAGTGCAGCGTTTTACGATAGCATTAAAGCAGAAATGCCAGTATCATCATGGAATTCAGGCGGCCAACTCCTGCTTGGTTTTCAAGCCACTGTTTAAACTGTCTCAGTAGATGCTGACAAATTTTACTAGGGTCCATATAGAACGCCACTGATTTCAGCGTAAATGAAAGAACGGAATAAGTTCGCCGGGCCGATACAAATGGACGGTCTTTAAAGCAGGCACTCAGACCCAGGGATGCTTCCGGTGCAGTGCCCCTTGTTTGGTACCGTGACACAAGGGACTTAGAATTTCTTGGACGCCTTTGAGTGTGCCGAATGCGCAAAATAAATACAACAGAACAGAAACCACGTAGCCAAAGTCAATTTATATGTTAGAGTGGACAACAAAATGCACTATTTGGCAACTAACAACGCAATCTGGGATGGCCTGATGATGACTGGTATACAGCGTGCACACGAAAACAAACAAACAAACAAACAAACAAACAAACAAACAAACAAACAAAAAAAAAAAAGCATGCAATTCAATCGAGTATGTTGAGCACACACGAGGGGAAAAATTTGTTTTCACGCTTCGGTTACCAAGTGGTACTTCAGAGGAGAGAACGTAATGCGACGCTTTTGCCCGAGCTCTAATGTATAAAAGCGACGTATTGCCTTGCTGTTTAGACCTAAACAAAGTGCAGTGTGACCAGCGGGACTATCAACATTGATGTGTTCATTAAATGAGTTTTCTTATTATCGTACAGTTTTACAGCGAATTCTTATTAAGTAGCGTGCACACAATAGTAAGCTATCGCTAAGGCCGGCCTCTCAGCCTTCTTGTACACAAAATGTCTGATGTTTTTTCACGAAGATTTTTAAAATATAATAACTCTTACTTAGGAATGATGTTTTCAGCTGCCGTATATTCACCAAAGAGCTCATCAAGCACCCTCGGTGGTTCTGTCCTGAACTTGTTACGGGCCATGTGACACGATCACAACTGTTCTGAACGAAAGTTCTCTTGGCAGTGTTGTGCTATTATATGTCTCAAGGGAGTTCATGCCGGAACGTGCATGTGACATGGAGATAAGATGTCAATGACTTTCGGCATTTAGGTTTCATTTCCTTAGGATGTTTGTATTGCTTAGCTTCAAAAACGTCGACATTTTATGATCAGCACACCAAGCCATACAAGCTGTCTCAATAATATAGCGTACATATACCGCCAGGTTTAGGTGGAATTGCCCCTCTTGACTTCTGAATAGTTTCTAACAATCCAATGTAGAGCCCTCAATTCCATGCTTATTTGTTAACATAATGAGTTGGGTGTATGATAAATTGGCGGATGGCGCATTTTTACTTAGTTCAGTAAATGTACAGGACCTTTGCCAGGTGCAAGCCGACTTAATGATTTCTATCCATCGTACTCTCAAAGAAATCGAAAACAAATAGAAAAAAGGATATCTATATCTATATATATATATATATATATATATACCCGCTCGAAATATACGATGTTCCTCACAGCTATACTGCAACTGGCCTTCCGCTTTGGTTCCGGCCTTGTGTTCTACACGTTGCTTGCAGCCTTCCTGCACCTCGCCAAGCAGGAGTTAAGCCTTTCCATCGAGTGCCTCCATGGCGCTGATTTTTCTGTACTACGGCGCTCTTTTAGACTAATCCGCGTATACCACCTCCCATTGTTTTCTCTCAAAGCTGCGCAATGACTTTAAGAAAAACTATTCTTTTTTCTGTCTTTTTCCGACTATTCGTCACTTAATTTTAATTCCTTTCTATATATAGCGTAACTGTCATGTTCCTTTTGTTCTCTTTTCCCCCTCACAGACAGCGTTGAGAGTTCTTTGATTCTCCCGGGGCGCAAGCATCACACGCTGCTGGACACTTATCCCTAGCTCCTGTACTTTACTGTGCGTCGCAGTCCCCGGCTTTCCTTTGCAGTATATAGAAAGATTTAGTCGCCTTCCTCGGTGTTACCATAACAATTGCTCTGTATAGTACTGTTTCTCCATCTCGTAGCTTCAGCGCCGTGCTCGCCACTAAACGCAGGCTAGCTGACAGGCACAGTGCGGCGAAGTTCCGGCTGCGCTGGGAAAGCTGCTCCAGGCCTTGCTTTCTTTTTTTTTTTTTGCTCCCTTCCTGCCCATTCCCTTTATCCTCGTTCTGTCTCCGCTTCCTTCTCCCCAGAGTATTATGTTTTCCTTGTTTCATCGGATGTTTCCTTAGCCAGATGTCTCCTGACCTGCACTACACAGGCGCCCACAGCTGGTATGTTTTGGTGTCCCCGTGATGTTTCCGCGTTGGTTCGCTTGCCCATAACTACCGGCTTACTCGGTTTTCTTCCCCCAGCTGCGTCTTACATTCTTGTTTACCCTACTGGTGCTTTGTTCATCGCTCGTCAGCTCCCGTGGCACAGTTTTGTGATGATCTCTCTCTCTCTCTCTCATATAACGGTCTATATAGCTGCTGTTCGCCTCTTCTCTCCTTCATCTTTTTTTGTTCTGATTCTTCTTCCCACAACCCTGCGTTCAATCCTCGTGAGCGAGTCTGTTCGACGCTCAGCAGTAGACGTCGGCGTTATTTTCTTAGGTCTTCGCATATGCCTTCGTTCTCCTCCGTTTCTCTTTGTTGCCTCTTCTTTGATTTGTGTTTATCATGTTTGGGATTGCATGGGTGGCTAAGCATTGTTTGTTCCCCAATTGTGCTAAAGGGTATGCTTTCGTTTCGTTGCCGTGCTTTTCTCTTTTGTGTGTCCAGCGTGTGGCGTGGCCTCCGGGAAGCTGATTCGAGCAGCGATTCCTCCAGGGAGCCAAGCGAGCGTCTTGAGACGAAATGCTGCCCTCGCAGGATTATCGCGGCCCCCTTGGGGCAAATTATTGTAGTGACGGGGGCGCACGCGTCTTCTCATCTCGCGGATGGCCGCCTTCTGGCCTCCTTTCGGTGTGTTCCAGGGCGGTATGTAGGACAGCGCTACTAGTTATCGCCGCCTGGAAAACAATAATTATGAGCATGACGCACTCAGTGAGCGAATGAGATTAGATTATGCGATTTTACGTGCCAGAAACACTTTCTGATCATGAGGCACGCCGTTGTAGGGGACTCCGGAAATTTCAACCACCTGGGGTTCTTTAACGTGCACCTAAATCTAAGTACACCGGTGTTTTCGCATTACGCCCCCATCGAAATGCGGCCGCCGTGGTCGGGATTCGATCCCGCGACCTCGAGCTCAGCAGCCCAACACCCTAGCCACTGAGCAACCACGGCGGGTAGCGAGCATATAACGACGAAAGCACCCGGCAATGGAAGTACTTCGACATGATTTTGAATTGCACGATGGAGAAAGGAGTGATAATGGACAAGGCAGGATAGTTGACCCGGATAAGCCCGGTTTGCTACCCTGCATTAGGGAAAGGAAAAGGGAACTGAAAATTAATAGAAGGAGAGGGGAAAATGTTCACATTACTAACGCAAATATTGAAGATCGCAAGATCGCAAACAGATCGCAAACAGATCGCAAGAAACCCAGCAGCGCTTTTGCGTATTTGTATAGATAGTAGACACGCGAGGCCACAGTCCTTGGGAAATGTCGTTAACATTTCGGAAATACGACGTCGAAGTAGGTTTGACCTTGACTTCAGGAAGTTGGAGTTTTGAAACAACTTGCCAAACAGTTCTAGGACGTGTATCGGCGGTGACAGCTTTACTTGGCAAACTGCTACGAAATTACACTTTGGACAAACTGGTCATGTATTAGTGTACACTAATGAGTTAATCTTGACAAAGCTGCAGGGTGGTAATTGTCTAATTTTCTTATTAGCAGAGCAGACGACGCGAGCACCTGATGGTTAGTGGATACAACGTAAGTCCTTGCACGCCTCAACTCAGAGATCATACCTAGCAGCCGCGTGTACGGAGTCATGCGTTAGCTTCGGCGAGCGGCGATGGCGGCGCATTCTTAATTTTTTTTTTTCAGTTTTCGTATCAAGAACGTCTACCTTTTCGAGCTTTTCGGGAACCTTTCATTCATATTCCAAACGTAACAGTTTGCACGAAGGCTGGTTACATACCTACATTATCTGAAACACTTTATGCGTGATCCAAAATTTTGTTGCAGTTGGCCTTTAAAGGGACACTAAAGGGAAAAATGATTTCTTCTGCATCAGTAAATTACCGTTCTACAACACCAAAAACACCACTCTTACAACGATAAGACGTTTGGTAAGCCAGAAAAAGCGCAAGAACGAAATACGGGTGGCGACGCCTACTTAAGTTCCCGCACCTGGGGGCTGTGACGTCTTGGATTTTGATGGCATCTTCTAGGGCCTACTAATTATATATAGCGGTACAGATTGACTACATTGTGTTCTAAAGGAACCAAATAATAAACGTGGCAAGTTTCGGGAACTTTTATTCAGCCAAGGAGGCCAAAATGCGAAAAGATACTTTGGAATCCCCGACATCACGCTGACGTACCGGCGCTTGGGTTTCGGCGCGAAATTCAAATACTGATACTTGGACCTTCATTTTCTCATCTAATAATCAAAGCATTTCTTTTTAAATGACTGCCTGCAGGGTTCTCAAACAATGCTTCATTAGTCTAAACTGATTTATTGTTTCGCTTTAGCGTCCGTTTAAGGACGGCCATTTTTGAATCGTTGTAGAAGACGAGGAATTGAAGTCAGGTTTAAAATGGCCTCTTGAGATCAGAGGTCGCGCCTGAGAGCCGCCTGTGCGCAAGGTGCAAGGTTTAGCGTACCAACGTGTACATCGTGTTTCAGCTGAGGTGCGCCAAACTGCCTAACAATAAGACAGGCTAGATATCAGAGGCGCCCTTCGCCACTACTTCAGTCGTGTTGCTCGAGATATTAAAGGCTGAGGACTGCTGTATTGCACGTCTAAGTATCAAAAGGACGCTAATTAACTTTCTAATTGGGTGAGTCAAGTACTACAGCTCAGCGGTAAACTTCTGCTGCTTTCTGCACCAACAAAAAGTGGGCCTCTCGGTTTGCCCTCTTATCGTTGATTGTATAGCGAGCGTCTCGAATCCGACACGTTTGTGCCTTTCAAGTAGCATAGGAGGGTTTATTGGTCAGGCGCCTGCTCATGGAGTTCACGTTCTACGTGGCGCCATCGATCATCCACCGCCGTGGCCTTCAGTGGCGCTGGCTAACATTGCCGAGGCTAAATACTGAATACGTACCCAAATTTCCAAGAATGTGAAAGCGGGAACAGCAGCGGCGGTAGTAGCAATGGTAGTGCAACGCACACGTAATTTGAAGATGGTAGGTTGAGATCCCACCGCCGGCACGCTGTTTTTTCGTCCACTTTCATTAACGCTTATTTTACCGTCTCTACACTTCAATTTAAAAAGAAAACTACAATTAAATTCCCCCATGATTTCTTCGGCTTCATTATATGGTGTCTTGATGTGGTTGTGATAAAGGCTTCTAGACATTGAAAATCGTAATGGCAATATAGTAGATGACAAGCCAAGCCTGCAGGGTAGGCTCCTCTCGAAAAATTATGATGCACCTGAACTATATCCCCCCTGTAGTTGGGTTCAGTCGATCAACTCATTACGTCCCCTGGGCCCGACCCCCCGGCAGCCATTACATGAACCCGACAGTCGGCTTTCAACCGCGAAATCCGATTCGTACAGATTTTGTTGGGTGCATGTAAAGCTAAGGACTTAGATACATCTCACAAGATCAGTTCCGGCCAATCTGACATCGAACAGTAAAACTGATTGCATCAGGAGACTGACCACTGCGATCGGAGGAAGCACATTCACTGCGGACGAGACGTACCCAAATCGACAGGACCATCGCCTCAAACTAGGGCGGCGACGTGCTACCAGCCGACGGCATAATCACACTCCTGATCACACTGTCTTAGCGCTAGAGGTTTGTACGTGCGAAGGAGGCTGTATGACATATTTCTTTTGACCTCAAAGCCCTCGCCTAACCAACAAACATCAACTAGCTAGTTATCATGCCCTGAACACTAAATCTTTCCGCCCACGCACTAATACTTTCAAGTACAACTTTTCTTCCCGAATGATTCGACATTGTAGTTAATTGCCTGAGAAAATTCGCCGATTGATTCTCCCTCAGTTTATGAATGCCATAGGCAATGCATAGATAGTATATTTTTTTGTTCATGCTGATATACCTCACGTTGCATTCTGCTGTGCCTGATTACTTCGTTAGAGGACTCTGGTTGTATTGTATTGCATTCCCTTGTGACTATCTTTGTAATCCACTATTGCTATAATGTTATAGATTTCGGTAAGTGCAAATAAATAAATAAATAAATAAATAAATAAATAATGCAGAGGTTGGTCAGAGGCTTATTGCTCTACCCAGCTACAAGCCAGCTAAGAAAGCGGAGCTGGACCTGTGACGATAACCACGGAGGCAAGAGGCAAAGGCCATGACAGTCAGATCTACTCATTACCAAGGGTTCATGCCCGAACTTCTTTTATAAGAATAATAAAAAAGGTAAATCCCGATGGCCTGAAAACTACATTTACATTCACTCCAAGGGCCCGATATCCCACCATTTATAGATGTTGTAGAAAGGTTTATTTGATCTGGTTTTAATATAAAGTCATCTGACAACGACTCGCTGTCGGGCAAGAATGTCAGCCAGCCTATCGATCTTCCATGTACCGAAGTCACGCAGCACATGTTTTATAGATTACTTCACATGGCACATCTCACAGCCTGTACACTCGGTAGGTTACATCATGTTTCCGTAACGACGTGTAAACGTCCCTTCCAACCTAAGCCTTTGTAGAAGACTGGCACTTATTGCGCTGAATGTTTGGTGGTCCCCTGAACGGTATCTTGGGATGCAGTCTTATGAGACGACTGTAGCGATTTTCTTGACGGGTCGCAGTGCTTTTCTGCCCCTTACTTACAAGTGTAATGAAAGAAAGCCGGTACAGAGCGTTGGCCCTAGACAGTGCTGAGCTACACACTTTGCCACACACTTGTGGCCCGGGACTGGTCTGCAGGGCAATGAACTGGCCGATGCCGAAGCTAACAAGGCTCTCGACGATTCTGAGGCCACTGCTTACGATTCCGTTTTCAACAACGGACGACAACTGCGGAGATGGTGCAATCAAAACTGGGCCACTCCTGTTGGCTCGGTAGTCCGTGTTCAGCTGGACCACAGGGGTCACGCGCTGTGGGACTCCATTAGAGCACTGCGCGGGCCGTTTTTTTTTTTCTGGCGGCCTTCGTAATAAGTAGAATAGTATACGTAGCGCCGTACTTAAAATGGCAGGTCGCGGAACAGATCAAACTAGAATGCCTCATTCGGAAAATATACAAACTAGCCATAGGACTACCGATCAGCACCAGCACGGACAAGTTGCCGCAATTAGGCCTACACAACACGATAGACGAGGTCATTGAAGCGCAATGTACGGCACAATATGAACGCCTCTCTAAGACTAGAGCAGGCAGACACATCCTAGAGAGATTAGACATAGGTTACCACACACAGCACGGTGTCGAGGTGGAAATCCAGAGAGAGACGAAGGAAAGATTGATTATACCTCCCATACCAAAGAACATGCACCCAGAACACAATAAGGACAGAAGAGAGAACAGAGCGAAGCAAATACAGAAGGAATTCGGCAGCGACAAGGACGCAGTGTTCGTATACGCGGCTCGATACAGTCGCAGACGGGGGTTTACGGCAGCCGTAATCGATAGGGAGAAACGGTGCAAAACGTGCGCGACGATACGCACCACAAGTAACGAGATACCTGAAGAAGTAGCCATAGAGCTCGCAGTAGCTCAGACTAACGCAACCGTGATAGTCAGCGACTCTCAGACGACAATAAGAAACTTTGCCAACGGCCGAATCTCCCCGGAGGCACTACGCATTCTTCTTGCAGGAGGCCAAAATTACAAAAGAAAGATATACATCACCTGGACACCCGCTCACACCCTCGCGGAGGACGGCAACAACGAGGCGGCACATGACGCGGCTCGAGGGCTTACGGAGCGAGCCGCAGTCGCAAGTGACGCCCCGACACCCTCCGGACGTGACGGTGCGGTAAATGAGTGGGAGTGGGAGGACAGAATGACAACATATAATGACATTACGAAACATTATAGCTTACAGAGGCGCATATTCCCGCGACCTCACGCAAAATTGACAAAAAGCAGTCAGTCGCATGGCGGCAGTTACAAACTAGGACGTATCCGAATGCTGCGCTCTCGCACATCATATATCCGGATGTATATCCTACGGACAAATGCCAAACATGTGAATCCAGAGCCACTCTGGAGCATATATTATGGGAATGCCGAGGGATAAATAACAATAAAGAAAACGCGGCCTCTAGCAGCAGCCTTCGCACGCGCTGGGAAGCCGCGCTGCTCAGCCCCGCCCTCAAGGATCAACTATGGGCCGTCCAGCGGACCGAGGATGCCGCCAGGACCCACGAACTCCTGGCCGCCACCTAGGTGGGGCCTTTGGCCCTCCCCACCAACTTGCAGGGCACACAATAAAGTTCTTTCCTCCTCCTCCTCCTGGCGCAGGCCCGGCCCAAGCCCGAAAGTGTCATGTGCTGTTCCTACCGAGCCCCGCCCGCTGATTTCAAAGTGCCCGGCCAGCGCTCCAAAGATATGCGCCCGGCCCGGCCCGGGTCAATTTGGTTCAATTCATTAGCCTTTGAGCCTATAAGAAGTATGGTCCAGTTCTCGGTTATTGTGAAGATACTAACCGAACATAGACAATATTGTTCGCAAGAGGCAGATTTCACTGTCTTAGGTTTCCCGCTAGAGTTTCTGCTGCTAAAATAAAATACGTCCTGTTTTTAACATGCTCGTGCATTGAAGTTTAATATGAACGCCAGTATTACACTTTGCAAACAGCTGTGCGGCAATATGTTGGCGAATACACAGATGAACACACCGCTAACATTTTCATGCCCCTTCTGAAACTTGGATAACCATTGCAAAGTACAATTATGGAACTCAAACTAATAAGCTTTGCGCGAATGTAAATTTAAATACATAAGTCTTTTGGCTTTCACAATATCATAACTAATACAAAAATGCCACTAGAAGTTATCTAACCCCCATTAAATGGAATTTGGTGAGAAGCAAGGGCAACGCTCATGTGCAATCATAATGTGTGAAGGAACATGCCCTTTTTATTGCTTTATTCGACTTCGTTTTAATGACTTCAGTTTTTAATTCGACAGTTGAGGCAGACGTCTTGTATAACATGAGTAAATTTGGATTCTCTCTATTTGTGTTTCGTTATGTGGGGTGTTAAACACAGTGCAAGTACCACGTAAAGAACATACTTTTCCATCCAGTTCGGATGTGATGCTTGTTTTTTCACCTCATTTCCTAGCGAATCACCATAGGGAAAAAACCAAATATGAGATACTGGACACGAGGATTTGAGCCAGTTACCGTTTCAAAATATCATTCAAAAGAAAACTGCATCGAGAGATTAAAATTTTCTGCCTTCTGTTTCGTTTGCAAATACTTTTCACCAACGCTGAAAATTTTCCAGGATACGGGTTGGCTTAAGTTATTTATCTAAGACTGATAGACACTTGAAAGTGTAAATATTACTAGCTGCACGAATTATTCGATAAACTACGGTGTATTATTCGACTAATTTGAACAAAACCTGAAGAAATTATATGTAAACTAGAAGCAAATTGCACTGTGCCCTAACAGACGAATTAACGAATTAATATTATTTTATTTCATTACTATGACAGCGCGCCTAATATTTGATTCATTTTTGCTTGTTCATTACAATGATTACATAAAGCAATCCAAAGAGACACAATAATGGCTCCCGCCAAAATCTACCTAATTTTCTAGAGGAACCATATATTATTGCAGTGGTACGCCAACCACTTGATGACGACGGAATGACGACAATGTGATGATGACCGTATGACGATATCGACAATGATGACGTCACAACGAATTCATCACGACGATTCTATGGTGACGAAGGCGTGGCAATGATGGTATGAGGAGAATAGGATGACGGAGCTGTAATGACCACGATGCAACGACCATGATGGCATAATTACAATGGAATGAAGAACCCCGAATGACGCAGACTGAAGGATGAAGGCGGTATGACGGCGAAGGCATGAAGCTAACGGGTTGACGACGACTGTATGACGACGATAGCGTGATGACGGCAACATGACGAGAGTACGATGACGAACCTGGAACGACAACGATGGGACGAGCATGACGGCATCAGCACCACAAGAACGCGGACCTAGTGACACAAATTAGCAGGCAACTAAGGTCGCTCTGTCGGCGTAAGATAGATAGATAGATAGATAGATAGATAGATAGATAGATAGATAGATAGATAGATAGATAGATAGATAGATAGATAGATAGATAGATAGATAGATAGATAGATAGATAGATAGATAGATAGATAGATAGATAGATAGATAGATAGATAGATAGATAGTGACAGTGACAAGAACTTTATTAGAGTGTCCTGAGGAACTTGATTGGGGGATAGATAAAAAGTGCCTGAAGTAGACAAAGTATGCTATTCGCTTTGAAATGCGGGGCGTGTAGTGAGCGAGAATTATGACTGGTACCGTCTTCTCAACGATCGAAGGACGCTGCTAATGTACACTAAATCTAATATGCGCAGTGTGTTGCTGCTGTGTTGTGTCTTGCCTGTCCCTGTTTTCTCAAAAACTGACAGGCACCATCGACACAATATTTTGACAGCGCTGCAGTTTTTACATTCTTCAGTTTTGCGGAGTCGCAAACAGCAGGGCCGGACCTTTTACGGGCCTGATCAAGGCCAGAGCCTTAAGCTTATAAGCCCGAGTCCAGCCTGGAGGCCCGGCCGTGCACAGGAATTCTGCCATGCTCAAGCTCGTGCAGTGCTCTAGCCTCCATGGTCGCGTGGGTGCTTGGGTGGGAGAGTGTGTGGCATTTTTGCCCATGACATGTGACTGAATCACATTGTCTATATCAAGAAGCAACGTCTTGCCGGGCAGGCACGCATTCGCTATGCTGCAAAACCTAGTGCAGAACACGATCTTTTCGATGTGAGTTGCTTGTGCGTAGTTGAAAACAACATAAAATTGCATGCGTCGTTTGTATCGTTGCGTGGCATTTAATTGAAACGTTTTAATAATGCTTCCCTTAACGTACATGTAAAAAAGTGCATTAGATTTGCATCTTTCTTTTTATTTATTGATGCGAATGCGTCAAATGGCCCACTGAGCAAAAAAGCCGGTGTCTATCGTCTCTAGCAGCGAAACGTCACTTAAACTCGCATTGCCGTTGGCTGGGATGCCACGTCACGAGCGAATCTCTAGGGAGAAGAGCGGCGGTAAGCGCGCCAGGTGTTGCGTGAGGGGAGAGGGCATCGCTTCGATGGCGCGTCCCCCTCGCTATCGCTTTCAGCACGAGCGCTGCTCGACGAACAGAGCCAACGCCTCCTAAACAGCAGACCTGTGCACACCGCTTTGTGTCGTCATGCTATATTTGAATCGAAATTTCCACTGTCGAAAGCCCAGTGTGAGGAAAGCGGGGACGTCAAATCACTGCAGCTACTCGGGCGCATCCCCATTAGATTCTGTGGTAGTCGGGCAACGTAGCCTGACATCATGGATCGAAGAGCACATGCCTTGGGCTATCTAAGAGGCGTTGGCACAGCGGGCGAAAGGGCAAACCTGCTGCCCCGCTAGAGCGCAAGGTGTTGTGTCAGGGGAGAGGGTATCGCCGCATCGGTGGAATGCGGCATTGGCCCCGCAGGCTACGGCTGTTTGCTGGTTCGGGCAGCACGTACTGCTTTGGTACATTAATCGCAGCGCAACACTCGAAGGACTGCTCAGAGCCGTTCAAGTGGACGTTTATGCTTTCGCATTCACAACTCATATGTTTCCCCCGATATTTTTTCCTTTCATCATCATCATAATCATCATCATCATCAGCCTGGTTACGCCCACTGCAGGGCAAAGGCCTCTCCCACACTTCTCCAACTACCACGGTCATGTACTAATTGTGGCCATGTTGTCCCTGCAAACTTCTTAATCTCATCCTTCTTCTTCTTCGTGATTTGGGAGAGGGAAAATACGCTCAGTTCTGCAGCCCATATGGGAGCACGGCGCAGCGTAATGGGGAATTAATGGGGAATGGGGGCGGGGAAAGAAAGATGAGAGGATAGAGGGGGAAAGGGAGAGTACGTTTCAGGCAGCAGACGTCAGCATCATCCAGGGGCGATGGCCAGCGCTCGGGCAGAGGCCGTGCGAGGCCGAAGTCTATGGCAATCTCATCCGCCCGCCTAACTTTCTGCCGCCCCCTGCTACACTTCCCTTCCCTGGAATCCAGTCCGTAACCCTTAATGACCATCGGTTATCTTCCCTCCTCATTACATGTCCTGCCCATGCCCATTTCTTTTTCTTGATTTCAACTAAGATGTCATTAACTCGCGTCTGTTCCCTCACCCAATCTGCTCTTTTCTTATCCCTTAACGTTGCACCCATCATTCTTCTTCCCATAGCTCGTTGCGTCGTCCTGAATTTAAGCATAACCCTTTCCGTAAGCCTCCAGGTTTCTGCCCCATACGTGAGTACTGGTAAGACACAGCTGTTATATACTTTTCTTTTGAGGGATAGTGGCTACCTGCTGTTCATGATTTGAGAATGCCTGCCAAACGCACCCCAGCCCATTCTTATTCTTCTTATTATTTCAGTCTCATGATCCGGATCCGTGGTCACTACCTGCGCTAAGTAGATGTATTCCCTTACCACTTCCAGTGCCTCGCTACCTATCGTAAACTGTTGTTCCCTTCCGAGACTGTTAAACATTACTTTAGTTTTCTGCAGATTAATTTTTAGACCCACCCTTCTGCTTTGCCTCTCCAGGTCAGTGAGCATGCATTGCAATTCGTCCCCTGAGTTACAAAGCAAGGCAATATCATCAGCGAATCTCAAGTTACTAAGGTATTCTCCATTAATTCTTATCCCCAATTCTTCCCACACCAGGTCTCTGAATACTTCCTGTTAACACGCTGTGAATAGCATTGGAGAGATCATATCTACCTGCCTGACGCCTTTCTTTATTGGGATTTTGTTGCTTTCTTTATGGAGGACTACGGTGGCTGTGGAGCCGCTATAGATATCTTTCAGTATTCTTACATATGGCTCGTCTACACACTGATTCCATAGTGCCTCCATGACTGCTGATGTTTGGACCGAATCGAACGCTTTTTCGTAATCAATGAAAGCTATATATAAGGGTTGGTTATATTCAGCACATTTCTATATTACCTGATTGATAGTGTGAATATGGTCTATTGTTGAGTAGCCTTTGCGGAATCCTGCCTGGTCCTTCGGTTGACAGAAGTCTAAGGTGTTCCTGATTCTATTTGCGATTACCTTAGTAAATACTTTGTAGGCAGCGGACAGTAAGCTGATCGGTCTATAATTTTTCAAATCTTTGGCGTCCCCTTTCTTATGGATTAGGATTATGTTAGCGTTCTTCCAAGATTCCGGCACGCTCGAGGTCATAAGGCATTGTGTATACAGGGTGGCCAGTTTTTATAGAACAATGTGTCCACCATCCTTCAACAAATCTGCTTTTACCTGATTCTCCCCCGCTGCCTTCCCCCTTTGCATAGCTCCCAAGGCGTTCTTTACTACTTCTGGCGTTACTTGTGGGATTTCAACTTCCTCTAGACTATGCTCACTCACATTATCGTCGTGGGTGACATTATCGTCGTGGGTTTTCCTTCATCCCTCCTCAATTCGCGTCTCACGCTCGTGTGGTTCCTTCATTAAATGCTGACTGCGACCATCTCGTCTCCGCCCTGCCACATCAGGTGCCCACCGCACTAAATAACCCCCCGCCCCCCCGAAAAAAAAAGTAGTGGTAATAACCAAATTCGAGGCACATCATGTGTAAGACCGGTCAAGAGACAGCACAACCTTTTTACTCCTACGCGGTGGTTGTGTGGGATATTATTCTGCATCTTTCTGCGCTCGAGTAGGGTGTATACTGGTGTTGCTGTCGTATCATCGTTCACCATTTTTCCTCCCCTGACTCTACTCGTCTCCTGGTGCTGAGTGCACAGAATAAAGGGACGATGCACAAGAAACGGGCGACCACACTCGAAAATATCAGACATTTCGATCAACGAGAGGCGCGCTGTTGGGGAGATAAAGTATTTACTATGTAACGCGGGGCGGCCGCCACCGCGAAACCGAATGTTTGCGCCGAGGTGCAATGCAGTGCTCGCAACCAGAAAGCGCGCACTGCCGCGGTGAATCGATTTCTGGCTGCCGCGTGAACCTATAACGTCCAACGGAGTGCATCGAGGTTTTTCTTTACTTTCTAGAGTTTGCCGCGGCGCGGAAACATTTCCCCTGATATTACATTCGAGATCATTTATACCGATCTCCCCATAGCAGCATCCGGTGCAAAAGATGAAAACAGGCGCTGAGAACGGAACCCGCGAAAGAGGAGAGAGAACGCGTACGCAAACCGAAAAGGGAGGGGGGGAAGCCAGCGGCGGCTTCGGCGGTCGGCCCTCGAACAATGCACAAACCCGCGAACCCGAAAGCTTGCAAGCGCGGAGAAATTCAAGGCGAACGCGCGAAAGACAAACAAACATGGCAACTGGCCTCTGGCTGTTCAATATATATATATATATATATATATATATATATATATATATACGTTCAGATATGCATCTCCCAATTTCATCGACCGTCGCCTGCGCGACGATACACTCCCTGTCCCGCGCTAATTAATGACGTTGCGTTTCCGATTTATTTCTCCCCTGTGTGCTCCTAATTATACCTCCTCTCTGGCCGGACGGCCTACGAGAGCAACGCGTGGTATGCGTGTATGTTGCCGAAAGAACTCCTGTCGTCGAACACAATCGGTTTTAGCCAGCGCAGACTACGGTTTTCATGCAGCCGAGGATCCTATCTTTTATTTTATTTTCGTCATTTCTACGTGATTTATTGAACATATTTTTATACGGACGGAAGAAAACATTCCTCCAATTACTTACGTTTCCCCATAGGGTTATTGCCTTCGGGTTGTTATTCATTACGTGTTGGGTGAAAAATTAGCACGATTTTGCTTGTGCTCTTCTTAATTAAATACACACATAAGAAGGTTAATTCACGCCACAGAGCCAAAAACGTAGGACGCACATTTTGTCGTCGTCGTCTACGCAGCGGACTTCTTTGTTGTCGAGGTGCGATGAATCAAATATGTCACTGATCAAGCCATGTTTGTATCCTCTTATTGCGTATACCTCATTTTATTGGGAACAATATTGTCGTAAAGTAAGATAGAGCTAAGCAAAGGATTTACATTCAGTGAACGAGAGGAAGTAGCGTTGTCTCCTTGCTTTAATCATATAACATGCGCAATGTGTTTTATGAAGTGGACACTTTGAATGAAGTCCGTATTTCTTTTTTTTTTCTTTTGCAATGCAGCGCACAATGTCATTTCGACGAGGGAAACGACCGACGATATTATCCCTAGCCCAGCCCGCTTTCGTCTGGCGCATGGCCGAACCGTCTTGGGCTAGGCGAAAGAAGCTTCGTCTTGAAGGAATGTAAAATTTTGGAGGACGCTTAAGCTTCGCTTCTGAGTGGAACCGCAAAAATGGAAATTCAAAGATCGCTGACAGCTTCTCACGCTTGCCGGCAACTGCCGCTTATGTTACCGTAACGTTTACCGGGAAACGCTGGCGGCAAACGCTGTGCACGAAGGCGAGCTTTCTGGTAGAAACGCAGCCTCTTGCGTGGGCCGCAGATGCGCGGAGGCGAGTGCCATCTGGCTGGTGTTGTTGTAAGGAACCTAGCGCGGCGCGCCGCTCTATGAATGCTATAGCATTCATGAAACGCTGAAAATGGGCATGTGATTGAGTTTGCGCGTAGCGAAATTGTCTTTTCTCTTATATTCAAATTACAAACCGACGCTATCACGTCTGTAGGTTTGTGTCGGTCGTACTTTGCGATTTTTCTGACGCATTTCACTTTGAGAAATTGAATTATTCCTGTGACGCCTGTGCGCCACGCGGAAGGCCTGCTCGGTTCTACATGCGTGGTTCGGAATGATCTTTCGATCACGAGACGGTCGGCGCCGGACGCTGACATCGTTTCTTTTGTTTTTTGTTTTTTTTTGCGACGCGGCGCCTTTAACGCTATCACGTTTATGTGCATCTAGCTATTTTACTGCCGACGCCTTTGCACGCGCATATTAACGCGATAGCGTTAAGGACCCCGTGTCGCGGAAAATCCCGTGTTGGCGTCCGGCGTGAGCGCTGGGCGTGCGGTTCTGGAAAGTTATCGTATATATTCTACACGGCGCTAAGTTCTTCTGCCACTAAAGTTGATCATACCTTGTCCAACATTCTTTACAAAGGTATTCCTCGTGTAGAGAAGGATTGAATCGGTATAGTGGGTCGTCTTCTCCAGCGCTTCCTAGTGGGTCATCCTCGTCAGTGATTTTGCTCGTTAATGCTGCTCGCGCTCGCAGTCCGAGCTCTGCCTAGACTGTCGCCGTTGCGCTGCTCCTCGTCCGATCAAATAAACACCTTAACATTTGGTGGAGAGGGCTGTCTATACTCCGTCTATTGCGGCAGCCTCTTCGTCACTGCTGCACTACTTTCGCCATCCGACCGCTTTTGCACCCTAAACGGTCTGCTGCTATACCTTTTGCGACCGTAGAAATCCCTGCGGGATACAGTGCTATATTTGTTAGCAACCCGTCCCGATGCACTTTGATGCTGCTGCGACGGCAATGTCTTGGCAGCGTAGAAGCCATTGAAGCCGCGCAAGTTATGGATGTGCGCGATGACATGCACTGCACCACTTACAGTACGCTCAGTGCTATTTCTACGTCTGCTCCGTCACCATGCGATGTATTTGGTTCCTCCATTGTTGATAACCTTATGTCGGCCCAACGTTCCCAGCTTCTGTGCCTGTTAGAAGAATTTCGTTCTTCTTTCGACGTCGGGCAACCTCCCATGGGCGGGACGTCGACTGTTACGCATCGCATCGACACTGGCTCGCAACTGCCATTGCGACAACGCCCGTATTGCATGTCTCCCGCAGAACGTCGAGTAATTAACCAACAAGTCGACGGCATGCTTCGATGCTAAGTGGTTCGACCTTCGAACAGTTCATAGGCATCACCTGTTGTCCCTGTTGCGAAAAAAGATGGTTCTGTACGGTTCTGTGTAGACTTTCATCGTCTCAGCAAGATTACTCGCAAGGACGTTTACCCGCTACCGATAACTGACGACGCCATGCATTGACAGCCTACAAGGAGCCTGCAAAATTCTTTTCTTCTCTCGATCTGCGCTCAGGGTATAGGCAGGTACCCATGGCAGACGACGATCGACTGAAGACAGCTTTTGTCATGCCCCATGGCTTGTACAAATTTAACGTCATGCCGTTTCGACTTTGTAATGCGCCCGCAACTCTCTAGCGCATGATGGATACTGTTCTGCGCAACTTGAAATGGAATATATGCTTGTACTACCTTGACTACGTCGTTGCTTTCGCTCCGGACTTGCCCACGCACCTTCCACGTCTCTGGCGTATTTTGACGTTCCTGAGAAACGCCGGTCGACAACTAAACTTAAAGAAGGGCCGATTTGCAGCGCGGCAGCTGACCATACTAGGTTACGCCATCTCCAAGGATGGAATGCTCCCCGATCCAGCCAAACTTCGGGCCGTTGCCGAATTCCCTAAACCTACATCCATCAAAAACCTGCGCAGTTTTATAGGTCTGTGTTCCTACTTAAGACGCTTCATCCGACACTTCGTCGCCATCATATCGCCCCTAACGAAGCTCCTTGGAAGCAGCGGGCCCCTCACTTCGTAGTCGTCAGAGTGCGACGAGGCGTTCGAAATTCTGCCAGTGGTGTTGACCTCGGCGCACTCCTTGCGCAGCGCAAACACGGGTTTTCTAATATGATGTGGCTTATGCAAGTCGCACGCTTACGAAAGCCGAGAGTAACTACTTCGTGACGGAAAAAGAATGGCGAACACCTGGGCTCTTACTAAGTTACGGCCACATTTGTATGGTTGCCCATTTGACGTTGTCACAGACCACCACGCACTTTGTTGGTGGTCGTCACTCAAGGAACCCTCAGGCCGCCTTGCCCGTTGGGCACTTCGCCTGCAGGACTACGATATTCGCGTGCTCCACCGTAGCGGCCGCCAGCACTCTGACGCCGACGCGCTCTCGCGCTCTCCCTTGCCCGACGACAATGCCCACTACTCCGTATCGCCAGCTTGCCATTTCTTCCATCAACATTCGCACCATCGCTTCCGCACAGCGCAAGGACCACTGGATCGCCTCATTGATAGACTTCCTCTCTGATCCATCGGCGCAACAAGCCACTTGGACGTTGCATGCGTAAAGCCCACCAATTCGCCGTTCGCGACGACCTCCTACACCGACGCAATTACACCGCCGATGGCCGCCAGTGGGTGCTAGTAGTACCCCGCAGTCTGCCTTCTGAAATATGCGCGTCATTACACTCTGATCCACAGTGTGCACACTCGATAGTATTCAAAACTTAGGGTATTCGGCAGCGGTACTACTGGCGCGGGATGTACAGCGGGACCTACAGTGGCGCGGGATGCTCCTGCCCCAATTGTCCAGCGCCGGAAATCTTCACCGTGTCTTTCGATCGCCAGCCGATCTGCAACCGTTACCTTGCCCTTCCCGGCCGTTCGAGCGCATCGGCATTGAATTTCGTGGGCCACTTCCCCTGACATCCACTGGTAAGCACTGGGCCATCGCGGTTCTTGACCACCTCACGCAATACGCCGAAACTGCCGAAACTGCCGCCCTCCCAGCGGCTACAGCGCGCAATGTTGTTTCCTTCCTGCTTCGCCTATTCATACTGCGCCATGGTCCACCACAGGAGTTTCTCAGTGATCGCGGACGTGTCTTCTTGGTGGAAATCGTCGAGGCCATCCTCAAAGAGTGCCACGTTGGGCACCGCACAACTACTATTTACCATCCGCAGACCAATGGCCTCACAACGCTGTAACCGTACGCGCGGCTATATGCTAGCAATGTACGTAGCCTCCGACCACACAAATTGGGATGTCATTCTGCCCTTCGCAACCTACGCCTCAATACCGCCACTCAGAGCACCACTGCCTTTTCACCCTTTTTCTTATGGTACGACCGGCACCCATCGCACACCATCGACACAATACTTCCGTACAAGCCGGATGCATCCAAGTGTGCGCCTAATTCGGTCACAGCCAGATATACCGAAGAGTGTGGCCATCTCACGCGGGCCTTTACTTCAAATGACGAAGAGCTCCAGAAGAGCGCTCGCGGGGACACCACTTCTGCGCCCGCGTTTGTCCCCGGAGTGCTTGTGTGGCTCTCGGTCCCTTCCACTGCACCTGGTCTCTCGTCGAAACTGCTGCCCAAGTATGAAGACCCCTACCGCGTCGTCGAACGCACATCTCCGGTCAACTACGTGATCAAGCCCCTTAAAACCTCTTCGGACATGCGCCGTCGTGGAGGAGACGTTGTCGACGTCGACCGCCTCAAGACCTACTATGACCCTCTCTTAGTGACAAGCTGTTAGGTAGCCTGGTGGCTCTCTTTTCGTTCCCGGGTGCAATTGTAGAGAACTATTGGAACAGTATAGTGGGTCGTCCTCTTTAGCGCTTTTGCTCCTGAATGCCGCTCGCGCTCGGAGTCCGTGCTCTGCCTAGACTGTCGCGGCTGCACTTCTCCTAGTCCGATCAAATAAACACCTTAATATTCGGAATTTTGAGAATGATAGCCCACCAACAAATGTCATGAAACAATACACCCACAATGCATGCCTTTTACGGATACATATGTTAAATCTTCCCAGACTGAACTATTAAAAGTGCGAAAGAATAACAGAAGATCGGCCCACGTAAGAGGTCGCGTTTCTACCAGAAATCTCGCCTTCGTGCATAGCGTTCGCCGCCAGCGTTTTGCGGTAAACATTGCGGTTGCATAAGCTGCAGTTGCCGGCAATCGTGAGAAGCAGTCCGGGATCTTAGAATGCCATCGCGTTCCACTCTTATAGACGAAGCTTAAGCGTCCTCCAAATTTTTGGTAGAAACAGTTTCGCTGTAGTTATAGTTTTGTGGGTTTTAATTAACGCAATTTTTACTTGATGGCGCCACCAGTGCTGCTGTACATGTCTGTGGCTCCGATGTACCGGTACTCAGCAAGTTGCTATACATTTACGGACACGCTGTGCAACTCCCTGAGCTTCCGTCGACTGATGAAAGTTGGCCCGTGTGCATTAAAAGTTATTACGCTGGAGCTGCTCGTAAGAGCACGCGCCAGCGAAACGTGGTGTTGGACATAAAGTAACCTGGCCAGTGCCAAACAGCTCTTAAGAATGCAAAGCTGTGTGAATTGCACCCTTCGAACCTTTGGTCTAGTCAAGAAACAAGCCGCCATGCTTCATCCCGTCAGACGACGCACTTAAGTAACAGACTAAATCGCCAACGAGCCCAACGATATACGTGAGGTGATCAGCGCGGTCTTTGTAAATATTTGGGATAATTAAATTCTGGGTTTTGCGTTCCAAGCTCACGATATGATCATGAGGCGCGCGATATAGCGGGCGGACTCCGTATTAATTTTAGCACCTAGGGGAGCGGCCCCCTTCGGGCTGGGAAACTAGCGCGACATAATGGACCTCAATAAAAATTTTCCATCCATTTATCCATCCATCCATCCATCCATCCATCCATCCATCCATCCATCCATCCATCCATCCATCCATCCATCCATCCATCCATCCATGCATCCATCCATCCACCCTTTCATCCATCCATCCACCTGAGGTTCTTTAACATGCATCCATCGCGCGGTACGCGAGTGGTCTTGCATTCCACCCAACCAGGGAAGGTTTCCCGAGTCAGATTGAAAGATTGCAGTTGGCGGCCTAATTTGATACTGAAATATTGAGGGCCGGTCAAAAATTGATCAAGTGGGTTAAATGTTACGATCAAGAACAAAGAGCTAAAGGGTATTAGCACAATGACAAAAGACCGGTAGTTCTGCCGTGTGCACGCAAGTTTTCGCACTGCATGCCTGAATGACGTAGCAAGAAGGTACACGGCCGTGCGAACGGTCCTTTCTGCTCCCATTGATGTCTCCGGTATTTGTCCCCGCTTGCAAAGAGATATCTCAGCCTTAAGTACCGGCTGCATTCTTTGTTCGGAGAAGTTAGCCATACCGTACGGTCGGTGAAAAAAAAAATATAACATGCACTGTTTACAGGCTGCCGTATTTCCTGTAGATTTGTATGTGTAGGCCAAACGGGACATTGCCTAAATATCAGGTTAAAAGAGCACGCGTCACCTTTGAAAAGTTTAGGAGGACTGCGTCACTTGGCGTGTGGAAGGTCGCTTCGTTTTTATTTTTCCCAGCCCAGCAGTTCGCGTCGACGACACTGCTAGGATAAATGAAAGGGTCGGTACGTCCCCTAGCTTGTGCAGGGAGCAATATAGGGTTCTGTGGCTCATATTCTTTAGTTCAAATACTTTCACAGCGTAAAAAAAAAAGAAAGATAGAGCCCGTGCAAGTCGTCAAATTTTACGCAGAGAAGAACAAGGAGCAAAGGAAGAGCTGCTTGATAAAATTTGAGAGTACAAATTTATATTTTTTCCCGCATAAATTCCCCTTTGCCGATTGTACGCGAAATACGGCATTTGAGCGCCCGTCGCCTTCTCGCGCGGGAACTATAGATTGCGTGCGTCTGGGGTTCGTGCGCATGTCATCCTCTGTGAAATATTAAATGAATATTATTTTGAACAATGACGTGCGGATTCGCACTCTCCTATAGTGACGGGCACGAATCGGTACAAAATAGCGGCTTTGAATTCATAGCAGCAGTCATTGTTTCCTAAAGCACGGTGCTATACATTTATAAAAGCCTAGAAATTGGTAGGGAAATGGCAGTTATGTGGCACTTTCGTATACGTTACTGACGACCAAGACGAAAGTCGGCGATTCTCGTTTTCCTGGTTTTTTTTTCTTCTCTCTTTGAAGGTTCAGGGAAGGGGGTAACGGGAAAGAGAGAAATGAGACAACGCAGACCCAACAAAGGGACCTGGGAAGTTTGGCAATGACGTTAATTAGGAAGAATCGCATCATTCTCGCTTTACGAGCAGAGAGAATAGAGAAGGCAGGAATCAGGAGATAAACGACGAATAAGCCACCGTTTAACAGCCGAGGTCGCAGCGACATTCCACAACACGTCTGGTCCGCCACGCCGGGAGGAAAAGGACGGAACCAGGAACGCTGTAGCGAGCTGCCACATCTGCTCACCGGATAACTGCCCTACATTTAGTAGCGAACGTGTAGGTTCCCAGTAGAATTTCTCAGTGACACAGATTTCGACACGTGAAGGGTGTAACTCCACGTGTCAGCGTGAAGCACCGCCACTTGAAAGCATTCGTTTGAGCCGGTAGGCGGGCCAGCAGGAAATTAGCAGAATGGACGGAGCGAAGGCTAGGCCTGGTTAAAGGGAGAATTCTACTTCAGCTACTTTCCATTTCGTGCTTCGTCGATGGACCGAATGTCACTTCGCCTTCATTATCACAGTCATCGGCCGCTCGTTATAGCGGTGGATAGTGATCAAGGAATAGAATCGAGCCTAGAGTATCGGTCCTATCAAAGCACATTCTTTCCGACCGCGTACGTTTTACAGCGAAGCGGCGAAGCTGTCTATGGCTAGGATCCGGTATGTTATGGCGTCACGCGAAATGACTCTCCCCTAAGAACTCTCCCCCAAAATGTGAGAGTGAAAGAGCCAACAATAAGAGCAAACGCATATCGCCGCTCACGTCGGATCTCGGTTTAGCCACCGGCCTAACGGCCACCTGCGTCTAAAACGGCACTCCGTGGCAGCTGTCTGTCTGTGAATGTATGACGTAATGGGTGACGTAGAGTGCGCCTGATAAGGTGACCAAGGAGAACTTTTGGCGCCATTTCGCTCCACCGTTGCTATGGGGAGGCCACGCGTGATCCGTACGCCTGAAGAGCAGCGTATCTACGAGGAGCGACAGCGAGAGCAGCGGCGGGAGACAGACCTTCGACGTCGTGCCAACGCGGCGTCCCGAGAAGAAAAGCGTGCCCGTGATGTGGTACGTAAGCGTCGAGCAAGAGCCGACGACGCATATCGCGACGCCGAGAAAGCCGCAAAGAGTTCTCCCGACGCCACGAGGGCACGGTGCCGTGATTCGACAGCACCTATATACGCAAGGTTCCAAAGAGAATTTCTCGATCGCAACTTCGGATCAAGCTGCCGATTACGTGATCGCTTATGGTTCGATAACAACCTCTCGGATATCAATGGCATACAGTCGGAGGAGCGACGGCAGAAGGCGGTGTATGTGCTGACGCGATGCTTTCTCGGCGAGAACGTTGGGGAGTTTCGAGTCGGCGGCACGTGTAAGGAGGCGCTGATAAAGGGTAACGTGCCTCGGTTCAGTACAACGCGTGTACAGAGGCTCTCCTAAAGGGTGCAGTTCTACGTTTCAGGACGCCGAACGGTTGCGTGTACTCGCATATGCCGGCGCACCTTCTGAAGTTCAACACCGATTGGATCAGCTTCGCTGATTATCCACCTTCAGAGAGCGGAATGGCTCATAAATTTTTTGTTAGAGTCGTCGAAGGTGCTCGTAGATGCTTGCTTGCCTATTGCTTTTAGCATAATTCCTCATTTCAGATATTTAAATAGTGGCGATCGGGTGGGACTGTTGCCGGCAGATCTCTGAAAAGTTCCGCCAATCTGGCTTCTAAGCAATTCAGCTGGCAAGAATCATCCTGTGACTGGGGGCGGCATTCACAGATCATCACTGAGTCCTCATTGAAATGAACCGGCATTCATTACAATGCGCCTACGTAGGCCATGCGCCCTAGCTGGTTCAACCGGCTGTGCACGTTGAACCATTACTACTGCATATCCACCGCATGCATACGCCCGACTACGGCATCCGATCCCTCTGACACTCTCGAAAAAGTTAGAGCGCGCACAGTCCAGAATATATCAGGAAGCAACTAACATTCGTGGATCACTTTCTTATCGATCGCTGGCGCTAGTAGCCACGACGCGATCGCCTGGAACAATTTCTGCAGGCAGTTCGACTTATCCCCGTCTACAGCCACGTTCTAGGTCCTTTTGCGTGCGTATACATGATCCCCTTCTGCATTTCTCACAAAATACTACCTCATCTCATTTGTTGGGTAGGATAACGAGCAGGATGCGTTTGCAGATCTCTTTTATTCGTTATTTCGTATTACTATCTTTGATATCATGTAGCATATAGCACGCATGACGTGCATGTAGTGTGGCTTTCTGCCTTTATGTTTCTCGCCATTTCTCTCGCTTTTTTTTACCTCCTACTCTTCGCTTTGCAGCGTGGGGCGCTGCAAAGAAATCGACGGTACAGAAGCAGGAAAGACATTATAATACAGTTATCATTAGTATATGTTGAGAGAACCATCCCACAGGTAGAGTCGCTTAAGTACTCGGGTATCACATTCGGCAGAAAAGTTCACTAGTGTTCTCACATACAAAATATTGCAACGAAAGGGACAGGCGCCGCAGGTTAACTACGTTGAATCAGTAACTGGCGGTATGGTGTGCGAAGTGACACACTAATTATGATTTACCGTACGTATGTACGACCGATTCTAGAATTCGGTTGTGTTAGTTCTCCGGAAGTGCAAAATATAAACTAAGACCACCTGTTCTTTTAGAGAGATAAGCTCTTCGCCTATGCTTAGGTCTTCCTAATTTGGTTGCTAATAATATGTTACACTAGGAAGCACGCTTACCTTCTCTTTACAGGATATTCTGCAGGCTTACAGTTCGAACCTATTTAAGAACTTTTTTCGAATCTCCTCTACGACGTACACAATATGCACTTATTAGCGTAGCAAATTCATTTTTATGAACACGTGGCAACAGTTGCATATCCCACAAGTTGTATTTCTGCAGGCACAATTAGAACTTTTTAATGTTAACCTTGGGGAAATCAATCCGTTTGATACGTCCATGTTGTCCTCAAAATTGAATTTGCAGACATTTTTCCCAACAATGCAAAATTGCTGCCCCCAGCATACTTGAATACCCTTTTACAAGACTATTTGGCCCATTTCCCAATAACTGTAATAGCGACTGATGCTTCTTCGTGTGAAGAGAAGGCAGGCGTGGGAATCTACTCACCATCCCTCGGTTGGTCGTTTTTACTTCCCCTGCAAGATTACACATCAGTTTTTCAGGCCGAACTTCTGGCAATGATTACTGCTTTGTGAAAATTAGCCCTTCATGCTACATGAAGGAATGAAATCGACGGTAATAAAATTTTCAAGTATCGTGTAATTCTTGACGACCAAGGTAATGAACTAGAGAAGAGAAGTCGAAGGAACAATTTAGTTATATTTGGCATACAAGAAGAAACCACTGAAACCCCTGATGATCTTGCAAATACAATAAAAAAATGACGTTTTTTGGCGAAGCTCGGCCTTACTCTTAGCAATATTGAAAGGCGTCACAGAACTGGTAAAAAGGAGGAAAAGACTCGTCCAGTTCTAACCAAACTGCCCGACCACCGATATAAAGTGGCAACACTGAAGGCTTGTCCGAAACTAAAAGGAATTAATTATTCAATGTCACAGGATTTTTCAAAAAACGTGCGCTAAACAAGAAAGGAACTTTGGCTGAGCTCAGCAGAAGAATGATCAGAAGGCGCGAAAGTTAAGCTGGTCTTTGACAAGCTAATCGTAAATGGCACACTGTACGGGGGAAATGAGGACAGGGGAGGGCATTTAAATATAGCAAAACACAAGACTTGGCCTTTAAGATTAGATAGGCGGGGCATCACCATCCTTAATGTTAACAGCCGCAGCATCGTGCATAAAATCGAGTGCCTCGAAGCGCTGTTCGTCTGACACTGTCCTGATTTAGTTGTGCTCACAGAAACGTGGCTGAGCGAAGAAGTTTTTGACAGCGAGTTCGTTCCAAGAAACTACAAGCTTTTTCGAAAAGATCGTGGCCGAAGAGGAGGAGGCGTAGCGATTCTTTTCAAATCTTCCTTACATGTTATAGCAGTGCCTGACGGAACAGGCGTGGAAAGCCTATTTTGCAAACTTGACATAAATAAAGTCTACTACCTTTTAGGAGCAGTTTACAGACCTCCGAATTCATCTGCCACAATATTCGAAGAGCTGAACCAACATATGCATCGCCACATGAAGCATGAAGACAGAGTGATTCTGAGAGGTGAGTTTAACCTTCCGAATCTGCTCTGGAACAACTTTTCGATAACCAGTGCCAAAATATCGAGAATGAAATGTTAGACATTGTGTTCAATTTCGACCTCTTACAAGTTGTAAATTAGGCAACCAGAATTCAAAATGGTCCTGAGTCAGTCCTTGATCTGTGCCTTGTAAGTGGGGAATAGTAAAGACAAAGTGATCTGCAGCGTCACTTCCGGCATTTCAGATCATAAAGCAGCAGTCTTGACGTTAGAGGGCGTCGCATTGGAAGAGCGAGGCGATTTCAAGCTGTTTCCTGATTTTTTTAAAGCAGAAGACGAGTCTATTCTTGTTGCTCTTAGTTTTAATTATGACTCTTTCAGAAACAACCCTTGTTCGGTGAATGACTTGTGGCTTTTTTTCAAGGGGGTAATTCACGAATGCATTCAGCGTTTCTTGCCGAGTATAGCTAAAAAATATAACTTTTGTAATCCATGGATAAGTACAGATACGCTGCAGTTGCAGCAAAAATTGAAACGCCTAAAGAAGAGAGCGAGAACGACAAACAGGTCTGCCTTGAAACTAATGGTCGAGCAGATGTCGGAAGAGGTGCAGAACAAGATTGCACATGATAAGAAAAATTATTGTGATACAACACTGCCATCCTATATCAAAACGTCGCCCTCAAAATTTTGGAGGTTGGTGAATCCGAAGTATCGCTCTACCGACGGATGTATAGTTGATGGTGGTCGCGTGCAGGATCATGCAGAGGCTTCCACGGCATTCAATAAGAATTTCAAAGACGTATTTACACAAGATGACGGCCATCTTCCGCCTTTTGAAGTGTCCGTACCTCCTATTCCTGATGTGGTAATAAGTGATGATGGCATCTTAAATCTGCTGTTGAACGTTGAGGTAAAAAAATCTCCTGTACCAGACAATATCCCAATTGCTTTCTTGAAACATTATGCTGAGTGGTGTGCAAAATACATGTTCTGAACACTAGATCTTTAAATGAAGCTGCGCTACCTGACGAATGGCGGGAGGCTAGAATCAAGCCTGTGCATAAATCTGGTGACAAAACACTCATTCAGAATTACCGTGCAATATCGCTAATCTCAACAGCTTGTAAAATCTTAGAGCATATTATTAACAAACATATAATTGCTTTTATTGAGAAAATTATTGAAGTTGTTATCGTTTCAGGATCTCTTTCAGCATGCGGAAGGGGCGTAGCCATGGGAGGGGGAGCTTCTGGGGCTTCAGCCCCCCCCCCGCGCCTCCCTCCACCCCAAATTTTTTTACCCTGCTGTCATGCACCGCCGACTAAAACAAATCCCGGCGCCGAAAATCATTCTGGATTTTGCCTAGAATGTATTTCTCACGCTCTAAAAGACAATTCGACGCGAACATTGCGAACTCGGGCTGGATTTCGTGGCAACGCCCATGCACCTGAAGTCACATTACGCAAGGAGCCCCATCCGAGCACAATATTTTTCAAGGGTGTTTTGATGGCGAGCGGACTTGTCGCGACAGCTCGCGGAGGCCGCGGAATCTACGGAGCGCATGGATTTCAATTCCGAAACTTTCTGGGTTTAATGATCTTGTAAACATTTGACTCCAAAGCTGCATTGACTTTTCTAAAGTCGGACATCGGACCATACAATGAGACAAGCCAAATCAACACACTCTGAGACGACAAAGCACGCAGCGAGGTCCGGCGAGACGACGCGTTGTGGCGTTTCATTTGGGGTGTCATTGTCACAGAAAAGAATATCAACATTTCTTTCACCTGCGCCAAAGCATCCATGTCACGACAATAAAGGTAGAAAAGGTATCTACGTTATTTTTTATTTTTTCTACTTTGTCTTTTATTCGTGAGGACATGTTGAGCCTCTTAAATTTTCTTGTTCTCGCTACCCGCGGGCTGCCAGAGCGAGCCAGAGCGCATGCATTTTTCTCGTGTTGCCCCGACCACCGTGCGGCACAATTCGGTGCGCGTTCGTTTTTCTCTGGCCGAGTGGATTTTCACCTGGCAGAGTTTTGGATGCTTTCTGGCTAGCAGACGAGAAAAAGAAACAATGGTCACTCACCTCATCACTATGGGTACTTGACGAATTACAAACGCGTTCGCTTGAGGGCATTACTTTCACTTCGATCTTATCGCAACCTCTCCGGAGAGGCTTTTGTTTCGCCGGTGTAAGATACCGAGAAGTATGCGTATAGTTCTCTGTGGACCAAACGACTCCCGTTTTCTTCGATATTCCTTAGGTAACCACATTTGATGCCCAAAGTGGGCATTCGATTGTGGCCAACGTGCTTTCTTTTTCGGTTTCTTTTTTTTTTTCATTTTGATGCCCCCATCCCACAGACAAAAAGAAGGCATTGTTGCGGCGCAGCGAATTTTCGCATGGTTAAAGTTCGATTTTGTTACTTTTTCTCTTGCGGAAAGTAATGGGCCACGGGACTCTTCATTTGCGGGATACTCTTACTATATTATTGCGATAGCATTTATATGGACACCACAGGCGCATTCCTGCCGTCGCTGTCATGTTCCGTATAAAGTCCAAGGGCGATAACATCGTCACCGCGCGGCGCACTACCTATATTAAAAAAGAAAAACAAAACGAAAAGGAAACATATACCACCATAAATTCCCATAAATAAGCTTTCTTAAACACTATTGTGAACTTTGTTTTTGTAAGCCTCCGTTGTTTGTCATTTTCCTACTTTTCTTCCACCAATCTTTCATTCGCCTCTTACTAATCTGTATTGCGGACATCTTTACTTTCCCCCGGCTCTCGCTGAACCCAAGGGCTTCAAGGAAGCCAGAGGCCCCTAAATCAACCACTGGGCAGAAAAACTTCACATTCTAATAAAAGCGGGGAGGAAGCGCGCCGCCTTCCGTCGCGCGCGATGCATCGGGGGCAGTGGAGGGAGTGAGACGAGGGGGGGGGGGGGGGTCGGGCCTTAGAAATCTCTGATCTGTGAATCTGTAATTGTGCGACAGGTTTATTTGCCTGGTTTGACGCAATATATGTACAATGACTTTTTCTTAGATTCGTAGATTTATTCGGGACTTATACATATATTTAAATATCTTGTTGCGAGATTTTGTGTATACTGAAATACCCCGGTCGAGACGACGCTTTATTCCAAGAAGCAAAAATGGCGCCGGCGCAAAAACGAACACGAGCCGATGATTGATGATGACTTTGTACAGATGAAGATGAAGTCAGCATAAATGCTTACACTAATTTCCCCCGTGGATGGAAGCGGCCAGCCTGGCCGCACATTAGAGAGTGGAACGGAGATGAAAGGGCTTCAGGCGGGAAACGTGCACGATCTCTGTTCCGCGACAACGTCGGTCAGTTGGGGCATAAACAGGTGTAACACGATAGTTCACCGGCAAGGTCTGCTCTATGACTTTGTAGGGGCCAATATATCGAGACTCAAGCTTCTCACATAAACCGGGTGTTCGTGCAGATATCCATAGGAGCACATCGTCACCAGGGTGGTACGAAGCGAATAGGTGATAGGCATCGTACCGATGCTTGCGATCGTCTTGGCTTGCTTCAGTGTTCGTACGGGCGCGACGACGACACTGGGCAATACAAGACATAAACTGGTCGCAAATGAATGGTGAAGCGTTGACGGGGCCAGAGAAGAAACGTCGAGTGATGAGGTTGGGTGGCGGCTTTATACTAAGAAAAACGGAGAGTATCAGTTGGTCCGTTGAACAGACGTATGCAAATGTTACAAATGGGCGAATCGCATCCCATTTACGATGGTCAGATTGAACATACATGGATAGCATGTCGCACAGCGTACGATGAAATTGCTGTTGGGCCATTGGTTTGAGGGTGGTAGTCAGACGTTGTCTTGTGCATGGTGTTGGACGCTTTCAGAATTTGATTGAGAGTGCTTGAAAGAAATGCCTTGCCTCAGTCGCTCAAAAGGACATGAGGCGCCCCGTGATGTAAGTAGATAGCCTGGAAGAAGAAGGCCGCTACTCCCGAGGCAGCTCCTGAACGTACTGAGGCTGTTTCGGCGTACCGGATCAAGTGGTGAACAGCAGTGACGATCCATCTGTTGCCGTCTGGAATAGGTGGTAGTGGCCCGAAAAGGTCAATGCCGACGACAGAGAAGGGTTCTGCTGGACAAGGAAGTGGTTATAGCATCCCGACTCGAGCAGTAGTAGGTCGCTTACGGTGTTGGCAAAGCGTGCACGAGGCAACATATCTAGCTATGCTCGTGGAAAGACCTGGCCAAAAGAATTGGCTGCGTATGCGCTTGTGTGTTTTGTGGTAACCCAAGTGGCCTGACGTAGGGTCATCGTGTGAGGCCTGCAGAACTGCAGCGCGAAGAGAGCGTGGTAGAACGGGAACCCATCGATGGCCTTCCGGGTGAAAAATGTAACGGTGGAGCACGTCGTCTTCGAACTTGAACAGTTTGAGCTGTTTCCGTAGCCTGGCATTGGGTGAAGATGAAACACCTCTAAGGCGATTGATGATACCATGGCATTAAGAATCGGCGCTCTGGTGAGGGGAAAGCACTGAAGGGCGGTTTGATGGAGTCAAGGAGGAAATCTGTGTAATAGACAATGCGTCCTCCGTGCGGCCAATTTGACAAGGTGATGTGATGTTCTCCGATGGTGGTGGTAATGGGCATCGGGAAAGAGCATCGGCATCTTGGTGCTTCCTTCCGGACTTGTATATAACATCGAAATCATATGCTTGTAATCGGAGTATCCAGCGGCCAAGGCGTCCCGACAAGTTTTTGATTGTCGGCAACCAACATCGTGCATTGGTCGGTCACAACCGTGAAATGTCGACCGTGGAGGTATGGACGAAATTTCTGAATGGACCAGACAACAGCCAAACACTCTTGTTCGGTTATCGAGTACATCTTTTCCAGGGAAGTCAGAACGCGGCTTGCATATGCAACCACCTTTTCGCAAAATTCATGGTCGCGCTACACGAGTACGGCACCAATTCCTTGACCACTAGCGTCAGTATGCAGTAATGTGGGCGCCTTTTCATTATCAAAGTGACAAAAAACAGGTGGGGATGTTAGTGCGTGCTTGAGTTCTTGGAACACGGCCGCGGCTTCACACTGATCGTTCCAATAGAAGGAACTGGAACTAGCAAGGAGCTGTGCAGTGGCGAGGCAGTGCTGGCGAAGTTCCGGATAAAACGTGGAAGGTATGAGGCGAGTAAAAGGAACCTGCGCAGTTCTTTTGCACGAAGTGGGCGTGGAAAGTTGAGCACTGCTGAAATTTTGTCCTGATCGGGCTGGATGCCGTCTTTGCTAACGAGATGACACAGGATTTTAATCGTTGTGCTAGCGAAACGGCACTTCCTCGTGTTGAGTTGAAGTCCGGCATTAGAAAGGCATGTGAGCACTTGATCTAAGCGTTACAGATGGTCAGTGAAATTTGAGGAAAACACGACGATGTCGTCCAGGTAACAGACAAGCTTTCCACTTGACGCCGCGAAGAGCAGTGTCGATCATTCTTTCAAATGTGGCGGGAGCACTGCGTAGACCGAAAGGCATTACGTTAAACTGGCAAAGACTGTCTGGAGTAGAAAATGTGGTGTTTTCTTTGTCCGCTTTATGTATTGGAATTTGCTAATATACGGAGCGAAGATCAAGGCTGGAAAAGTATTGCGCGCCATTGCAAAGAATCAAGGGCGTCATCAATACGGGGCATCGGATGTACATCCTTACGGGTTATCTTGTTTAGCGCGTGGAAGTCAACACAAAATCGTACCGATCCATCCTTCTTCTGCCCTAAAACGACGGGTGATGACCAAGAACTGGCGGAGGGACGTATGGTGTTTCTTTTCAGCATATCGGCGACGTTGTCCTCGATGATTTTACATTCGGCCAAAGAGACTCGGTAAGCACGACGGCGTAAAATAGTCTGGCCATCGGTGTCGATACGAGGGGAGGCAATGGAGGTCTGTCCGAGTGACGAACCATTCATATCAAAGGAGGCCTGATGCTTCGTGAGCAATTTCAGCAACGCTTCACTCTGAGCAGCAGTAAGGTCAGGACTTATCATTGCAGCAAGGGCGGATGAAGCAGATTTGCCCTGTTGAGGAAGAGCTTGCGAGCGGCAAGAGGAAGCAGGGAGACTGGTTGGGTGTCCACATAACAGGTTACTGCAGAGCCTTGAGGTAAGAGGATTTTCTCAATGGTCGTGTTTAAAGCGATGATTAATGCAGAGTTTTCTTTCAACCGTACCAGACAGGAAGCGAAGACAATCCCATGGGCAAGACAGCGGCCGTAAGGAGTGATGAACTTGTCGCCATCGGTGATGTTTATAGAAGAGAGAGTTAGGATTTGCTCGTGGCCGGGAAACAGTACAGAATCGGCAGCAGCGAGAAAACGCAGTCGTGGCTCATCGGCACACCCGCTGCAATGAACTGTCTCGTTCATATGGACTACACGTTGACGGCAAGAAATTAAAGCGGACGCTGACGAGAGGAAGTCCCAACCTAAAATTAATTCATGAGTGCACGGGAATAAAATCGCGAACGTAATATGATGACGGATACCATCAATGAAGACGCGTGCTGTACATGGATGTCAGACTCTGGAGTTTTGCAAGATGCGTAGCGCAACCTGCCGTTGCGAAGAGGCAGTAATTGAGTAGTGCGAAGCCCGACTCCCTTGCTAAGTTGCCTATGCAGCTACGACTGCGAAACAACGATTTAACTAGATTTTGGTTCATGTTGCGAGTGTTTTGCGCATTTAACACCCAGACAGAGAGGTATGAATTTCTACGCTAGTCGGACGCGCCGCCGAACTGCCATGAAGCGCTTGCTGGCTCACTGTTCTTTATTCTATGGCTCACTCTTCAAACTGATGGCGGAAATGACGGCAACCGCGACAGCTCCGCGCGCTACGAAGGAACGCCGCAATCGACGCTACTGTTGTCGTGTAAATTGCATGAACGTGAAGGACGGAATAACAACGTTCAGTTTTACCGATTTCCATCGCAATCGTATGAAGGGGAAAGGCGAGAGCGCTGCATACCTGTTGGTATAGTCGACCTGTTGGTATAGTCGGATTACTTGCGTTCCCCACAACGCAGCGGCTCGCATGAGAAAGTGCGGCAATTTTGTTCTTCTGTAATTGTGTTGCGTAGCTCTGATGGAGGACCGTGGTAACCAAGCGAAAACTCAAGAATCTGCAGCCGCCACTTCGTTGCTAACAGAAAAAACAACGTTGCGAACCATCCTGCTTATGTGCCATCGATATCTCTACCTTTTAAAAGACGTCCGCCTCCGCTTGACTCAACAAGTGGAACGGAGAGATTTGGCAGGTCAGCTTAACCAAATATTTTGGTCCATTTATGAATTCAAAATCCTGTTCTAGAGCATCGTTGTATCGCGAGCTCATTTCTACTTTCGGTACTTTGTATGTCCTGCGCCGATACAACAAGCACGCTTCGCAATGTGATGAGCCTGCTCGACTGTGTTTTTAAATGTGAGCAATGAAGTTGCTGTAGGAGCACTGGATGAGTAATTGCGAAGTAACGCACGTGTGTAAAGAAAAAAATGTCGCGTTTATTTACATTTATTTGTGCGCGCTTGTTGCTCGAAGCGTCTGCGAAAAGTTGAAATTAAGGTACTGAGCGATGCTGTAGCTCCTGCGAGAAAGAAAGATGCAGCGCGTAGGCACTGTAGGAAGCTTACTTTCGTTATGATCGCCTGCTGTTTGCTGCCCTGGAAAATTCTATGAAAGGATTTACTCTCTGTAAATAATTGCGAGGTAAATCATTACGATAAAATACATAAAAATATAGGAGATACTTAAGTGTTGTGTTCAGTACATATTCAATATGAACCAATTTGAAATGCTTAGATTTTTATGCTGATTTGCCTATAGACAAACCTGATGCTCTCTGTACTTGCGAGCTGCAGCACGCCGAAATAACACTTGAGACTTTATTTTATATTGTACGCGTACTTCGCCCTGCTGAGCTTCCTTTCCGAAGCGTGGATGGGCGGAAGAAGCTTTCCAGGTCTTTGATTTTTAGGAAACCGTGCCTCAACACAAACGAAAGAGAAGGGTCCATTGTGGCATATGCACCTTCACTTGCGGACAGCTCTCCTTGCACTACTCAGTTAGCGCCAAGGCTGTGATGGGGGCGCTGGTGACGGGTTTTTCCGCAGCGCCGCCTGGGCAGAGTCTGAGGTCTATTGGGCTGAAGGCCGAATGATCGCTCCATTAGCCCCAATCAAGGATGACACAATATAAGGCGTCTTCACTTTCCGCAAACGAGAGCATAGGTCCGCACGCATAACAGATATAGTAGCTCCAGTGTCAATCAGAGCTAACAAACGCACACCCTCCACAGACACCAATAACATGCTCGATGGACGTTCAGGAGGACTCGGAGCACTTCGCGACGATGCAGTTTTCCCTCCAAAACTGCACTGGTTAGTTTCCCGGTCGCTGGACGTGGAGTTGGGAGACAGGCCGAAGTGGCGAAACAGAACGTCGGAACGGCGATGGGGAGCGGTGTCTATAGGCACGTGTGTTGTGGGCAGTGTTGGAGAAGTCGGCCGGAGATGGAGATCGGCGAGCGGGAGGATTATCGTCATAAATGCAGTAGACGCGAGGAGGTGGTTCATCGCGTTCAAAGGCAGCGTAACGACGACGTTCGTCTGGCTGGCGGCGTCGGCAAAACCGGCAGGTAAGTCCTCGAAAGCCGCAGTAATAGCAGATAGGACTCGTCGAACGCCAGGCAGAGTAGTAAGGCGGGTTCGGAGCTCGCACGACTAAAGGGGCCAGATGATCGTGAGCAGGCGCAGGCGGTGTGATTGGAGACGGTGTGGCTGGCATTGCAGCAACTTGGGCGTAAGAAGCCGGTTGCGAGCAAGGAGACGCGTTGGTATGGTGGGCGTTCTGCAGGGAGTGAGCCATGCGTTTGTAATTCCTCACGAATTATGGCTCGAATGATAGCCTGGAGCTCTATACTGTTTGCCAGGGGGTTGTCGGAAAAGTCCGGTTGCAAGCCGATTGATTGCAGGGCGTCGAGGCGCTGACAGACGGAGACGATGTCCGACACGGTCAAAGGGTTGAAGGCAGTAGATCCCTTAGGAAGGTGTCGCACGCGGTCAGTTTCTGGCACGGCACTGTCGACACGGCGGCAAAGCGCGAGGATGTCCTCAATGTACGAGGTATACGACTCACCATAATGCTGGACGCGCTCAGACAGCCTCTTTTTCGCAACTTCCGAACGAACCGTGGGTGTGCCAAAAATCCACCGTAGCTGCTCCCTGAAAGACGACCAATCACGGAAGTCTGTCTCGTGAAATAGGAACCATGTCTTGGCTACTTGAGAGACGAAAAATGGTACGTTGTTTAACCTCGATGTCTCAATCCAATTGTTGTACTCGCTGACACGATAGTAGTTCTCGAGCCAATCTTCAACGTACTCACCAGGCAAGCCAGAGAAGATTTCAGGATCGCGATACCGGTTGTTGGCAGGTCTGGGATTGGGGGTGGCTGGCACTTGAGCCGAGCTGGTGGACGCTGTGGGCTGGTCTTACGACATGGTGGCCTCTTGGCGTAATCGGCGTCCCGAACGTAGCTCCAGGAGAGATCATGAAGAGCATTGAGGTCGAAGGGATCTTAAAGCGACTCCATTACTTGACATACCACGGTCGAGACGACGCTTTATTTCAAGAATGAAAAATGGCATCGACGCAAAAGCCAACACGAGCCGATGATTGATGATGACTTTGTACAGATGAAGTCCGCATAAATGCTTACAATACATGCAGTCAACTTTGTTTCCAGTGACACTTTTTGCCCTTTATTAAGCTGTATCTTCGCATTTGTATATTCCATTGTAGCTTCACATTTCTAATGTATATTTCGCAGAACTCCTGATCTTTATATGTGCTTTCTGTTGCGACTATAATTGCGGCGCAATTACTAACAATACACGACTGGTGACAGCTGCTCCTGAGCAATACATCGGAACGAAGGACAAACTGAGATTTTTCCGTGGCCGTTGCATGTATACAAAAATGTAAACGAGGTTCTTGAATCACAGGAGGCCGAGCTGCAACGTGGAATGGTATAGTCATGAAGTAAGGGACCGCAATGATCCAATGAGTTGAAGGTGGTCACGACATCCACTTTGCTTAATCAAGGTGGAGTGTCTACCGGAGAGAGAGAGAGAAAGCGACATTTAGTTGAGGAAAAGCACGGCTTGATCTGAGGTAGAAATCCTCTGGCATGTTACTCTCTCTATCAGAGGGATATGGAAGCGGAGGGAAATTGGGGTATGAGGTGTGATGATGAGGATGGACAGCAGGGTATGAATTTACAGGGTGTCTCAGCCATGTTTAGCCAAGGTTTATAAGTATGCCGAAGCACTGTAGGAGGACGCGAGCAAGTGCATATTGTTGGCTATTATATAAAGCAGGTCATGCTATCTATTTTTGCAGTCTGCTTAATTCCATAATAATGAATAATAACTAACCAACTTCGCTAGTATTAATTTTAGGGCAAAACTTTAGCGCTTTGGGAAACATGTAATTCGGCAACTCTGAACTTCCTGCTTGATAAGTAATAATTTTTTTGCGCCCTAAATTAAACCCACAAATTAGAAGAAAAAAAAAACACGTAACGTGCGCTATCGCGCGTCGCTATTGCTGTGCTCTCAAACGAGGTGCGTATGAACCAACTGCGCATCTATAGCCTGGTGTGCTAGATGCGGCGAGTGAGGTGTTCAGGCCGCTCCAGAGCGACACTACATTCTCCCTGCTCCTGGCTCGACACCTGAGCAACGGAGATTCTTAACTATGATTCTGAAGGACCGAGATGATAATGTATGGCGATGATGATGACGCTACAATTACTGCTGCGAAATCCATGCGTGGAGACGCTGGCGTCATGGCGACTATGGCGCCCACTGGTGACCATGTCCGTTGGCGACTATATACACGTTGGAAAACGGGTATAGTCGGGTGGAGCCGCTGCCAGACATGTCTCGAATTAGGCTTCTGAGCATTAATAAGGAATTGGGCACCCTGAGCATCTTGTAACCAGCATCCTGAGTACTAGGGCATATCCACAGAAGGCGGCGAATGTCCGCTGTAGGCGCAGGAGCCGAAAACTTGTGACGTGTCCTAGGGTTGACAGTTGCAGATGCAGGCTCATGAGCGCTATAACGTAAAGCTAATCCAGACTTTTCTGTTCCATTTCTGCAATCAGTCCTCCGCGATTGGTCAAACGTTTTTCGGGCCACTCCCACTTCGCCTTTCTGTCATGCGACATCACTAAAACAGCGAAATCTTCCCGTTTGATATGACGTGTGCACACTGAACGTGCATCATTAGACCGAACGAAAGAAAAATAATTATTTCCTACTCTACGCACATTTCTTCGTTATTTCGATGCTATTGGTCAACTTGATCTCAGGCTGCACGCATTTCACTTCTTTCACGCGACGTCGCAACAGCACTGAATCTCAGACGTCAAAGTGACCTGCAAGCACTAAATATTCCGAACGAAACTAATTTTTTGGGGGAATAGCCGGGACTACCCCGTTCCGAAGGGTCTCTCTTGACACTGGCACCCCTAAGTATTGCCATTGATGCAGGGCACTAAGGATAAGCTATTAAAACTAATTACGGAAGTTTTATTATGCACTTATTACTGCACACGAAGACATTGGCCCCGTCTCTGGGTACATGTAGTTCCTTGTGGCGGTAAGCACCTCTCAGTAACTCTAATGCGCTGCCTTTACGAAATGCATCTCGGCCCTCCTGAAACGCCCCAGTTCACGCTACGATAGAAAAGTCCTTACAATTGAAAAATTGGCCACTGTGGTCAACTACACACAAAATAAAAGTTAAAAAAACAACAACAACGTCAAGGCACACGTAATAGCTTTCTCGTGGTCAGTTTTTCGATCCATCGCGTCGTGAGAAATCGGCGCAGATATTTCCCTATTCACTTTCCCTGCTACAAGTATTCTGCCAATACCTATTACGCGTATATGACTCGCATGGTGCCAATTGTGCAACGCATCAAAATTTCGCACTCGGCTGGCCAGTCACGCAGGCACGTTTCAGCCACACTGTCGCAACCCCGCTGCCAGTGCACGTAATCCATCGGGGAAAAACGCTCGCCAGATTCACCACTCGCAGCCTGCATTCGGAAATTGCGTCGCCTCTCGACGTGAGCTAGCTGGCGACGCAGGCCAGTCATCGCGCGCGTTTTGCAACGCAGTTCTACATCCCCATCCTGTCCTCCTACAGCACACGTACGTACAAGCTCTTGTGGCTATATTCTTCTGTTCTGCTTCCGAGACACTTCGCAGCTAGCTACGTCTAGTCTTGGTCTGCAACCACGAGAGCCAGGTAACAAATGGCTATTAAAGAGAGAAAATAAAACGTGAAAGTCACATAAGAAGCACGAGAAAGTAAGGAGACTGGAGACGGCATCTAGAGCGTGTTCCTTCCATTCACGTTGCTTCTTCCAAATCCCGCAAATGGATCGTCGTCGCCGTCGTCGTCGTCTTCGCCGAAAAGAAAAGTCTGTGCACGACAGCTGCCTACTGGTACAAAGAAAGCGGGTCAGCGTATATGCCCATTCGTGGACTGCATGAATGGCAAGCCCCGACGCTCTTACTTTTACCATAAACGGTGGGCGGAGGCCCCTTCGCCGTGTTGCAAGAACGCGTTGCAGTACGTTCCATTTTTTTTCTTTCTTTTGCTCAGTCGGAAAGTGGGGGGAAAGAAGGAAGTCGTTGACCAGGCGGGAACAAAATAGAAAATTAAGTACTCGCGCCTTTTTTTTTTTTTTTTGCGCTCCGCCGAAGAAAGTGAAAGCACTTGCCGCGCGATGTTAACAAACGCTACTGTGCGTCCATGTTCAATTTCATCTGCTCGTTTCTAAAGTCAAACGTTCCTTGACCTAAGTTGTTCTGGCATTCACGTGTGGGGCTCTGCGTACCGTAGCTTGAAAAATCACAGGTCCACTGTGAATGGCACTTTTGTGGCTTCTTGTCGGCTCGATAGAAAGCCGAGGCCCTTCACACCGTTTTGCATATTCAGGTGGCCGTTTAGGCGAAGACTGTTGCGTATCATAATCGAACTGCCTTGCACAAATTGCAATCTGGTGATGTTCGTGCGTTTTTATAATTTTTTTTGCCCAGGCTACTCTGACATGCGTCGACCCGATCCTTTAAATTCGTAACTTTTTTCTTCGCCATAGGGGTAGGTAGGAGGAGAACATTTTGGTGATCCGACATGTTTTTCGTAGAGGCCACGAAGCGGTTGTTCTGGTTTTCCCGATAATTCCTGCCCTATCTCTTTTGCTCCAGGTGACGGCGCTGGAGTTGCTCTGAGTGAAATAAAGATTGGAGAAAGCACGTGCGATCTTTATTGCGACAGGTTTTTTTCTCGTCTATGAAGGAAAGGTGAATCGAAGACGTCGCGCGCATCGTTGCTGAGGACACAGCAAGTTGTTGGTGATTTAATGGCCATGTCCACGTGGCATAGCAGTGCTTTTTGGAAGTAGAAGTACATACTAGGAGCCTAGTCTTGGCCTTTCGTCGATGAACGGCTCTGTGAGCGTTATTTGAAAGGAAAATAAATATTCCGAAGCAAGAAAATCCAACACTACGAATGACTTTTTTTTTCGAAGTAGAGAAAAAAGAACACATAGAACAGCAGTTGATCACTTTGAAAGAAAGCCACCAGCTTTATTCAATATGATTTAAGACTGCCGACGTAAGTGACACATGAGTACAATCAGAAGAGACTTCTGTAAAATATTGAGTGGGATTATTTGAATATATCTTGTGTACCTTGTGCCTTCAGATGACGAATGGCTGAAGCCGTCGTAAAGTGCTCACAATTCCGCGTAAGGACGTCATTACTAGGCGCACTGGAAGTTATTACATATTACTTGCTAGTAATACTTAATACTGAATTTTTTGGGACCTTAAAGTATATGATTAACCTCTTGGCTACCAGTGTCCACATTCTCGGACAATTTTTCTAAAGCCAAGTAGTGCTGATCGAAAAGTCACAATGTATAAAAATTGCACGCCTTTCTCAGCCTCGAACATGGTTACCCAGCTTCCAAAGACGACCGCCGTATATAGGCGAGGCGGCCGTTAAAAAAAAAATTGGCGGTGAGCAACTCGCGCGACGGTCTCTCACATATTCCACTTCGCTACCGTGTCTACATTTGTGGACACTTGTACTAAAGCCAAGTACTCAGCAACAACTTCCAAGGCATTCATACCACGTACGTTTATGAGGCTACCTTTAAATTATGGTTTACCCAGCTTCGAAAGAAAGGCGCCATATGTCGGCTGAGGCAGCCGTCAAAAAAAGAAAACTGCTGAGCAGCTTACAAGATGTTTTCGCAGCTCGTGTACGCATTTCTGGACACGGCTAGCGTTTTCGGCTTCAAAATGCTTTCTGTGTCACCAATACTTTACTGTGAGCTCCCAAGATTGTGTGAAATAAGCTTTTAAAAACACTTTCTTGCTTGCTTATATACATTTTTTTCAATGAAGTTAACAGTGATGGTTTCAACAGCTTTACAATGAAGGTTAACCAGGCTGAGCCCGGTAGGCTACCCGACACAGGGGAGGGGGGATTGAAAGAGGAGGAGGGAAAAAAGAAGTTCACAGTTTCCACTGTGACACACTGTCGTGAAGTGGGGGGTCCTTGCGGCGACGCAGGTTCTATGGATGGTGCCGTGCCAGGTGCCGGGAGAAGGAAGGGTGCCGAGCGACGTTTAAGAGAACAAAAAAAGGTTTATAAATAAACGTACATGATTCATTTATACAAACGCGGCTCCAACTATCGGAGCATACTACATGCTAGAATCTTTGCATGTCCGAGGCTGTCTCTCACAGCCGTCCGGATCCGCTTTTTATGCCGTTTATTTCCCTCTTTCCCTCGTCGAGGGAACGCACTGGCCAATCCCAAAAACCGAATCGTTCACCACCTCCCATTCCCCAGCGTCCCACCCCTTTGATGGGTCTCCTGTCTCCAACGTTGCACAATACGAGGCAACCACGTGGTAAACTGTGAGCCGGCCGTCGACGACTTTCCCCAGGAATTCTCGACATTGACCCTGTCATCAATCAATGGCCTCTTCCTGACGATCAGGAGCCGGCGACGTTGTTGTTTTGAAGCGGGCTGTCATTTCTGGGCGCTCGAAAAGCCGAAGATCTGGAACATGACTGCCTGTCCGTAAGACTCAGGTGACGCTGACTGAGCTGCCTTGAGTGAACGATTAGGCGTGATCACACCCGTGATAGCCGCATGTCTGCTGGTGAAGCATCCTTTGTTCTGAGAGATCGTCAGGCACAACAACACACAAGCGTTCATCGCTTAGTCATTCACAGGTGGTCATACGGGCTGGTGCATTTCGAGAAACGAACCGGCGCCTTTGTGACCTTGCACATGGCAGAAGCACGAGACCACGGGCCCAAAATTTTCTCTTCTGTGAAAGGACGGTTGTCTAACCATCCCAAAGCTGTCCTAAGGACATTCCTCTCGTCTTCGTATGTGGGGTAGTCACACAGGAGATCTTTTGTGGTTTCTTCGACACCACATGGGCTGCAATTGCGACTGTACGCCATTCCAAATGTAATTAAGCGGAATTAAAAATAATCTGAGCATCTCAAAGCGACAGTAAACAGCACTACCTTGGTTCGGTCCTGTTACGTGGCATTTGTATATTTTTAAAGTTTGGCTCAAGTTACTTGGGACACCCTTTAGAGATAGCATACACCGATGCATGGTTCTAATGACACACCGATGCACCGATGCATGCATGGTTCTAATGACACCGATGCATGGTTCTAATGGCACCGTAGGATGTTTACGACGTTAACTGTTGCTAATAAAACATTGCTTCATCCGCTAAGTATGTGCCACTGTAAGAGGCATGCATTGCGCTTATAATATCGCGCACATGCGTCTCGAGACATGAATAGAATAGAATTGAATGGAACAGAATAGAATGTTTATTTAGGCGCAAATAAATATACGCAAGCAATGAGTAATATCAATTATAGTACTCACCCTCACTCCAGGAGTCCACAGATCAGACCTATAGCATTTAGGCCAAAAAAATCTTGAGCCCGGTACTAAAAGCAGGACAATTGAGTGCCCTGCTTTTTGCCCTGTCTCAAGATTGTTTGCTCTAAGTACCACCTATCATTTCGCACAAGCGAGGCTTATGCTTTTCTATCATGTCAGGCAGCTATTACTTCCGCATTCGTGCTCTTTATTCTGACTTTGCGGCTACGCCAAGAGGACCGCACGTGAATACGCTACAGCCTTGAAGCAAGACGGTGTCACATTTTATTGGCGAAGCACAGATAAAGCATTTTAAAAAGGTAGAATGGCAATTCGACATCTGGTGCAGTTTTCATATGCTACAGGGTGGTCACTGCTTGATCAACTGCGTTACTTACTGAGAGGTGGTACTGTCGTCAGCATGGCATCCAAAAGGGCTTGGCGAAGTGAAGTTTAATGGACACATGTGGTGCTGTCTAGCACGTTGGAGGTCTTTAACACCTCCATAATTTTGGGTAGCGCCATTCGCGTACACTCTTTCCAGCTCTACCTTCTTTCCCATTCATTGTCTAAGTATGTAATCGAAAAGAACGTACCTGCAATATTTGGTTGCACATGTCAGAGTCCCGCACCCTAGTGGAGAAACGGAAAAAATTATAAAGGTACGGAGGCTGTTTCACAATGAGTACTTACCGTATGCACTCGTGTAAGGGCCGCACATTTATTTGCAATCTAGACGAGGTGTGGCCTTTGCACGGGGGCGGGTAAAATCGTGTAATGTCGTCCCCACTTGGCTTCTATCGCGAAGCTCGTGTATTTATGTAGTGTATAATAGAAGCCAAGTGGGGACGACATTGATGTAGTGTATAATAGGACGACGACGACGAAGTGATCCTGTTGCTGAGTGTTTGTTCTCTGTCACCAGTATTTTGTGGTAATTCTCGCTTTCTTCCGGGGAACACTGTTCCCTGCCCGACGGGAATGGAAGTGGAGCCACCCGCACTCCCACCTGATGCAGCGGCGCCCGCGTCGGCAGCCTCAAGGAAGCGGAACAGCCTCTCGAGCGACAGCGAGGCTACCCTGATAGACTCGACCGAGAGCGACGACAGCTCCGACGACGACTACGTGACTGTCCTGAGTAAGAAAGCAAAGCGGCGGATGCTTGGGGCCTCTGTGGACACATATACTATGAGGACTCCGCAGAGTTCGCCGAAGTACACCATCCTTTTCTTACCTGTGCTACCCTCCGACAACATGAGGTTCCTCAACAGGCAAGTTGCATCGGTTGAACTCGAGAGACTTGCCAAATGGCATTGAGGACGTACGAGTCAACCCTCGGAAGAATATTGTCGCGGTAGACGTCGCCCAAGCGTCGGCGTCAGATTCCCTGCGAGCTGTCACTGTTCTCGGTGGCATGAACGTCCGTACCATCATCCCGATGGGAAAAGAGACTACTACAGGCGTCATATGTGACATTGATGCGGCCATCTCAGGCGAGGATTTACCACTTTTGATAAAGCCTGCCAATCATGGGACCCACATACTACAGGTGGCCCGTCTCGGAACTTCCAGATGCGTGAAAATTGTCTTTAAAGGTGACTGCCTTCCATCGCATGTGAAGGTAGGTCATTTTCGACATGCTGTCCGGCCCTTTGTTCCCAAGCCTTTGTTCCCTTTGTTCAGTGCAGAAACTGTCAGAAATTCGGCCACGTGAGCGCCGTCTGTGGAAAGTCTGCTATATGTTCCCGCTGTGCAGCACAACACTCTGCAGGCAACTGCCAGGCAAAAACTTATGTGTCCGAACTGTCAAGGGCCCCACGATGCCTCATCAAAGGATTGTCCTAGAGTTAAGCGAGAACTCTCCATCTTGAAGAAAATGGTGAGGGACCGGTCGACTCATCGTGAAGCAGCTGCTGACGTCAGGCGACGTCGTTCTCGTCGCAGACGCTCATCAAGGAATTCTGCTCTCCGCACAAAGAATACGCGTACCGCACAGCCTCTTGCTGTTGAATCTGCTCCAACCTCAGTGCAGAATGTTTCCAAACCGTGTATAGATAACGGAGCATCTGAAAAGACTGCCGTGGATGAGGAATGGCCACCACTGCCAAGGATAAGCCCTGTGGAAAAACCCCAACAAGGAAAGGCACCACAATGCTCCACCCCTCACCCAGATGAGCTGACAGAGCATGACCGCCGAATTGTAACAATGCTCAAGTCTTTGATAAATGCCATTCGCACGCTTGTGGGCAACTCGAATACGCCAACAGCTCGAAGCGCAGTGCAAGTGTTGGATGCCCTGAGCCCAGTGCTTGCAAATCTTGCATAATCACAATGGCTCTTTCACTGCCTTCACTCCGTGATGAAGTGCGTAGCGCGACGATTTTCCAGTGGAATGCCAGAGGACTTAAATCACGGATTTCATGTTTCCGCCAATACGTTTTCACGAACCGATTTCCTGTAGTGGTAATATGTGAACCGAACGTGTCAAAAGCGCTAAGACTATCTGGATACGAAGCCTTTATGGCGCCGACGTGCGGGCAATCCAGCAAAGTAATTGTTTACATCCGTACAGAACTGACTTACATCCCCCACTCAGTGCAGCCTCATGATGGAAACCAATACGTGTGTCTCCGCATTACAAAGAATAAAGTGGCCTTCACCCTTATCGGCGCCTACATATCCCCATATAGTCGGTTCGACGGCGACCGATTGCGAGACATCCTGACGGCGACTACTGGACCCTGGATTATCACGGGAGACTTTAATGCTCATCACTTGGCTTGGGGAAGCTCCAGAATAGATTCCTGCAGGGGCCGGAAACTTGTGGAATTTGCTTCCGACCACGAACTTAACATTATGAACGATGGCAGTCCGACGTACTTGCGTGGTTCGAACTATAGCAGTTGCTTAGACTTGACCTTGGTGTCACGGCAACTTGGTCAAAATGTTCGATGGTTCTCTGGCATCGAGACTCATGGTAGTGACCATATTCCCACCTACTTAAATATCACTGGATTTGGAAGCTTCTCCTCTTGTATTTCCCGACAAGCATATATAAGGTGGTCAACATATAAGACAAAGGTGGAAGAGGCATGCAAAGAACGATTTACCGGCCCCATTGAAAACCTTATTACAAGTGTACTGGAATCGTCTAAGTACACATTTACATCCGCTAAAAAACGTACGGATTTTGACATGGAACTTGAGCAACCTCGAACGATTCGCAGAAGAGCCGAGAGGCGATACAGGCGCACGAAGTCAATTCATGACCTTAGAGTCGCTCGACGTATACAGAAGAAAATCCAACGTCGTATGGACAGGTTGGAGGAACAACGGTGGAAGACGTTCTGCGAATCACTTGACCCCCGCAAGCCACTGTCTATCATATGGAGGACGGTGCGCGGCCTTGGCTCGTCTCCACAGCAACGACACCCATTCTCAGCCCTAGCCCTCCATCAAGGCCGCTCACAGGTCGATATAGCCGAAGATTTCTGTGTGAAGATTGCGGGCAGTGCGGTCACCATCAATAGTGATATTCTGGGTGAGGTTCCTGCGACACGCTTCCCAGGATTGAATGTGTCCTTCTCACTTGAGGAATTGGACGCTGCTCTGGCCTCATGCAGGCGCTCATCGTCGCCAGGACCAGACGGCATCACCTACGCTGCTTTATGCCACCTAGGTGAAGATGGCCGAAGCAGACTGCTGGAATGTTATAACCAGTCATGGAATGATGGCGTCGTTCCTGAGCGGTGGAAGTCCAGCCGCTTGATACCACTCCTGAAGCCTGGAAAGTCGCCACTTGACCTAGCGTCCTACCGACCCATTGCGCTGTCCAGCTGTGTTGGGAAGGTCATGGAAAGAATGATTCTCACCCGCCTAGAATGGTATCTTGAGCGCCACAACGTATACCCCGATGCCATGGCTGGTTTTAGAAGAGGCCGTTCCTCTATTGACAACGTCATCGACCTAGTCTCGTCTGTACAACAGGAAAAACACCACAAGCGTATATCGGTTGCCCTATTCCTCGACGTGAAAAGCGCCTATGATAATGTAACGCATGAAGCCATCCTTGATGCCCTGGAAAATAATGGAATAGGTGGACGCATGTTTCGGTGGATCCGGAGCTATCTATTCAAAAGATCCTTCTATGTGCACAGTGCAGATGGCCGAACTGCTGACCATTACACTTACCGTGGCGTCCCTCAGGGTGGGGTTCTTAGCCCACTTTGTTCAACCTTGCAATCCTTGGCCTTGTCGACGTTCTACCACATACAGTAAACCTTTCCATATATGCTGACGACATATGCATATGGGCCTCGGCAGTTACACGTCTCCAGGTGCGTGCAAGGCTCCAAAAAGCAATGACCCTAAAATCATCGTACCTGCGTGCGCAAGGCCTCAGCATTTCGACCGAGAAGTGCGTCTTAGTCGCCTTTACCCACAAGCCCATGACCTGGTACCCCATTTCTATTGACCACCGACCAATTTCCTACGCAAAAACTCACCGATTCCTAGGCGTTATTATAGACAGAGACCTTTCATGGAGCCCCCACATCACATATTTGAAGAAGAGGCTTACTTCTATCTGCCATATACTAAGGTTTCTTGCCGGTAAAACGTGGGGCACATCTGTGGCATCTATGCTTCAACTATACAGGACGCTCTTCCTGGGATACTTGCGATACAGCACACCAGTGCTGTCCAATGCTAACAAAACTAACATCCATGTCCTACAGAGCATTCAAGGCCAAGCCCTTCGAACATGTCTGGGGCTACCTCGAAATGCTTCAACCATGGCAACAATTGCCACCGCGAGAGACCACCCAATAAGGACCTATATAGATATCGACGCACTCCGGGTGCATGTTCGCCATATATCCAGAGTCCCTGACCACCATCTCGCTCGCTTGCCTGAGAAAAGACCCAGGGCAGCGTTCTCCAGATCAATTGCGGCTAACCGGCACTCTGTCTTTGAGGCACTCACCCGCAACAAGAACGCCGTCCCCTATGTGGTGCTTGAAGAAGCCTCCAGTGTACCTTGCTGTTCCAGGAATAGTGAAGAAAGCTAGCCTGACCACCTCGGCTCTCAAGCAGATCACATTGGAACTTCTGCATTGTTCATACGCTAACCGAATTCATGTTTACACGGATGGTTCCGTTTCGGAAAATTCTACGGGCGCCGTTGTTCTACCATCTCAATCGGTCGTCATCAAGCTTAAGACATCACACGTAACGACATCTACAGGCTCTGAACTGGCCGCTCTTCGCGCTGCTGTCGAATACATTGAAAAAGAACCGCCCAACAAATGGGCAATATTTTGTGACTCGAAAGCAGCCCTCCAGAGCTTGCGAAGTTTACGACGTGGCAATTATGAACAGCTGGTGTCACAAATCAACGAAACCTGCCATTGCGCTTCTGAAAGAGGACATGATATCATATTTCAGTGGCTGCCGGGACATTGTGGCATCGTTGGTAATCACCTCGCTGATGACGCTGCCCGACGCGCCCAGGCTGGCTCACCGACACTCCTTATACCTTTATCCAGAGTCGATGCTGCAAGAGAGCTTCGCAATCTCGCTCGTACAATCACGTTAGGTTGCTGGCATACACCACAGAATTCTAAGTGTCGTTTGCACAGCCTCGACCCATCACTGAAACTTACATTACCAGCGAACCTTCCACGACGTGACGCAACACTGCTGTGTCGGCTGTGGGTAGGGGTAGCATTCACCAACTCCTACAGCTATCGTATTGGAATGGCGGATTCACCAATGTGCGCTAAGTGCAAGTGTGAAGAGACCATCAGTCACCTTCTGTGCCACTGTTCTCGCTTCGATAATCAACGCGAGACTCTCCAGTGGGCCTTAAATAGACTGGATGACAGGCCATTTACGGAAGCGAAGATCTTGGGAGCCTGGCCTCACAGTTCATTGGCCCAGAAAGCAGTTCGAGCGCTTTTTCGCTACCTGAGGGCAACAGACTTGAGTGCCCGACTGTAGACATCCTACAGCTAAGTTCTCTCTCTCCCTCTTTCACTCCCCATTCCCCTCCCCACGTGTAGGGTAGCAAACTGGACTCACTCTGGTTAACCTCCCTGCCTTTCTGTCTTCCCTTCTCTCTCTCTCTCTCTCTCTCTAGTGTATAATAACGCTACTTTTTGACGTCGACAGCACCACCAATGGCATGCAGCTCCGTTGTGGGAAAATATCTGCAAAGAGAGTCAAGTGCCTTGTCCGAGGAATGAAGTTCTGGGGTTTTACGTGCCAAAACCGCGATTTAATTATAAGGCACACCATAGTGGGGGACTCCGGATTAATTTTGACCACCAGGGGCTCATTAACGTGCCCCCATTGCAAGGGGCAAGAACGTACTTGTATTTCTCCCACATCGAAATGCGACCGCCGCGACCGGAATTTGATCCCGCGATTTCATGCTTAGCAGGGCAGCACCACAGCCGCTAAGCCACCGCGGTGGGTCTTGTACGAGGAGAATATGTCTATGGGGGCAAACAGTGCACCTTCACATTTGTTTCAAGCCGTACGACCGCCACTGAAGACTGGGAAGCTTGCACATTATTTATGCGCAATGACTCCGCTTGGAGCTTTGTCACTTGTACAGCTATTCACTGCATGCTTGGAAGAAGTATTCGAGCTATTAAACTGGGAAGGCTCAGGAGTAAGGATCGACGGCGAATATCTCAGCAACCTTCGGTTTGCAGAAGACATTGTTCTGTTCGGCAACACTGGAGACGAGAGACAACAAATGATTGAGGACCGTAACAGAGAGAGTGTAAGAGTAGAGTTGAAGATTAATATGCAGAAGACAAAGATAATCCTCAAGACCCGAGCAGGGGAACAAGAGTTCAGGATCTCCAGGCAGCCTCTAGAGTCTGTGAAGGAGTACGTTTACCTAGGTCAATTAATCACAGGCAACCCTGATCATGGGAAGAAAATGCATAGAAGAATAAGGATAGGTTGGAGCGCATACGGCAGACAATGTCAGATCCTGACATCTGCCTGAATACTTCTTCCAAGCGCGCAGTGAATAGCTGTACAAGCGACAAAGCTTCAAGCGCAGTCTTTGTGCATAAATCATGTACAAACTTCCCAGCCTTCAGTTCAGATTCAGATTCAGATTCAGATTTATTGGTTTCAAAAACAGAAGTAATTACATGACAAATATACAGACGAGGGTCCCAAAGTGAAAGAACTGTAGTGGGACCCTCGGTTAATAATAACAACATTGATGGTGATATCAATAGTCAGCAAATTAGCGTATTATAAACAACAACTACAGATCAAATACATCATTAGACATGTCATTTACAATCAAACACGAAAAACCACCTTATAAAAGAAAGTCGGAAAAAAGCATGGGTGAAATACAAGAAATGACATGTGAGATAAAAGTCAAAGGTACACCGCCAGATCGTAGTTAAGTTATCGCAGGAAATGATGCTTAAGGTGATTTTTAAAAATTGCAAGAGAAGTGCAGGATTTTATGGTTGATGGTAATTCATTCCAAAGAGAAATTGCAGCGAAGGAAGATGTTTTTTTGCCGTAATTGGTATGAACCATGGGTAATAAGAAATTGTTGTTAGCCGCAAATCTGGTCATATTTTTATTCTGCAAAAGGTCAGTTGCAATGAACGGAAACGTAAGGTTATTATGAAGCAACTTGTGGAGTAAGACGAGTATGTTAAACTGGAACAAATTATTAATAGGCAAGAAATTATACGCGCGAAGTAACAAAGAGGCATTGGATTGCATGGAGCTAGAAGTGATAATGCGTATTGACTGATTTTGGATATGTTGAATTGATGATAAGTGACAAGCGTACGTGTTGCCCCATGAAACAATGCCGTAATTAATGTGACTATGAATGAACGCATAATACAACGCTAGCAGAGCCTCATGAGAAAAAAAAGTGCGAGCTTTGATTAATGCACGTATACCAAACGCAGTCTTGTGCTTGAGATGTTGGAAGTGAGAGCGAAATGTAAGGTTAGGGTCAAGATGTATGCCAAGAAAAGTGACTTCGGTGCTAACGGGAATTGAATGAATTCCAAGCTTTACTTCAGGAATAGAAGTTAAGGCCCTTTGAGCACTTTTGAATAACATAAATTTAGTTTTTAAAGGATTAAGAACTAAGTAATTGTTGCTACACCATTATATAATTTTACTTAATGCAATATTTAATTTAGAAGTAAGAGTAGTAACAGATTTGTCAGATGAAGATATGGTTGTGTCATCTGCATATAAAGTGCAATGAACGCAGTTGGTGGAGTTAAGAGAATCCGGAAGATCATTAATATATAAAAGGAAAAGCAAAGGGCCCAGAACTGATCCCTGTGGTACACTTTGGTTAATACATTTTGTTACTGAGAAAGTATTAGCTGCATGTACTGTGTACGGCCGGTCAAGTAAATAATTTTTTAAGAATGTTAGCGCAGGACCGGTTATACCATAAGAGTCTAGTTTATTAAACAGGACTTGATGGTTAACCGTGTCATAAGCTTTACTGAAGTCTAAAAATACAGATCCGACTTAGTTTCCCGAATCAATACATTTTTTACGTAGTCAGTTAGAGATAGAACAGCTAGATTCGTGGAACTTCCTGGGCGGAAACCAAATTGATTGTTCTTTAGCAATTTAAATTTTGTTAAGTAGTTATTAAGACGTTTAACAAATAATTTCTCAATGAGTTTACTAAGGCAGGACAGAATTGCAATTGGTCGGTAATTATTAACTGTGTGTTTGTCGCCTTTTTTAAAAACAGGAATAATCTTGGCATTTTTTAATAATGAAGGGAATGCACCTTCTTTGAAAATAAGGTTAATAATGTTACAGAGCGTGTCGCAAACTAAATGCGCAACCAGTTTTAAATGCCTGACACAAATATTGTCTAAGCCAGGCGCTGTATTTTTAAGGTTAGCAATCGTGGAGCACACTTCATTTGGTGTAGCTGGTACCAAGAAGAATGATTGTGTCGTACGGCTCAAAGTATTATGCAACTGCGCATGTATGTTGTTATTAGTGTAAACAGAAGAAAAGTAGTCCGAAAAAGCATTAGCAATGTCGTTGGGGTCAGAAAGAGTGAGACCATTGTAATTTTTTTTGGTTATAGAGGCATTAATAGACGATTTGTTAAGAAAAGAGTTCAATAACTGCCATTGCTTTTTGGGGTTATCCTTATTCTGATCAAATTTATTTTCGTAGTACTTTTTTTTCGCCTGTTTAAGTAAAACATTCAGTAATTTACAGTACCTACTATATCGTCTAGCTAGTCTAGTATTAAAGGGCTGACGTTTAGTTTTCTTGTACATGTTTTCCTTCTTTCTTAAACTTTCTAGAAGACCGTCCGTCATCCATGGGTTGCGCGGATATTTATACTTTTTCCCACATTTTACAGTGCGTGTGTTAGTCGAAACGGCCAATAAAAATAAAGTGCAGAATTTCTTTAGTGCTTCTTCGGGATCAGACATAGAATTAATTGGCGACCAACCAGTTTCACTGAGGGCTTCAATAAAGGTATCTGCACTAAATACGGAAGTAAAGTAGCTATTATCGTTCTCATGTATTTCATTGTTAAATGTAAGAAAAACAGGAAAATGATCGGTTTTGTCAGTACTAATAACCCCGGAGCAAGGCGATGGTGATATGTTAGATAACACGTGATCAATAAGCGTACTGCTCCCATGAGAGGCTACCCTAGTTGGGCAGTCAATAAGCGATTCAAAACCGAATCCAGCAAAACAGTCTGTGTAAGTTGTGTACGAGGTAGCTTCAGTGTCAAGTAAGTTAATATTAATATCACCTACAATCACCACATGCTTGTTTTCAAAAGCTAGCTTGGACAATACTGCATCAAGGGAAAGCAAGAAATCGTTAAGGGAAGATGACGGTGAGCGATAAATGCAACCAAGGATCAAGTTCTTATTGTTATTAAGGAATGACCGGTCGATTTCTATCCACACTGACTCACAATGATTCACGTTAACTGCCAGATCAAATCTGCGAGCGTAGGTAACAGCTTGTGAAACAAAAATGGCGGCGCCACCATGACTGTTAGTTGGACGATGAAAATACTCGGGTTGATAAGATGGAAAACCGCTCATGTTGTTGTCGGAATCAGAAAGCCAAGTCTCCGATATGCAGATAAAAGTGAAGACATGGTGAAGTGAGGCAATGAAGTTATTAATTCCATCTATGTTCCATCATTGTACCAATATGATTGAAAAGGAAGGTGTACCATCAGTGCATTTTACCGTTGCTGACAATGGAGCAGAAACTTGGAGACTGACAAAGAAGCTTCAGAACAAGGATTGCGCAAAGAGCGATGGAACGAAGAATGCTAGGCATAACGTTAAGAGACAGAAAGAGAGCGCTTTGGATCAGAGAGCAAACGGGTGTAGCCGATATTCTAATTGACATTAAGAGAAAGAAATTGAGCTGGGCAGGTCATGTAATGCGCAGGTTAGATAACCGGAGGACCATTTTGGTTACAGAATGTGTGCCAAGAGAAGGGAAGACCAGCCGAAGACGGCAGAAGACTAGGTGGGACGATGAAATTAGGAAATTCGTGGGCGCTAGTTGGAATTCGTTGGTGCCAGACTGGGGAATTTGGAGATCGCAGGGAGAGGCCTTCGTCCTGCAGTGGACATAAATATAGGCTGACATGATGATGATGAATGACATTCTTCAATAAAACAAATTCATAAAGAGATAGAGAGCAAAAGCACCGAGGGAGTGTATTTGATAAATAAAGAGGAAGCAACAAATACCATAATTTTGAGTCATCCCAGGAGGGTCACGTTACTATGAAGCGCCAGATTAAACAATTTTAGCTGCACTTATTGGGTCTAACTTGGCACATGCAGAATGTTTAATTTAAATCAATGGTGCCGCACACCAGGCTTTTGAAATGTTGCACAACTAAATAGGGCTTCATTATACTTATATAGCAGCACATGCCAGAAGATGCCTGTTAAAGAAAAGCCGAGGACACGTAAGCACTTCTCATAAGTTTCGAATGTGAAAACATTAATGTTCAATTGAGCACCGCTGAGCGGTCCTTCGAGTTATAAACTCATCTTAGGCAAGCGAACACATGGAGATGCCTGGCCAATGCCTCCTAGATAGTATAACGCCGGTGCGCTTCGATCCGTGACGTCATGCTACTTTGCCCGAATGCCATAGAATCTAATGAGGACACTACCGTTCCGAGTAAGCCGCGGTGATTTTGACGTCACCGCTTTCCTGACGCCGGGTTTGGCAACAAAAGTTTCTGTCCAGGTAGCATAATATCATAAAGCAGAATACACAGGTCTGCTGTCTACGAGCCGCAGGTTTCTGAGCGTGGGGTTGTAGGTTGGAAACTCACTACAGCGAATGTTTTTTTTTTCTTGCAACTTTATTCTATTTTACTAGGCTCATACCCTGGGCTCGGTTTCTGGCACCGCAGCCAATGGGAATTTAGCTGCCGTTTGGCGACTACAGACGCCAGCTTTTTCTCTCATGGGCTTTTGATGCTCTCGCATCGAAAAAGAAACACCTATAAGTGTGCGGGTCAGAAAGTATTGATTTTCGCCTTTTTGTTTTTCTCTGCGAACTTCAAATCGGCTTCAAGTCGAACTTTAATTACTTTTAAGAACTATCTGTTTTCATGGTTAGAATGTAGATACAGTCGCATAATTTTACCATCACACTTTTGTTTCTCTTTTCTTCCTTTTTTTTTTCTTTTTTTACAATGTTCGACTTTGCACTTCAGCTGTGGCGGGTGGACTCGGGGCCCTGTGCCCGCCCGTCCGTTGCGTGCGGTTCGACGCGGACCGCGGGGACGACGTGAGCGGCATGAATGAAGGTTCTACTTTATGCTTTCTGAGCCGCACGTAAAGTCGCCTGCCTGAATTGACGCTGCTGCATCCATAAGATAACTTTTGCTTAGTCAGCAACGCATACTTACTTGCTGACCACGCCCGCACTTAACGTCATGCCCATGCACGAATGCTTCTTACAGGCTGCTGTAGCCATGAACCTTCATTAGCAACATCAGCGTTTGCTGCGTGGCTGTTTACTCTGTGTGCAAGACTGACTTTTGCTTATTGTTACGCTGGTATTATGACATCTGGAGTAGGGCAGGAGACTAGCTACATGTTCAAGTTACAGTTTTCATAGTATGCTTACGCCTTTCGCGGGACAAGATGCCGTCAAAAAAGGCACAGAGGAGATAATGGTCTTAACTTCGATCAAGATTCTAGTGCACACTTAAATGAATGCTCAGGAGGAATGCTAACTTGAACTGTATTTTTAAATTACATCTGTGTATTACCACAAAGGTCAGTCTTGTAGTAATGAAAATAGTGTGCCTGACAAAATGAAAGGCATAGATAGTATCGAAAGTACATTTAAAATGCTAAGCGCATGTTGCGTTGTTCTTTCAAGTCCCTTTAAGCTTCCCTCCAGGAGAAAACGGAAGTCTTCAAGGCAAAGTAAATAAAGATATGAAGGAAGCGAAGCGGCTATCTTGAAGAGATAATGCTAATCCATTAACCGATTCCGTAAGCCTCGGTTACTAATCATATGTTTGCACACCATAGAATCATCTTGGTTGCACAAATGACATCATGTACTGACAATGGAAATGTTACACTAAAATACTGTTGGACACTGGGTGGTAGGATTACTTTTAGGGTTGGGTTTCATGTACAAAGTGTTTGTGACGACCTTCCGGCTGAATCACTACCTAGGACGTGCAACCTGAGGCAGAATCTCTGCGGGCACCATTGATGTGACATAAAATCGGCATTACACCATGTCTCGACAGTCGTACTGTATCCGCAGAACTACGTTGAATTTTAAGGTGCAGTAATCATTAACATATTCTTGCGGTTCCACAAACTTCCTTTGCCTTCAGTTAGCATTCCTAAATAGTGAAGAATCAGGGGATGCAGGGTGGCAGTGCGGCACGTGAGTGATCGAGACTTATAAGGCGAGCAGTAAGGAGAACGGTGGCCATTCGCGATACCTGTTCTCGTCTTTCCCGCGTAAGCTACCGCACAAAAAACTAAGCTAACATTTGCAAGCATCGGGAGAGCCATCAAGAATGCGGGGGGTGGGGCAATATGCACTCGACGTGCAGCGTCGCAATGTGAGGCGCCAATGTGAGGAGCTTACGTTTTCGTACATCGATAATGCGTAATATTTCATGTGCAGTCATGGAACATTTATTTGCCTACCTTCCGACGGGGGGAACGTGTCCTGGCTTCCCGGTAACATCATTTTCTATTTTATCTAACTTGCAGTGAGCCCTTTTTGCGAAGCAGTGCATCAGGCTGAGCAAAACAATGAAATTTCAAACCTGCTGCTGACGCCTCCCTCGGCCTTTATGGTGAAAATTGTTCACTTGTTGCGGAGAAAATATAATGACATTCGCATGTCGTAGCATGAAGCTAATCGCTGCTTCTTCTAGGCACTCTAACAGGCCGAACCCTGGCTGTCACATGTGCATGACAAGTAATATATATGTATATATATATATATATATATATATATATAGTGCATGCTGTCGCACGCTCTTAAGAGTTTTCTACTCTTTATGAATTCTTTATCCTCACGAGGTTTGTTTAATGATTTAGTGCTGAGTCACTATACAATGGCACTTCGTGACAAAAATGCTGCTGAAGATCAATTGTTGACCAAAGGTACAACGAAGTAATAATCAAAATACATTAAAAAACATGTGATGGGCCTTTCCGAGCGGGTTGTCATTCCACTAGCCGTGGAGGCTTTCTTGTCACAGCCGCCGGATACTCTACCGAAAATCGTTCATGCGCCTCTGCTGGCGTCAAATGAAAACAGCATGCTCAGGTCTCCGAGCTTCAGTATGCCCCCAGAGTACCGTTAGCGCACCACTCCGCCTGCGAAAGAGCTACCCAAGAAAGTGGATGGGAAATGGCGCCGCGGTAGCTTAATTGGTGGAGCATCGCATGCGTAATGCGAAGGTTGTGGGATCGTTGCCCACCTGCGGCAAGTTGTTTGTTCATCCACTTTCATTTCGATTAATTTATCGTTTCTTTATAACCCCCTTTCTTCTCGTGTATATATATATCAAGAAAAGAAATTCTCACTGTCCCACTTGAATTCGAACTCCAGACCAGCAGATTTGCTTCACAGCCATTCTATTTTTTTTCGTTTATTATTTATCGCCGGACCTCGACGTTACACCAAAAACCACGACATTTGTGCTATCCACAGATGCACGAAAGAGACAGAAAATATGTGTGTCAGCTGCTATTGAGTCGCTCATTACCGGTACATGTAATGAGTATACTAAGCGTACGCCAGGAGGCAGTTTTACAATTGCTAGTAGGTACAGCGGGGCGTGGCGCTTTTGACGGCGCTCGACGTTTCTGCGCAGGCGCAAGTAAGAGCGGGTGCGAGAGAGAAAATCTGGGGCCCTTTGCTCCTTGAATATGTGACTCTGCTTAGGCACTACAGTGGAAAAGTTTCTTCGCACGTGTAGGGTGCGTTTGTCCCTAGGCGTGCCGGCATGGCGGAGGGGGATCGAGTTTGTTTACCCACCGCCGCTGACTGCCCGCGCGGTGAGGCAGTGGGCACGGACGACCCATTTGGTGATCACTAGCCGCGTTTACATGAATGCGACAGTGTCGCATCGCATCGCATTTCTAGCACATCACATTCATGTAAACAGCGGTAATGCGCTAGGAAGGCGCATCGCATTAATGCGCCAGGCGAGGGTAGATTTACGGGCGCGAGTCGACTCTCGCGGAGCATGTAAACGCAGGATCGTCGCATTAGGAATTATGGGAAGGAATTAGCCACCAACATGGCGGTGGTCCCGGCTACCCGCTTCGAATTGAATTTGGCGTTTCTTTTGTAAAATGCGCTTCGTTCGCAGCAAATGATTGTGCAAACGGCTTTCGCTTAGTCTCAGGCCGCTTCGACGACAGAGTATTATAGATAACCTTGTGGTGTTTTCGAGATCGCTTCTCGTTTCGAACGAGTCGAAGCCTAACGAAAGAAACGTTCGAGATGTCAGTGCTACCTATCGTTAGAGTTGAGGAATAGCCCCAAAGACAGCATATGGCCTCTGAGATCCGAAGATCTCGCTGGCCAACTAAAACTGTAAAAAACGTGCGCTACTTAGCGTACGTTATACTATGGCGTATAGCGCATGCTATAAGTTGCGGACGCTCAACTAAAGCTGTCTATTTCTCGGCACTCAGCCACCAACGTGCACTCGGCCCACCACCAGAAACCAGTTACACCGGAAGTCGACTGCACTTCCCTTAAACGACACCATGTGGCGCTACGTTCTCGCGAGAGTTAATGCTCTACATGTAAACGGCGTCGCATCGCCTTTCCCAAATGCGCTTGGAAATGCGATGCGCCACTGTCGCATTCATGTAAACGGGGCTACTGTCTCTCAAGGGGCAAGGTTGTGACTGGTGTTGGATAAGTCGCGGGTCATTTTGTTAGTCGCGACGATAGATTGCATTATTTACAAGCACTGCTCCAGGAGGGCACATGTAACCGGCAAGCCGAGGCCTCAGGAGAGCACCTGAGGTTATATTAAAGCAGGCGGCGCAGGATCTCCGGGGCTCCGAAGTGGTAGCGGGGGGATCAAACCTGGAAGCAGGACGGCCCGTGAGTTGGGGCCGCGGAGGCCGAAGCGTGCCAGGGGGTGTTCGCATAAAAAATTGGCTGTCCGCGATAGCAGACAGCCGATCTCATACTCGGCGAGCCCCAACCCACGGACCAGTCCGGCTTCTAGCTTTGATGTCCCCGTTGCCGCTTTGGTGTCCTGGAGGCGCCGCCAATAATGCGAAATAGTGACACGTTGTTTTAATTAGCAAACAACGCGATTGAATAAATATACTTGTGTCGAGCCGCCAACTTGCGGTGCTAGGTTCAGCACTACCGCGCCCCGCGACTTCTGCCGGCGCGCCTAGGGACAAGCGCATACAACACGCGCTAAGAAACTACTCCGTAGTGCCTATAGGCAGAGTCGTATATTCAAGTAGCAAAAGTCCTCACATTTCCTCTCTCGCACCCGCTCTTACTTGCGCATGCGCGCAAACGTCAGTCGTGTCCACATATGGCACGCCCCATAGTACCTACTAGCAATTGGAAATACACTGCCAGAAGCCAGCCATTCGCGAATATCTCAGCCCCTCCACCAATGCCACAGCTGCGGAAAATACCACACTTGCTGAGGGCGATCGCACCCCAGCTGCTATAATTCTTTGACACCCGCTGGACTTCTACAACTGTGTAGTGGATAGAGCTGGCGTCAGCGCCTCCTTTGTGTTCTAGCGCTTTGGGTTGCCAGTTGGTGAAGCCGTCCTGAATTAGGTTTCCTTCTGCTACATCTAAGGACACATATTGTGCGCGTCTGCTTTGTCTTCTTAAGTTTCTTTTTTCAGCGTTCGGCGAGGTAGGTAAGAGGAAGAATTGGCTGTACAGTTGACAACCGGGAAACGTAACTTCCACCAGCTAATGCGACTCACGCGTATTATTCTACTCGAAAGCAGCTTTCTCACGCGTTCGGGAGTGTTTACCGAAACAAACACCGCGCGAAACAATGCAACGGGTTTCCACAGGCGGCTCTGCGGGAACTCCATTCAACTGAGCCCTCCATCTTGCACTTATCGAGGTCACATGACACAACTGAACCCGTCGCCGGCTATTGCGGTGCGTTTCGCACGCACGACATGCCCCGGCAGCGAAAGAAAGGACGCTCCAATAACTGACGTGTGTAAGAACCCAGCGCCTATTCCTTGCTATTCCGAATTGAGCGAAATGACAAATCCTCACAAGTACTGTGATTCGTCGCAACTGCGTTGCCGTCTTTCTTTTAATGCTTCGCCCTCGTGAACGCGCAAGTGAACTCTTCCTTGATTCCTTCAGACTCCAATGTGTTTCTGCTCATTCACAATGACCACTAATCACTTTCGATCCCTGTAACGTAGCGGTGCTAACTTCATTTGCTATTATCCAGGGCACCTGACTCTTTCCTGCTCATTCAGAGTAATGGAATCGTTGACGCTTGAAATAATATCTGTGTGAGAACTTTTAGAGATGCCATGATTGGCTTGCCAGAAGAAAAATGTCATCAGCGTGCATCAGCTACGGTTGTCGATTTGATCATAATGAAGGGATGTTAACACATTTTCTAGCGTCAGTAGTCTTTCATTCACGCATAATCTTAGAGGTTAATTTTCTCCAAATGCAAGTTCTCCGTGGCACCTTTCGCATTCGTGCAATCTCAATGTCCAAAACTCCACGTACCAAAGCCTACGGCAAGGAAATGTTGACACGCCCGCCTAATATCAGTAAAAGATAGCTACTCTTGAAATTTATTACTTGTCTTTCGGGGTGCAGTGAGGAGCGCTTTCTATGGGAAAAAAGAAAGAGTACAAAGAATGCGTGCACTGTGTCGCAACGGCAGGATATAGGTACTTATGTCTCCTTTAGCATTACCCCGGAACATAAAATAGTGTGCCTGTTAACCCAATCTGCACAAATGGATTCCAGGAATTACCTGAGTCAACGTCTAAGCCATCATGACTACAGGAGAAATACCTTACAGTCGCGCCATTCAGCGTTATTAATGGACACCGCTACCGCTTACCGTATACTTCCGACTCCATTAACACGATTCACTGTAGCTGCATCAGTCGACAGCGCAATTATATGTATGGGCCAAAGTGCACAGCACGGCCAGAAATGACTCGCGCGAAAAGACACCGTTCGCTCAACCAGACACAACGGGGCGATGAATTCGGGGACACCAGAGCCGTGGCCGAGCGCAATATTCTCCGTATTACTCCCTGTTTTCCTTCGGCGGCAGTACGCATACACACACACACTCGCGATCCATAGATCGAGCGCGCGTCTGTGTACAGCGGGAATAAGTGTCCCGCCAACATTCCCGCGCGATCGTCGTCCGCAGCAGCCGCTCGCCCAGAGTGCACGGAGCGCCGCGGGCGTAAGCAGAGCAAACACGAAGGTCGATCAGTTTTGTGCGCCTTGTGTTTCCACGAACAACGCGCGCCAGCTTGTGCGTCGACAATCAATGAGCCGCGTTGTCTCGCCGCGGACGACAGCGCGCTTCCCACGCTTGCTGAAAGAGGTTACTGCGGCGCGCGCCCGAGGGTCAGCAACCGGCAGAACGACATGTTGTAACATCATCTGGCAGAGGCAACGAGTGTTGCTGCTTCCTGACCCTCTTCTTGCTTTTCTCTCTCTTTCGCCATCTTTACCCGCTCTGTGCAGACATTGCGCTATAGCGCGGTTATAGTGTCGACGTCAATGCGTTTTCTTTTCTCCTTCCTTTCTTTCTCGCATTGATTTGGACGTGGAATTACTCATGGTCAGCGAGGAACGCTACTGTCTGATTACTCTTGAGAAATGCTCAACGTCGTTGGTGACAGCAATGAACGAGATGGAAAAAAAAAAAGAATCTCGCACGCATGGACGATCGCGCGCGTCGAGTGCAGGGCCTCCCGTTCGCTGCATCGTAGCTTACCACGCCGGCAAGCCTGCTTCTCTTTGCCACCGAAAAGGAATTTGCGAGCGGCTTGCGTACCACGGCATTGCGAAAGTTTAGCGTATTCTTCTCCACGTAATTATTCACCCCGATAATCGGCCTCCGAACGTTAGATTCGAGCGAAGTAAAGGTAAAAGTTTGTGCCAGAACCTCTGTTGCCATTGTGCGCTTAGGTAATCTGTGGCCGGTACGCCCGCCCGCCTTTGTCGGTGGTTCATGCACGTGAGTTCGACGATGAATAGTTCCCCGCAGTACCACAGTGACAGCGCTGTGCACTAACTCTTTTATGAATACAATTTTGTTTAAACGCGAAAACTAAATAACACTGAAAAAAATCTGATAAGAGAAGACTACGACACAGCAGTCAAAACAAAAAACAACGCTATTTTTTAGGACCTAAGGAAAATAGGGGGGCCCATGGTCACTAAACGTAACCACCACAGTGTATACTAGTTCTTCGAGCTCCTTGTGGAAGGCAAAAGTCTGTAATGCGGTTTTCTTTCATCCAGGAGGACGCAGCATTATATTTTCTGCGCACTCATGCTGTTTTTACAATTAAAAAAAATATTATTCAGCGTTTTTGGCGCCACTTTGCCATTGGAGTGCACGAGACACTAAAAAAAAATCTATAGTTTTACGTGGCATAACCGCGTATGATTACGCGGCGCACCGTTGTGTGTGTGTGGGGGGGGGGGGGGGGGGGGGCTCCGGAATAATTTGGCCACCAGCGGTTCTTTAACGTGCACCCACTGCAAGGTACACGGACGTCTTTGCATTTCGCCTCCCTCGAAATGCGGCCACCGCGGCACGGATTCGATTTCATGCACTCAGCCCAATGTCATATCCACTACGTCACCACGGCAGGCGATGAGACACTCCATGGCGGCCCGTTGAGCTAGCATAAATGATTCAGACCAAAGATACGAGGGCAGGTCTACGAGATCACTAATATGTGGAGTTAGAAGTTGTGATGTTGAATATCTGTGTAGAATGATGATACAAGCAGAGAACTACCTTGGGGGAAAGGGGGAAAGAGAAGAATCTATGGAATAGCGATTACCGGTGCTCAGCACCACGCATCAAAGAATTAGTAATGAATGAATGCCGTACTTGGCTGCTTCGCAACAGCTTTCCATGCAGTGTTCTCAGGCCAATATATCTTGCTTTCTACTATGTTATAGGCCACAGAATTTTTTCAGTGGAAATTAAATAAAAGTTACTGCCATGTGTGTCGTGCAGAAAACCTTTCTTTTTTGCGGTTTATATTTGTTTTTCTTTCATAGTTGTCCAAGCAGTGATGGGGAGTAGACATAGCTACCGAAGCATCGTGCAATCGAACAGGCAAACTCAAAATCATATTTAACAAGGACTTTTCCCTGCGGCTGTGAAATCAGGTCGGAGACACCTAAAACTGAGGCGTTTCTTCGCGACCTAGGTAATACATTTGCCACTGCGCTTGATTTCGCAACAGTGTCTCGAAAAGTACCGTTTTGAAACAGATCTTGAGTTCTTTTTAGATGCAGTGCGTGGTTAGATGAACGCTGAGTCTTTGTGCATCTGACTGCTAGCATACAATAAGATACATTCTGTAGACTCGCAAGAAATTGTACTGTTCTGCGTCTATAGAGGCATGGGAATTTCGTAATATTCTGTACAGTCGCCCCCTGTAGTTGCCGCGGCATGCCAATGCGAAAATTCTCGTGCACCGAGGCATCGGGAAAAGCCCCTTACTAACTTTGGATATACAAAAATTCATGCAGTGTCTCACCGCTACGTTTATAATAACAAGACTGTGGCTTTGGTCAGCTACAACCCCACGGATTTAATTTACCTACTTCATCGACAGCCTTTCTTTTGCAAATCTGCGGGGATATTTTGGAGGCTTCATGGCCATGAAAAACAGGACTACTAGAAGTTTAACGTCTGACCGTCATGCGGAAGCCAACTGGTACCAGGAGTTTCCTACAGAGATTAGAAGAGGAGCCTTCATGCAAGCGCTTGGACATGTACGGTCCCTACAACGTGCTTCTTAAGCTGAAAGAAAAGACCCTCCCACTCTCCCGCTGCCGCAACACCTCCTCCGCTATTTCTCCAGCCCAGTTTTTTTTTTCTTTCTGTCCCCCGCATCAAAAGAAACATTAATAACGTTTTGATTTTTAGCACAAGTTCACGGAAAAAAAAAAGTGTGAGAGACGTGCACATCAAGCGGCCTTGGTGGCCAGGCGACGACACCGTTTCATTCCACCCACTGCTCTGGAAAGCTTTGATCGCGAAACTGCCCAACTTGAACGGAAAAATCTGGCTCTAGTCCATTGAGCTGGAGAAACATCCTTTTTAAAGTCTTCGAAAGGAGCTGCGACGCAAGCTGGAAGCTTGCACGCTTCAAAACACACTCGGTGCATTTTGCTAAAAAAAAAGAAAAAAGAAGAAAAAGGGCAGTTACGCGAGTGGGTAATGTTCATTTTTAAAACAGCGCAAGAAGGACGAAAGACACGTACGGAAGCACCAAGGACAGGCGCTGAAAGAGTGCATTTGGGGCATTTGTTCCCAATTAAAGCTAACAAAGTAGTGATGGAGAATGTGGCTCTTTAATAATTTAGCACCCCACATTAGTTGCTAATCTCACTTGTCGCCTGTGTGATGTCGCCAATGTGGGTTGGTATTATAATTTCCGCTCTGAAAGTTAACTTTCCACAAGACGGTGCCTAGTCATTCCAAAGAACATTCTTTAAAGAATATGGGACCTGGTCACTCTGAATTAGGTACCAATAGCGAAAATCGAAGTCATTGGCTCTCTGTTGTTGACGCAGAGAATTGTGCCTGTAGAGGGCTTTCCAAACAAGAGCATACGCTCTATTTTTCAGAGGCCATTAATATTTATGTTACGCTTGCTTGTGGATTAACGCCGACGTACAGCAACAAGCTGGACGGCAGTAAACGGGGGAGCGTGTGCCACACGATAGAGGCAGACCAAGCACTCTGGCAAGCGACTGGTGTACACTCGTAGTTTTTGCATATGTTTATCGGACTACGCAATGCGAAATCGCGGTCACGCGTCGTCTGCTACCGGCACTACCACAGTGCATCTCGAAATGAGCGAACATGCTGTCGCATGCGCTTGCGCACAGCCGCACAATCTGGCAGTAGACTGTAGGGAACAACGCACCAGCGCGATGAGGGAGTGCATCCGCTAAACCCACAAACTACGACTGTGTGACGTAGGCACTCGCCAGAATACTCTCCCTGCACCGAGTGGCATGCGGCCATGTGTTTACTTTCATGAAGGTTGTGAAAGTGGTCTAGAGAAGTCAAGGTACTAACTTTAGTTGGTAGGACCTTTTTTTTTTCCCCCGAACCTAGACGGACTCACTGGAAGGGTAGCAGATGGAAGACAGCCTCGAACGGCAGGCGCAGCCGGTCTGTATGCCCTGGCGCGTGCAGTAGCGACACGACTTTTGCATCTCCCTGAACGCTCACGCATTACCGAAAACTAGCGTCGGGCAGTGCGGCCCTTTCTACTGGTGAAAACAATATCCTTGCCATCGGCACCCAAGCAAAGAGCTCAAAGCGGGACCTTTTGCACCCTAGAAGAATTTCTCCAGCATGAAGGTTCACGACGGTGTGCTCGCTGTGTGCAATATGGTGCAGAATAATTGGTACGTGAAAGGAAAGCGTCAGTCCAATTACTTTACTGAGCTAAGCTTGCCATGTATAAAGAGCAGCCGAACAGAAAAAAAAAAGTAGTGCAAAGCGTGACTACGAAAATGTGCCCAAAGGAGGACACTTTCGGGTTAGGTTCTGTTCTCTTTTGTTATACTGGGTCACTGTGGAGAGATTGAGGGAGAGAGTACCTCGGGCCACTCCTTTTTCTTAACTTGTGCAGCAAAAAAGAAAAAAAAAAAACGTAGTGCCTTTCCACTCTGTGACGAAGGATGGCCAGTGAAGCTGTGTATGTGGACCCCTTGATGATGAACTGCACCTCCGCCGCGGGTCGGCCCGGTATTGAACTATCTTCGGAATCGGCCCACGTATGAAAAATTGTCGTTCTACGCGCGGACATGATCCGCCAGATCCTAGCCATAGACAGCTTCGCTGTAAAAAGAAATCAGTTAGCTGATTTCGTTGATCAACCCCTGACCAGCACGAGGAAAAACGACCGTCCTGATTGTCCCTAACGATGGCAAAAAAAAAAAAAAAAGCAGTTGATAACCTATGTTTGGAACGTCTATGCCGACATCAACAGTGAAGGGACGTGCGCGCCGCGAGCGGGTGACACACGCCTAAATAAACCAGTCGTTTATGCTTGCGTAGCACAGGTGGAGAAACGCTGCTACACGCTTTATTTTCGCTTGCTTTCCGTGTTGTTCCATGCGCGGCCGTAGCACTAAGTTTTGGCTTTCCAAGCAAAAAAAAAAATGAAAGAAAATGAAAGTAGCAGATTTTATTACGCTATGTGACTTTATAGAACAGGATTTCCGATCTGTTTTTATCGTTAAATATCAGGTCGTCCACTCGGAAGCTAGGAAATACTCATTTCGAATGGCCACCTAGAAGTGGTATTGAAGATCTCATTGAGGCGTTTGATTTTAATAGACGACAAGGTATTGCCTCTCATAATTTATCTACCACCAGCCGGTATACTCATGCGAATCCGATCCCGTACAAATTTGTATCGCAGTGCCAAGTGATCGGGCACGGTTATGTCTGGCAGACGTTGCGAATACAATCTGTAGGGTTTGAGGGACGGACTTCGGGATGAAAAACAAACTTGGGAGGGTTTATTTTACATTATATACAGAGAGGTGAGAGACAAGTAACAGTTGTACAGTCATTACGGGCCGGCAGCAACTCGGACGCTGCGGCCCGCGGCAAGAAGTTCGAGAGAGGTGAATCCGGGAATGCTCAGGTCTCTCTGGAATGCTTCTTTTAAACCCATCGAGGACTGGAAGTCGCGTCATGTTCGGCCAATGGGAGAGCCCGCTCCGATGACGCCACCTTCGGTAAATGGTAGGCACCCGTGCGGTGAGGTCACACCCGGCGGCTCCCCGCGGTCTTGCCTTGCTGTGGTGCAATGCTCTCTTCAAAGGCGGCGAAGGGGGGATGATTGGGCTCCATTGTCCGAGGGCCCACCTGCTCCCGGTGGTACGGCCCCGCTGTGGTGGCAAATGCCTTCTTCAAAGGCGACCGGTGCGACGCTGCCAGGCCTTCCCGGTACATCACAGCCGTCTTGTTTCGGGACCCACTTTCCTTGCAACAATGCCGGGCGATCCCTTCGTTTTCTGGAAAACTCAAGCATTGAATAGCTACCGCCGCGTACGAACTTGTTGGCACATGAACTTGTTGGCTCGAGCGATCCTCTGGAATGTGCTGCGATTCGATGTGGTCCGGGGAACTCGAAGTAGGCGCAGGAAACAGCTCCATATCTAACTGCTCGTCCTCGCCCCGGTTGTTCTGAATGGCCGGTGAACTCAATTCGCTGGCCACGAGGAACGCTGAAAGAACCTGCAGGGTATGGTGTCGAGCCTCGTTTGACGAACTTCGGGATCCTGGGCCCTGGAGAACATACGTCAAACAAACAAAACAACACAGCGCTGCACCACGTGTAAGCGCAGGCTCTTCACCCCTGACTCGCCAGGCTATTACTGAGTCAAAATGAACCCTGATCTTTTATTTCCCCAATTTTGACAAAACAGTTCCAACCACCCTTCCAAACAGCTATCCATTTCTCCTCGAATGCCGACAAGACCAGAGTACTATTGTTGTTGCAAAACAAAGGGTCGTTGACGTTGCAAACAACAAATGAAAACAGCCGAACATAACTTAAGTGGCCTAACTACACGAACAGCATGTTTCCAATCTATCGCAGTGGCGTACTTATCGCACGTATTGGTGCCACTGAACAATCTGGTCAACCTCACAAGTACGTAATCACATGCGCACTAGCCTTGTGGTCACTAAACAGAACGCATACTTGCGTTGTAGGCAAACGTTTCATTTACGCTTACTCACGTTTCTTCCTTTAGTCCCTCTAGGACACGTGACTTAAACGAACAATTAAACTCGCGGGACTTACGTACTCCGCAGAACTCTTAAAATGATGCGTCTTCTACTAACTCTTTCCACGCACACTCACTAAAGAAGTCAGAATACGGCTGCCCTCAACACACACCAGCAACCCAGTCATAAATCTCCTTCCTTCCGTCCACACAGGACACGTGCTAATGGAACTAAGAACGCTTCTCAGTGCAAATCATGCACTCACTGAAAACCTACGCGCTTAACCTTAGAAAATTCAAAAACACTCAAAAAGAAAGAAGGTTAAATAACACACACGCGCGTTACGATAGGCCTTTCAACAATAACCTTGACCCTCAGGTTACTCACACACACAAAAAGAAAGCCTATTTACTCATTAACTAACACTCGCGAGACTACCTGTTTACACAAACCTCATCTTTCAAATCTCCGAGCTTCTCAAACGAAAACACAAACAAAGCTCAAACCTTACATATTGAAAGAAATCCTAGTCTCAAAAATAAAACAAAACAACATGCTTTACTTCCACGGAAGCTCCCTTGGCCTCCCGTTCCAAGCATTTACAACTGACTCATACTTTTGAGCCGTACTCGAGGTGGTCGCGGTTTGAAAGCTACTCTGGCTGCCGAAGAACAACAAAAGGGCTGACTCACTATCAGCTCCCCCAAGACGTTACGGTCTCCTGCCAATTTGCGTCCTGGCGCCCCGCTTTCCTCACAAACTCGATTGACCGCGTCGCTACTCGCCACCTGGTCTCGTCCTGCCACCTTGCGCTTCTTCGTACTGCACGCTGGGCTTTGAAAAGAACTACGGAACGACGAGGAGTTTAACTGCCCCGTGCCCTTTGTCCGCGTCCGTGCAGAACAGGCTTCGCGGCCCCCCTTTGACCGGTGGCTCGAACGTTTTGGATGCGTCAACATCGTCCGTGACGACCGCACCTTTTTCCTCGCGCCCTGCCCTTTTGGGTTTCTCGCCATCTTTGGCGGCGCTACATTAATTACCGTCTTTCGGTCTTTACCGCGCTTCTTTTTACGGCGCTTTCTCTTTGCACTCGCTTTCATGTCGCCTTCTCGTGCCTCGTGCTGGCCGGTACATATTTCGTCGGCCCGGATCGGTCTCTTACCCGCACAGTCTGAGTGATTTACATTTAAATCTACTCTCACTTTGCCTCGACTGGCGGACAGCTCAACCGACTCTGGCACAATGCAGCAGGCTTTACTCGAGTTATGCAACTCGCACTCTTGCGAACTGCCCTCTACTGCATTGCCCAGCTCACGCTGTGCATCTGCACACAGCCCGTCGGTATCGATCGCTGTCTCACGCGCACAGTCCGAATGATTATTAACTGAATCATCCCTATCTAGGCTACCTAGACTGGCGGAGAGCTGCACCGATCCCTGAACAATGCAGTCGTTCTCTCGTGAGCTACGGAGCTCGCCACCCCGAGAACTATTCTCAACTGCATCGTCCAGTTCGCACTTCACTTCTGCACGCAGATCTGACTCGACATGGGTGCTCGCGTCTGTCGGGTCAGCAGTACCCTTTTCTTCGCTAGCAACCTCGCTAACATAACCAGCGACGCACACGCACGGTAACTGTGCCAATTTGTTCGCAGCTGGCCTAGCTGTCTCTACAGTGATCTGTTGGCACAGCACCTCGTCGCTCTCCTTGCGGCCTTTAACGGCCTCTGTTGCCACTAAGGCATCGTTAGCAGCTAGCCTTTTCCCTTCACTTATGAATCTGCAGCCAATCTCACAGGCACTACTCTTCTCGTCGGCTTTTGGCGAAAATCCGCTCGATGCTGCCTCATTCTTTCGCTCTGTACTACCTACAGAATTCTCAGACAGCCGTTGTCTCTGTGCCATTAACTGATCACAATACTGTATCTCTTTGATCAGTGCTGCCTTCTCTCTCTCATACTTTTGCTCACGCTCACGCTTACGTTCCTGATACTCACGTTCGCGTTCATTCTCGCGTTCTTGACGCTCACGCCAAAGAGTAAGTTCTTCAAGCTCACGCTTCTGTTCATTCTCGCGTTCTTGACGCTTACGCTCACTCTTACGTTCACGACGCTCACGCACACGTTCACGACGCTCACGCTCCCGTGCTTCGTGTATCACTTCCCAAGCAAGCTCAATGCTTTTATCATCATTGCCACTATCGTTAATCGCCTTTATGATAGCTGGCGTTTTCATCCGTTCGTCCGCCTCAACACCCAAATCGTCGCACACCAACAAGAAGTCTAACCTCGTCAACCTTCTAAGATCCATGGCAGCTGCCCCGACAGGTGGTTAGAACTGTTTTCCTTAATTAATTTGTGCAAATACACAATGCATCAAATTCCCGATTCCCAGAACTATCAAAATGAACACACAACATTTGAGTCTGGCGAATCAAAAGGAAAAAAACCACGCGCTCACTTACGGTTGCAGCACCCTGCCATCCGGTTCCTTTGTCCGCTGTTCCCGGTTCCTCCGGACTCCCTGGGTCGAAGGCTCGCTCTTCTTCGGCACTCCCAGTTTCTTCGGACCTCTTTCGACGAAGGCTCTCTCTTCTTCGCTCTTCCCGGTTCCTTAGGATCTCTCTCGACGAAGGTTGATTCGTAGCGCTGCCACTAGCTGTTGCATTCGGAGGTGATCCCACCGCTGCCACCAGATGTAGGGTTTGAGGGACGGACTTCGGGATGAAAAACAAACTTGGGAGGGTTTATTTTACATTATATACAGAGAGGTGAGAGACAAGTAACAGTTGTACAGTCATTACGGGCCGGCAGCAACTCGGACGCTGCGGCCCGCGGCAAGAAGTTCGAGAGAGGTTTATCCGGGAATGCTCAGGTCTCTCTGGAATGCTTCTTTTAAACCCTTCGAGGACTGGAAGTCGCGTCATGTTCGGCCAATGGGAGAGCCCGCTCCGATGACGCCACCTTCGGCCAATGGTAGGCACCCGTGCGGTGAGGTCACACCCGGCGGCTCCCCGCGGTCTTGCCTTGCTGTGGTGCAATGCTCTCTTCAAAGGCGGCGAAGGGGGGATGATTGGGCTCCATTGTCCGAGGGCCCACCTGCTCCCGGTGGTACGGCCCCGCTGTGGTGGCAAATGCCTTCTTCAAAGGCGACCGGTGCGACGCTGCCAGGCCTTCCCGGTACATCACAGCCGTCTTGTTTCGGGACCCACTTTCCTTGCAACAATGCCGGGCGATCCCTTCGTTTTCTGGAAAACTCAAGCATTGAATTGCTACCGCCGCGTACGAACTTGTTGGCACGTGAACTTGTTGGCTCGAGCGATCCTCTGGAATGTGCTGTGATTCGATGTGGTCCGGGGAACTCGAAGTAGGCGCAGGAAACAGCTCCATATCTAACAAATCGTTACGAAATTCTCTCCGCCTTTTCTGAATATCCTGGAATCACGTCCTAGGTTTATGCGACCGCAGTTCGAAAGTGGGTTTGCTTTGTCGGTCAGCCTTTTCCCTTCGCGCCTCCATGCCGCCCCTCTTCAACCCAGGTCAGCTTCACCATAGCTTGAACTTCGCCGTAAGGCAAAGTCTTGCTCACTGCCTGGAAGCTTCCCTTACGACCCCGCGGCAATATGCCGTCGGGACCAGCGGACGCGGTTTATCCACGGAGCATATATCACGCAACGCTCGTGTTTCGCAAATTGTGACATGCGCCACGGACACTGCGAGATTGCTGGCGTCTGTTTATGTATCTCAGAGGTCACAGTGGGCGATGTATAGTGTAGCGGACGAGACGACGCGTTCTGTGCGTAGCAGCAAAGTTGTTTCACAGAAGACGACGGTACATCATGTCCGCTGGAAGATTCTGAGCACTTCGGCTGCAGTGGCAGTGAATGAGTTCAGAAACGGAAGAATCGCCCGTCTGCCGATTTTTTTTTATTTGTTCGCCGGGTAACAGAAACAAAATCCAACGAATAAGCGTACACTTTTCGGCTTTGTACGAGGCGGCGAGAGAAATGACTGGAAATACAGAAATGTCCTCTGTGTCATCTCTCGAAGGTTGGATCCGAATAAACATCGTTCCCCGAGATCAACCCATGGCTGCCAAATCTGTTATAGATGACGAGACTATAAAAGAAAAGAAAAATTGAGAATGAAATGCTAAGACAACTTCAGAAACGGAAGCAGCACTCGGCGGCGTGGGTGGCGAAAAGGGTTCGGCCCATAGGCTCTTGCCTCTCGACGTTCGAATCACAGCAGAGGGTGCGCCGAGGGTCGCTGCTGGCAGAGCGCCAACGAGCAGGCTGCGCGATGTCGGTCTGGGTTCCTACCCTCGGCTTCCGACGCCGCAGCGGTGACAGCGCATTAAAGAAAACGTCGTGGCACGTGTGGCAGAAGGAGAGGCCGGAGTCGGATGGGAGGAAGTGAGGGATGGTCCAGTGCGCTGGGCGAGAAACTGAGGGGAAATAACCGATGACGCGCATTGTACTGCTGGCGCGGCGCTCTCCTCAAGCAGTTGCGTACAGCGTGTCCGCCGTATAGCCGCACTGCGCAACTATAGATGGGTGACGTTTGCTATCAGCAATCGCGGGGGGAAGCAGGATTCTGCTGGGACTCGCCCACCCCTCGACGCCGGCCGCCGCAAAGGACGGATGACCTGCTGCTTCCACCACCGCCAGAAGGTTCGGCTCGGACGCTGGAACCGTTCCGCTGAACGCTCCCACCGGTGTCCTCCTCCCCATCCCCGCCCGGTCAGCTCCGGAAATCGCGGGGGCGGCCGAGAGCGGTGGTCCAGCTTTGGCCCGGACCGATGGTCGGTGATTTGAGCCTCTCTATTCCCGTCCCCGTCTCTCTCTCTCTCTCTCTCTCTCTCTCTGTGTGTGTGTGTATGTGTGTCTGTGTGTGTGGCTCGAGCCATTGTTGCGAAGAGATGTACAAGAGCGGCGAACTTGTTTTCGGTTCCGCGCGCGAATGATTACGTCGGTGTTGTGGTTGCCCAAAGCACTTCCGAATGGAAACGTACCCGCGCGAAAAGCGCATGTTACGTAAGCCGTGATGATTAGAGCGGCACATGTGAGTGTGACGCGAATCATTCGCGGGCGGTGGGTGCCAGCTCTAAACAACGAAATCCTGTGGTTTCTTTTTGCGTTTTGTTTTTACTCAATCCTGTCAAAATGTTATTAAAAAATATGTTTACAGGAGCACCGACCTTATTTAATTTCCCAATTTCCTCTGTGCGTTAAATAAGTTCAGTAAGCTGTACAAACATCTTACTTGAGGTATCAATGAAAAGATTATTTTTGTTGTGAAAGGTTGGCCTTTCACATATTCCTTCCACGCTTTTCCAAAAATAAAAATAAACCCGCAAGTTGCGTACAATGCGCGGTATGTTAGCACCGATAGCTTCATACTTAAATGGGAATCGCAGGCTTTCTCGTTTTCAGTTAATGACGTTAATATGAACCCATGTTCACTGGTGAGCATGTAATAACTGTGTAGCCTACGCACAGGGCTACTGCGTTTCCTAAAGGATATAGGGACACGTAGCACGAGAAGTTCACAGTCCAGTCTTTGTTGAGTGAATGCACCAATAACCGTTTGTAACCAGAGAGCCAAACGTTAAGGAACTGTTTCTTCGTGTTTGTTCTTTGGAAAGTTATGCCTGTGTGACATTGAGAATGTTGTATGTAGACTGATGAGACCACATATGGCACAGGCGGTGCCAATAACGCTCGTAAGACAATAGCGTGCTGCCAGAGGTTGAAACGTCCTTTTCTGTAACCGCTTATTATATTTCGATCGCAGACTGTTTATCAGTGTTTATGAGTTGGAATCGAGGACGTTCCTGCTGTGTCCACCGTGACTACGGCAGGAAGAAACCACCTGAAGACCTACACAGAAAATGCAACAGTTACGCAACTCGGTTGCATTTGTTTTCATTTGGTAATGGTGGCAGAACCTTGCCGCATTGACACGTGGTAGTATGTGCGCAAAAGCAACGCAAGTGTACTTCTGTCTTTTCCTAAAAGAAACAAAAGAAAAAAAACGCGCTTCATCCTCCTTCAAGCATCCTGAAAAGCGCTAGAGCGCTCTACGAGATCAAAAATAACGTACAGCGCAAAGGACAAGGACAGCGATAGACGACATACACAGCGCTGTGTATGTCGTCTATCGCTGTCCTTGTCCTTTGCGCTGTACGTTATTTTTGATCATGAATTACCAACTAGCCCAAGCAACCACCCTAGTTCGCTCTACGAGATTCGACGGAAAATGCCAGGAACTTCTGGAACATGTGAAAGACGAAGGCAAACGAACATATCTCTAAATTATGTGTGTAGTAACTGCAAACATAGCTAAATTCAATTTTGTACTTTGAATAAACTGAAAGTGCAAGCAGTTGAAACAGAACACAATTTGCCGCCGGTGGGAGACAAATCCGACGCTTCCTCATGAGGCACACTCTGCCCTATACTATACCAGTAAAGCTGCGATAACCCGTAGCTGTTGACCTCCCAACCTTATTGCTTAGGCTGTGAAAATTGCTCAACAAATTAAATGCGATAATACTAACACTTACCTCCGTCTTAAAGCATTTGTCTTCCTTTGACCAGGGTAACAACACCGTAAGCTTCACATGCACATTCAAATGTTTTCTTTCTTCTTTTTTTTTATGAAACAAACCAGTGATCGGCACTGTGACACTAAGAGCTCACGGTGAAAAGCCGCGGGTTACCTAGACTCACTTCAAAATGAAAACAAAAGGCCCGAGCAGCTTTCTGTCTGACGAGGAAGGGCTATGGAGGACGATGCACTGACATGTAAGATGAGCTTTGTTACAGCTAGCTGCAATTGCATTTCTTCAAACAAGAGTCCCAAGCTCAAGTGACCTTTCGATTTCCTTAAGTCAGTTACTGCGAATAGCACTTGTGAACACTCGACTCCCCGACACGTTTAAACATACCCACGTGATTTTGATCAAAGTCCATGTGGTACTTTCGCAAACTTTTAGGGAACTCGACCTGGCAATTGTAGAATTTCTGCGAACTTCTTAGGCTGCTTGTACGAATCAATTTACCGATGAGTAAACTTGCAGGGCCATAAAAAGCTACTGCAGGCCCCCTAAGTTGACGGCGCTCTGCGTCTGAGCACCGTCTATGCAGGCTGTCCCACGAAACTTTAGCCAAACCTTAAAAACATGCAAATGCCTCGTACCTGGACAGAACCAAGGTAATGTTGTTTGCCGTCGCTTGGAGATACTCAGGTTGTCTTTTTCTGCATTCACCGTGATTACATAATCAGTCCTAATTAAAATATCAACCTCTCGAATATTATAATTAGATGAAAACTGCCAGCGAGAAAATTGTAGAGCAACAGAATACAGCTTCTGTTGCTCAATAGCTGCTACATAAAAGTGTTTTTCCAAGCGTGAAAGAAACCCGCCAATACACGCAGAGTGCCTCGAGCGGTCAGTCGCCCGGTAATTTTGCGTGTACTGATTGATATTTTAATCAATATTAATGACTTCGCGCATTATCAAAGGCTAGGAATATGATGCCATTTTAATTTATAGAACTAATGTACGCAAGGCGGCGCCTTGAAGCTTCATCCCGTGGATCGAGTAAGCAGTGAAGTGAACGAGAGACGGAAGCGGCAGCGCTTGCGTTGTTAGTGCATCGTTCAAGCAGCCGCCTGTGGCGCGCCGTATCACTATGAATAATTTTGTCGCTTCTCAGCCAGTCGAGTCGGGCTGAGTCACTCGCGTTTCACGAGAGAGTATAGTGCTATTTGTTTACCTATACTTCATGGAGGCTCGTGTAGATGAGCGTAGTGCCGAGCAGAGGCTATGACGCCGTGTGCTGCACTTGGCTCGCTGGGCTGTAGCCAATCAGAGCAGACTTCGCGTCGTCTTCCGCATCAGCAAACGAAAAGCGCCTGACTTTGCCTGACTTTGACCTTACTGGCTGCGTATATATGCCCTTGCCTGAAACTAAAAGCCAATGTACGCGTTTCCTTTCAACAACAAATGTAGACAAACTGCAGCTAAATACATCGCGAATGCGCAGCGCACGAATGCAACTTCCCTATGCATGTGATGCAGCGCGGAGTCTGAAACAGCCTGCACCATGCGTGAGGGACCTTCCTCTGGGACCGTCTGTGACACACTGTCACGGCAGCATTTCGCTGCCCGTCCCTGTAGCGAATCTTCACTATTCTCACCATACACGTGACGACTGTCACATGCGAAACGGCACCACGCTCTTAAACGCCGCCTGTTTGTTTGTTTGTTTGCTTGTTTGTTTGTAGTCTGCTACCTACGCATCGAAACTGCGGTGTAGAAAGGGTAGTTTTCACACTGCACTACTGCTATAAAAGATGGCTTCGTGCCTAGGTGGGTGGAGCTACACTTTTTGTACACCGGCTAAAATAATGTGACTTCCTACACTACGTATACGTGTAGCCAGTGTAGATGAAAAAGCCTTGGTGATAACGCCGTCTAGAACGTGCGCTCATTACCACTTGTCCGTTGCGTATGCTATCTCAAAGGTAGAAAACAAGCTTGTTAGCACCAACATACTAAACACAATCACTCATTCCGTTTCTCGGAGACACGCATCTTGGCCAAGGTCCATCTAAATAGGTCGCGAAGCTTGGAACGAAAGGCGTGCCAATACCTATCGCTAATGATAACAATTAGGGCTGCACGATTGAAGTGCGACTATGTGAGGGGGGGAGAAACACTGAAACTAGAACACCTATATGTAAAAGAAGTGCTCTAAAATTTTTAATCAGAATAGTGGCATACGAGTAAATTTTCCATTTCAAATATTTTTCCTGCACTAATAGAACAAATGCTTTTTTTCTATTTCACAATTGATTAGTTCCTTCATGGCGACCCCTATCAACCAGTGATCCTGGCGCAAGCATAGAGTAACATATGTTGAATTCCAATGGCGGAGTCGGAGCAGCCGACGGACTCCGCGAGCGAGCACTCGACTCCGGCGCAGAGCAACGCCTCCAGATCCGCGAGTCGAACACAACCTGCGCCGCCGGAGCAAGGCGGAAGCGGAAGTTCTATCACCGAGTTACCCAGGATACCTTGCGTGTTATCATTTCCTTCCGCTGTTTGCTCCCAGCACCTCCGCACCGGTCACTTGTTTCTTCATCCCGGTAACCTGTTGTTTTTTTAAAAGTGCGGAATGGATATCTCGCCAAGCGTGCAGCAGCTTTTGCTTCCTCGCGAGTGGTGACCGGTGGCGCCTCCCAGCAGACAAACATGGTAAAGGAAATACGTCACGCAGAGTTCCGGTCCACTCCGCCGATTTTGGCGGAGCATCTTTTTTTGCTCCACGGAGTGACTCCCGCTATGAATCCCCTCCGACTCTCTCATTGGAACACCTTACTCCCGCCCTCACTCTGCCATTGGAACAAACTTGCTCCGAAACGAGCAGAAAAACTTGCTCCGACTCCGCCACTGGAATTCAACAAGAGTAAACGACAAGAATGGACACTCGAGCGGTTTCGCGGCCGAGCTCTGGAGCTTCGCCGATTCCGCTAGGTGGCAGAGCACATCAAGAAAAATGTGGCTGTGGCTGCGGCTAGCACTTTGACAGATGGCACGGCCCAACACGTGCAAAGCCTAGTCAGACCCCGTCGCCCGGCTCTTTCTGTAAAATGCGCCCGAGGATCGTTGTTAGGTTCTTCTGCCAGCGTCTGGCATTACTGCTTCGTCGCCGTTTTACGGTAAGGCCACAGGAAATTATTTTGCACGTTGTTAAAGACTTATTCTCTTTGTATTTCGTTATGTTACCGTTAGACGCATGAACGAGTGAAGGCAGCCTTGAAGCCATAAACATCTGCTGCCCATTTGCTACGCTGAATTTCATTTCGCGTTCTTTCTTTTTTATCATGAGCAGCATTGAGGGGTGATGCTAGCGATAACAGCGATGCGGCAGCGTCCGAGCTGCGAGGCCCGTTCGATACAGTGACGAAGTTAGAAATTAAAATAAAGGTTTGTTAAAAAATTCGGTCTATGAACACATTTCGTTCGGGGCAGAGAGTTTTATGTTACGCGCAGCGACTTCTGAAAAAGTATGGTGCTCCACTTTTGCAAAAGAAATGTAGCTGCTTCTAAAGCGGTACACGTGCAACATTTGCAGTATGGCAATAATGCGCGCTCTCTCAACGTCTGTAGCAGGCTATGTGCGCTCGAGCATTGTTAACTGTTCTGCATTGGTCTGAAGATACGTGTTTTCATGTTTTAATTGTGCATGAAGTCGGTACCATAGAAAGTTTCTTGTGTCTTACCCTTTATAACAATGTTTCCTTGACCTTGACCAGCCAAGCTGCTACCTCTTTGGGAGTGGTAGCTGATACAATGCGATATATCGTTCATGCAAGTTACAAAGCACGCTCCAGAGATTGAAATCCAAATGCATTTCCGGGAACTCCAGTACAAACACTCCTGTACGGAGTTCTACACAGACGCATCGAAGTCACACGACGGGGTGTCCTATGCAGCGGTCGGTCCATTCTTCTCGGAATCCGATGTACTGCATCCGGAAACTAGTATCTTTACGGCTGAGGCCTACGCACTATTGTCGGCTGTAAAGCATATAAAGAAATCAAAACTCCAGAAATCAGTTATGTATACGGACTCCCTTAGTGTTGTGAAGGCCTTGATGTGATCCTGTAACCACAAAAATCCGGTAATTAATGAACTCTATTCCGTCCTGTGTAAAGCATATATATCTAACCAACATGTGATTATATGCTGGGTGCCTGGACATAGGGGCATCGAGGGTAACGTTCTAGTGGACCAGATGGCCACATCAATTTCATTGCATGCAGTTAATCCTACTGCTTCGGTCCCTGTCACAGACCTGAAGCCTTTCTTAAAAAGGAAACTACGAAACCACTGGCAACGCATGTGGGACGAAGAAATAAATAACAAACTGCACGCGATAAAGCCACAGTTAGGTTCTTGGCCCTCCGCAACAAAATCACGGCGAACAGTTGTCCTATTCTGTCGTCTCAGAATAGGATACACATTTGGCACGCGTAACTTTTTACTCACTGAAAATGATCTTCCAACCTGTGGTAGATGCGGGGAGAGGCTGACCGTCCTCCCCGTCCTCTTGGAGTGTCAGGCAGCCGAATCTGAGAGAAGGAAACATTCTCCCCTAGCATACCCGCAGCACATCCCCCTTCATCCTGTAATGTTACTCGGTCCAGAGCCGCTCTTTGACACCAACGCAGTCCTAGGTTTTCTGAAAGATGTTGTGTTGCATTTTATTAGCGCCACACTTTCGTAGCGTCTCCTCTATTCAGAGGATGCCGCTGTGATAGCTGTTTCATATAGCACATGCCTCTAGGCCCTTGTGTTTCAAGAGCTCTGGCGAGGCAGTACTGCTCAAGGTAATTTTACCATTTCACATATTTTCTATTTCGCATCATTCTTTCACGATGGGTTTTAATGCGTATAGAAAACGTCATTTGTCACCGGCATAATCTTATTAAAGATAGATTTTACACACTCTAGAGCGACTATATTTAAGGCCCCTTTAGAGCCACGTCACCCAACCTCACAGAACTCATAGCTACATTGCGAACGCATCACCACAGACCTGGCGCTCTTTGGCCATACATGGCCCTTGCGCCAATAAACACCATTCATTCATTCATTCATTCATTCATTCATTCATTCATTCATTCATTCATTCATTCATTCATTCATTCATTCATTCATTGACCTTAGATCTAAAAAAAAATACGCATTACACGAAGGAACGCAGCATCTCCATTATAAAGCTTTGAAGCCTCCACTATTGCTTACCTTCTACCTGTCATTCTACGTATTGCAGGAACCTCCACTATTTCCTCAAAATGCACTCTACAGCCAAAGGACATCATGCCTATTCAGGGGCAAATTTCCAAGTATCAGAAGACGATTGTAAGGCTTCGAAGACAGCAGGCGAAGACCGCCAACATAAAGTGCTTAACTGACTGTGATGCCTATATCTTGCAGCTGTTTAATGACGGACACACTGGCTTACACATTCGAGTTGAGGAAGTTGGTGTGTGCCCAATTCTTTTTGTAGCCATTTTATTTTGGCACTCAGCTATTCACATAATTTTGCTCCCTTAATTCACCCTCCTTAGCAGAAGTACAAGAAAAAGCGTCATATTTTTTTCTTTCTAGAACTGTCCCATTTTGATCAAATTAATTGCTGCGTGCCATCGCGCAATCAATTTGCGACTATTCTCCATTATACCGGTGTCACACACACTACCGCTTTCGATCGCGGTCAAGCCCGATCCGGATCGAAATTCTCGACTGCGATTGGTTCCCTCGCGCAGCTTGCGCAAAAGAACCAATCGCGATCGAGAAATTCAAATCGGATCGTGCTTGATCACGATTAAATGTCCGCCATGTGACAACCGCAATACTTGTATTTCGCAGTTTTTTTCCGTTTTCATGTGTCTGCCTCCGACAATCTTGCTGCAATAAATTGTTGTCTGCTATTTTAGTGTTCTTGACTGTGCAGCAAGTTGATTTATATTTAAGGGGAACATGGCACATTTATTTACGATACAACTTTTGGCGGGATTAACTAGAAGTAAAATATCACAAGCGATAAAGTTCTACTTCCTCAACAGTTGGCATGATTGTTGCGGAAAGTTACAGCTTGAAACGGCAAATATGAATTTAAATAAAACTAACATAAAGGGAAACACCTCGGTGCGCTCGTCGATCGTCGCAACATATAAACAGCGGCACAAGCCCCTGCATGAAACCGCTCGATTTATGCAACGTTATGGGTCACAAAATAATAATAATAATAAAAGAAAGGAAACTGAAATAATGGCCACCGGGATTTGGCGGCATGCGGCGCCGATCTTGGGGGCAGGTGCGTTTCGCCGATTCCGCTAGGTGCGCTGAGCGCCAAAATCGGGCGCAGGCGCCTACGGGAGTGTCCATTCTTTACGTTTGATATATTACTCTGTGGCGCAAGACTTCGCAAGGCTGTGCAAGCCATCTATTAAGTGGTGAGGAATGGTGTTGCTCCCACAAACGCGGTGATTTCGCCCGTGTTCGTTTTTTTTAAAAATTTCAGTGCATGTTTTTTCAAAGTGTGGCGTGCACTTCAAACGTTGTGTGACCGAGCGCACTGCATTCGTTGGCCAAAGGTGTGAGTGCAGGTTTTTTGTTATTAATTCAATAACACCGCACGCGTGCCACCAGTAGTTTTTTACATATTTCTGAACACGAACAAAAACTTAATAGTTGGTGAAAAGACAGTTACGAAAGAAAGCTACTGATCAAATCTTATACAGTTATACCATATATATTGCCATTACCTTTTATGGCTACGCATAAGAGAGTTTCGACGACATTAGAGTGCTAAGTACGATAATACAATCTCAGCATATCTCGGCATGCATCGCCACGAGCAAACTTTAGCAAGCCTGCACAGTTGAGCACTCATAATTATTCGTGGATGGAAGAAAACAGCCTGTGACTTCACCTTTTTTTATTTTAATGACATTGTCTGTACTTCTTGAATGTTTGCATCGGTGACGTAGTGGATGCACAATTTTCATCAACTAGTGTTTCGCCCCGCAAGATGTAGTCGCGCTTCAATCGTACGACCGTAATTGATGTCGCTGTTCATTGGTTTGGAACCACATTTCAGCCTCGCCTTCGCGACCATGTGAATTGACCTTGTTCCCGACGCAAGAGGTCACGTGTTCGGCCACCACTGTGGCTTCACGGAGCGTTCGCTTGCAGAGGCTGGCTGCGTGATGCTCCCTCCTGCATTTTTTCTTCCTTCATGTTCTCGAGCTGGGCACATTTGTTTGCCTGCACCTTACATTGACCAGCGTGTTACAAGTAGCATTCATCCCGTAGACGTGTTCGTCGATGACGAGATCCGACGCCGGCTTAGCGTCGACCATGACAATATCATTTTCGCCGCCGAGCTTCTGCGGGAGAACCTTGAGTCGCGTTCGCGGCGCGGCGCAGCGCAGTATGGCTAGCATGACAGTGCCGGTCTTGCTACAAGTGATCGTCGCGGGGCACCTCTTTGCAACCTCAACTTTTCTGGTCACGCCGTGGCATACGACGAGCGTCCGCGACTCATCAGCACTGCGTATTGTGCACCGCGTGGCCCTTGCCTTGACAAGTTGGAGTGGCCAATTCATATAAGGTGAGTGCTTTCATTATGCGTGCATGAGGGGCAGCCTTACTAAATGCTGTGGAAGCTGGTTGAATTTGTGTGTGTAATGCGACGTCGGGGAACGAAGTGTGGTTGATTATATTCTGCGACGGTTACGAGCGTTCACAAGCGCGCTGTTCGCTGTTGCCCTGTAGAATAATTTACACCCTTACAACCGAAGATATGTGTAACGCTGGTTATAACCCTACACCCTTACAGTGTGAGTGGACCGGAGGCGCGGTTACCCTGAGCGAGTGCCGCTCAGCTACCGATGGTGCCTAATACTAAGCTTGCTCGAGTGGTAGTTTGGGCTGGCTAGTGATATACGACCTCCTTCGTACAGCACGCACAACGACGAGACACTGTCTCGCCTTTCTGTGTGTTTTGCGCAGAGCACGTACACTAAGCAAGTGATCGCGTGATAATGGTAGCAAACTGGGTGAATTCATACTGGTTTATCATTAAAACGGCACATTATTACAAAATACAAAGCGAAAAAGGGAGACAGGACCTATGCACCGCCAGTCAACTGAGTGTTTACTGGAAAAACCCCGAAGCTAGTACATACGTAAGCGTACTGTCTTTACATGCTGCTTCTGTATCTGCGGTTTTTTTTTTCCCGTATACGCTCAAGTGTTGTTAGCCACGTGTCTTGTCTCCGTTCTTCGCCGTGTCCTATGATATTTTGCGCCCTTTTTGAGATGGTACTATAACGTACTACGTACCACTAGTAATAAACTACGCGCTCAGCTAAAAAAAAAAAAAAACTATTGCATAGTTATGGCGCGCTTAGAGTAGCGCCGGACCATCGCAGCATAAGCCGAGCCAGCAGCACAAAGAACATTTATTCGTAAGTGTAGAGCGTATACATAAGAAGCCGAGTGCATGGACAAGAGAGAGGGAAGAACATCCGAAGAGAGCGATAGACAAGGTGAAAAGATAGATGCGCGCGCGCACCTTGCAAGCACACACGAGAAGTAGAAGCAGAAAAAAAAAAGAAAGGAGCCCTCCGTGACGTGTTCTTTCACTGGCTGGCCCTCACTGCTGGCACATAGGTATCGCTTTATTTTTTGTTTCCCATTTGCTTTAAAAACTCGCCAGCCCTATGACAGCACGACCAGCAGAATATGAGAGCTTGTTGAAATGCACTATCACCTGAGGTGCCGACACGGCATCGAGAAGTATGCGTGTCTCTCCATGCGCACGGGATCTCATTTAACACTGGTGCGCGAGATGAGCCCATTGGTAAATCATTGGTGCTTGTTAGAGCACAGTGCAAGTACTCAACATGGCGGGAATTCAAGGGCCCCTCACCAGATTCCATTGCGGATTTTGGTTATACACTGGAAGTTGTAGACGGCCATCTGTGGAGCGTTTTACCGCGAAAATGTTTCAGGTTTTCTCATTACTGAAGGATATAGGAAAATATTGAAATGTCGCTTTACCAAGCTACCAAGAGGCGAGCTTCACTGCCAACGTGGACACTCTCTCCGTCCGCCTCGACTACACTCTAAAAAACGTTTACACACTTTGAGTCGTATCATTGCCACACAACGATAAACGTCATCTGTCTTGCCTGCATTTCCTCTCTTTAAAGCGGCGAGCCCGGTACTTCCCTGTAACGAACAGCATGTGCGTTATCAGCATGACATAGCATTCCCGACAGGGAAGTCGCTGGCGCGGCGTTTTCAAGAAAGGAAACGCAAGCAAGGCAGATAACGATTATCGTTGTGTGGCAGAGATACACCCCAAAGGGTGCAAACTTATTTTAGAGCGTAGCTTCCGCAAGCGATATTTCTTCCCTGCCTGTACACGCTCTAAAAGAAGTTTACACCCTTTGGGTTGTATTTTGTCCCCAAACAATAATCGTCACCTGTCTTGCCCGCATTTCCTTTCTTTAACGCTAGTCACGAACGGCTTGCGCGTTATCAGCTTGACACAGCACTCTCGACAGGAAAGTAGCGAGCGCCGAGTCTTCAAGAGAGGAAACGCAAGCAAGGCAGATGATTATTGTTTGGGGACAAGATGAACCCCAATGGGTGTTAACTTTTTTTAGAGTGCGCTCTTAAGCAAAATTACACCCTTTGGGTCGTATCTTGTCCCACAACGATACTCATCTGCCTTGCCCGCATTTCCTTTCTTTAACGCTGCGAGCCCGGTGCTTCCAAGTCACGAACGGCATGCGCGTTATCAGCGAGCGTTGTCGACAGGAACGTAGCTACCGCAGCCTCTTCAAGAAAGGAAACACAAGCAAGAGAGATGACGATTATCGTTGTGTGGCAGAGATACACCCCAAAGGGTGTAATTTTTGGCTAAGCGTATAAGAAAAGATTAAACCCTTTGACTCGTATCTTGACACACAACAATAAACATCATCTACCTTGTCCCCATTTCCTTTCTGTAACGCTGCGAGCCTGGTGCTTCCTTGTAACGAACGGCATGTGCGTTATCAGTATGACATAGCATTGCCAAGAGGAAAGTAGCGGGCGCGGTGTTTTCAAGAAAGGAAACGCAAGCAAGGCAGATGAATTTTGTTGCGTGGCAGATATACATCCCAAAGGGTGTAAACTTTCTTTAGAGTGTAAGAGTGTATATTCTTACATTCTAAAAACAGTTGCACCCTTTGGGGTGTATATTTGCCGCACAACAATAATCGTCATCTGCCTTGCTTGCGTTTTCTTTCTCGAAAACGCCGTACCGCTACTTTCCTGTCGGGAATGCTATGTCATACTGATAACGCGCATGCCGTTCGTTACTAGGAAGCACCGGGTTCGCGGCGTTACAGAAAGGAAATGCGGACAAGGTAGATGACGATTATCGTTGTGTGGCAAAAGGGTGTAATTTTGCTTAAGAGTGTAGAGCCAACACTCATAAAACACTTGCGCCCTTTGAGGTGTATATTTGTCCGACAACGATAATCGTAATGTCTTGCTTGTGTTTCCTGCCTTGAAAACGCTGCGCTCGCTATTTTCTTGTCGTGGATGCTGTGTCACGCTGATAACGCGCAAGCCGTCCGTGACTTGGAAGTACCTGGCTCGCCGCATTAAAGAAAGGAAATGAATGCGGGCAAGGCAGATGACGGTTATCGTTATACGACAAGATACGACCCAAAGGGTGTAAAATCTTTTAAGAGGGCATGGATAAGGTTGCAGTACGCAGTACCTGCCGTTGCTTTGCCCTGATACCATGCTTGCTGCCAACGCTGAAGAACGCTGACGCCTCAGTGGTCCCGCGCAAGTTTCAGCGTTGGCTGGTCTGACACGTCCTCATTCACATGCGCGCTGCAAATGTCAAGATGTACTTACTCGCCCAAACCACCACACTTATCACGTAAGTATGTCGTGAGCGCACCTTTATTTTTCTTCTTTTTGCTGCGCAGCGCACTCCCAGTGGCAGTACGGTGCGTTCTGCATTCCACGACTTAGATGTCACGTGCTATAATCGGTGATGCCACAGGCAGTGCGTCTTACGTAGATGCATATGTGTTTCAATTTGACTGTCTGGATGGAAGGGGGCTCGCAACAGGAGAAGGGCGCGCGGGTTTCTCCTTGAAATTTCAGTTCTTTTCGCGCCGCGCAGCCGTTTGATACTTCTGGCAGACACGATTGCCACCACGTGAGCTAGGCGCCGCGGTTGTCTGTTTGCAGTACCCTAACATGGTGAGGGACCCTCTAACGTCCTGACACTGACACAGTGGGCTATGAGGGACACCGTAGTGGAGGGTGCGAATATAAATTCGACCATTTGGTGTTATTTAACGTGAACCTAAGTACACGAGCGTTTCTACATTCCACCCCTATCGGAGTGCGGCCACAGCTGCCGGGAATAGTAACCGCGACCTCATGATCAAGAGCAGAAATCTATAAGCTCTGCATGAGCCACTGCTGAGGTTCGAATGCAAATGTTGCAGGCCCTTCAGGGAAAACAAGATCCTGAGACCGTGGCCTTATGGGGGTGTTTTATGTGTGAAGCCACAAAGGTAGTGCTGCTTTTTTTGGGAGGCAACAGCTTATATGACCACTTGTGACGAAATGAAGAATGAAAGCTGCATTGCGTGTCTCCGTACATACTGTGAACTTCCTTCCTTCTTATCATCTTTCGATTCCCTTTCCGAAGTGCAGGGTAATAATCGGACTCAATCTGGTTAAACTCCCTGCCTTTTTATTATCGTGCTCTCTCTTTCTCTCATCTGTTAGTTTACGGAAAGTGCAGAATGCTTGATGCCTCAGGACTGTTGGTTGGATTCCGTATGTGCCTTTCGGTATCTTTTTCTTACCTGACATCGTGTCGTGCCTGTATCAAAGCGTGACGAACGAACGAACAGGCTCGAAACAGTACCCGTTTCATAACTACCGTCTACTGCAAAATGCCTAAGTAGCGACAGAGTAGTGGCTAGCCGGGCTTGTTGGTACGAACACATTCCTTAGCAAACAGCGCGAATAACGGGACACAGACAGAAGCGCACGACACAGCATCTGACTTCCAACAAGTTGGAAGTCAGTTGTGTACTTGTTGGAAGTCAGCGCCTGTGTCGTGCGCCTCTTTTCTGTGTCCCGTTATTCGCGCTGTTTGCTACAGAATTAAATACCTAAAACTGCGTTTTATAGGTGTATTTGTATACCTTGTGTGTGTGTGTGTGTGTGTGTGTGTGTGTGTATGTGTGTGTATGTGTGTGTATGTATGTGTGTATGTATGTATGCGTGCATGTATGTATGTATGCGTGCATGTATGTATGTATGCGTGCATGTATGTATGTATGCGTGCATGTATGAATTTATGTATTCATGTATGTATGCATGTACAGGGTCCTGAATAATTGGCTGCGGCTGTTCAAAAAAGATTTTGTTCTCACCGCTGCACAGTTCTTGCTCAAATTCTGCAGAACGATCGCATTTTGTTGTCGACTTCGTTTAGTATAAGACTTGGCACAATAAGTCGCCTGTTTTCGCCTATCGGAAAAATGGCTTCGGAAAATCCAGCCCTGGCACAGACTTGTGCCGCTGCCTGCCGGCAGCAGCAGGAAGGAGCTGTTTCGCAGACGAAACCGCATCGTGAAATCGGCCGTTTACGCTGCAGCAGCACCTTCTTGCTGCTTGCGGCGACACAAGTCCAATAAAAGAATTTGTTTTTGCTGCTTTTAATTCCTTATTCAGTTTATTTCTATACTTTTACAGTGAAACTGTTAAGGGCCAATTCCCCCAGGATCGTGTCCGTGTGTAGACACAAAACAGCCCGTACGCGTGCCGATCCTGAAGTATGTGCAATGTCGAGTCAACCCGCGGCGGAGCTGCAGTTCGTCATTAAGGGGCCCACATACACAGCTTCGCTGGTCATCCTTGTTCACAGAGTGGAAGGGCTCTGAGTTTTTTTGTATTCCTTTAACACAATAGGGTCCCGACTGTCGACGAAAGAGTGGTACATCTTGTTCTTTGTGCGGATTTTTTTCTGTAGATCTTTGTTTATCCAGGGCTTCCTGAATTTATTTGCTTAATTCTCTTTGAATTAGTGGGAAAACGTTACTATAAGCATTTAAAATTTGCTGGTGAATTCTGAATACGCCTCATTTATGTCCCCTATGTCATATATGTTATGCCAATTTATACTAGGAATGAGGTATTCAAACTTCTTCAAAATTTCATCATGCATAAAATTTGTGCATAACACAATTAACAGCTTTGACTTCACGGCATATTTAACAGCTTTGACTTCGCCAAGTATTTTTATCGCATGATCAGTGTTGCCGACCGACTTGGCGCCCTTTGTCTCTAGGTTATTCAATCGGCTATATTGCTCAAGCTAGTCGACTCTTTGCGCTAGCTGCTTGTTTTCTTTCTTGAGAGGTTCGTTACTTGGCAGCAGGACGCCCATTTCGTGCCTCAAGGCTATCAATTCACCATTAATTGCCTTAGTTTCGCCGCAAGCGTCCCTACAGAAGTTGACACTGTCCCTCGCAGAGTGCACTTCGTCTCATTTCAGGTTTGAAGCCATCCAGAGCTTTCATCTCTTGACATTGTTGCAAACGCAAATACAATAAAGTAGAAATATAAGCGTAACAAAGCATGGCAGCAGTGCGCAGCAATTTACACAGCGCATACAGTAAACTACAGATAGAGCTTACCTGCGAGAGGCATAAAAATTGGGCTGGTGTGTATGGCTTGCGTACCGCTGCCAAACTGTCGGAATTTAATCCAGAAGCCCCCGCTTTGGTGTCTCGCAGCAATATTGTGTATTCGGGACGTAAAACTCAATAATTTAATTTTAATTTCAGCTGCATCATTCGCCCTTATATTGTTGAACTACGTTATTTTCCTAGTCGAGGAAGGTAGCCCATTGTCGTAATATTTATGCAGATTCGGTAATTTCTCAATACGACTGTACTTCCTGCTTTCAGAAGCCCTATACGTACACTATTGTCATCAAGCGCAGCGACTGCTACCTTAATGTACTATAGGAAAGGCCGTTCTGCTATAGTAACATGCTTTCACACATCCCTACCCGACATGTTTTGTTTGTTGTAGTTTTCGCCTTTGTTGTCGCCTTTGTTGTCTTCGTCATTGTTATAGTTCTTTCATAACCTCTAACAGTTAATATAGAGAATACTCGTGGCTTGTACAATAAATAGGCATCCTATTTCCTTTACCACTCTCTAAAGGTGCCGTAACGTGAATGCCAAAGCTGCCTACTTCATCGTCGTCTTATCTTTCTTTGGAAGAAACAAATCATATTTTAGAACGTACGTTCCAATCTAGCGAGAAAAGCGCAGCCGTAGAATGGCGCCGATGTTGCTCGTCTACGGTGGCGTGAAGAGGCATTTATTGCCATGAATATTCACTGATGCGGACACCCGAGGCGCGCCGTCGCCGTGCTGTCGTAGGTGCGGCGGTGCATGCGCGGCCCGCACGCACAGTGTTCGAGGTCACGTGTTCTGGTGGGCTTCGGAGGCGCGGCACAGTTGGAAGGGCGAATAGAGTGGCAGCACGGACCGTTTGCCACGGGACAGTGGCGTAGCCAGGAATATCGTTCGGGGGGGGGGGGGCTCACTGTGTAGCTCCGCCTCCTTGTTATAGAAATTGTCGAGGGATCAAATACATTAAACATTAATAATAACTGCGTTGCTATTGCCAAAGATGCTGCAAACGATTTCTTGAACGCTACGCACTGTCAAGACAAATAAAACATCTAATTTTCATAAACCAATATACTCGTATGTCTCAAAACGTGTACCCGACATAACTGATATCAATGCTTCCACGTTCCCTGTATATTTAATGAGTAAAGCAAATATCACACGAACTTTGGAACTATATCAGTTTGAAACCAGCAAAGCAGTGCATGCCGCTGATATGAAAAATGTAATGGCCACGAAATGAACAAGTTGAGGAGAAATATTTTAATAAAAATTTGTTAGCCTCCCTGCCTCTCTCTCATTTGCATCTCTCTGTCATTCAAGAGCATTGTTTACATTTCTGTACATATGCAACGACCAGGGAAAAATCTCAATGACGCTGTTCTTTGTTAGAATGTATTGGTAGGAACAGCCGTCACTGGTCGTGTATTTTGAATTATTGCTCCGAAATTCCAAAAAGTCGCAACAGAGAGCAACATATAAAACTGAGTTCTGCAAAATACACGAGGGCGGGTCAAATGAAAGTGAGCCGAGGCGAATATATGACAAACGGGGTACTTTATTTAAAAGTAGTCTCCATGAGCATTTAGATATTTGTGCCACTGACTAACGAGTCGCGTGATTCCCGTCTCATAAAGCTCCTTGGGTTGCTGCTTCAAAAAGTCTGTAACTGAATCTTTCACGTCATTGTCCGACAAGAATCTGGTTCGCTTAGGCTGTTTCTTCAAATGCTCCAAAAAGTGGAAGTCGCAAGGCGACAGGTCTGGGCTGTATGGCAGATGTTGCAGTGTTTCCCACTTGAACTTGGCCACTTCTTTATTAACCACATCAGCGACGTGGGGAGGGGCATTATCGTTGAGAAAGATGACCCCATTCCTCAATTTTCCACGTCGTTTGTTCTTGATTGAGAAACGCAGCCGATCTGACGTTTCACAATATCGGAAACGATTGATAGTTTCTCCAGGCTTAGCAAAATCGGTCAGTAATGGTCCCTGACGATCGAAAAAGAAAGTCAACACCTTTCCGGCAGAAATGATGGCCTTCGCTTTCCTTGGGTGTGTTGAATTTAAATGTTTCCACTGTAAGCTTTCCCATCGTGTTTCAGGCTCGTAGTAGTGGCCCCATGATTCGTCCCCAGTCACAATTGCAGACAGAGTCGTCACCCTCATCATGATACCGGACTAGATGAGTCAAGGCAGCACCGAACCTCTCCGTCTCCTGGCGGTGGTTCAAAATTTTGGGCACCCATTGCGCACACAAGAGCCGATAACCGAGATGTCCATGAAATATGGTGTAAGCCAAACCGTGACTGATGTTCACACGCCCTGCCAATTCATCGATGCTTATCCTCCGTTCTTTTCTAATCAGCCTTTGCAATTATGTTGGGGGTGATTGCACTGTGGCTTTGGCCCGGTCTTGGCTCGTCTATGCAACTATCACGTGCTTTGAACCGTTTCCTCCAACGCTTTAGAGTGACCAATGAAATGCAATGTTCAATGTACACGGCAGCCCATACGGCGACTAATTCCTTTTTCGGAAACATCTTCATCTGTCAAAAACCTCACGACACCACGCTGTTGGGGTCTCGGTGCTGGCGCCCGTTATTGCCAATGGGTCGCAAGCCCCAAGGGTAGCGTTGGCCTGGCGGCCTGGGGCACTGGAAGCATCCGAAGGTCCCGGCAAAGCAAGAGAAGACTGGTAACAGAACAACTTGTTTATTCTAACATAGCAAAAGAGCGGCCGGTCAGGTCGACCGAAGTGGAGAGACGGGAGAGCACGTAACTCAACAGTACAAATCGGAGCCTCTCTCCTGGCGTCCGGGGGCAGCTGCTCTTATACTCTCGGCGTCGCAGGCCAGAAGGAAGGTCACGGGATGAGCCCACGCGACGGCGGAGCATGAGCCCACGACGGCGCGCACGGTCGAGCCGAGAGACATGGTGAGCCGAGTGTAGTGACGCATCGCCAACCCGCCGACGGACAGACCTGCTGGCTCCTCCCTTGGGGAGCTCCGCTCCCCGGCTGCCGCGCTTTGACAAGCGTGGGCACACACACACACACGCACATACGAAGACACGTGGCACTGAAACACGCCTGGACACGCTTGGCGGGGAGGCGTTGCGGCGGCGTCGAACGGGCCAAAATGTCTGCCGCTTTGAGCGAAGCCCCGGCGTCCGTTGCATCCGTGCCGGCATTACCGCGCGTTGTAGGCGAAACGTAACAGACCGCCCCGCCGGGGGAAGGAGATCCCGATGGTCAGGGGACTGCATCCGCTGTCCGGAGGGATGTCGCTCGATGATGCTCATAACCGAAGTCGGGCGTCCTTTGGCGTTTCTTGAGCGCAGCGCACAGAGAAGGCCTCGTTCTCACGTTCAGGTGCACACAGGACACTGCAAAGTGACTTCGGGAGAGTTGACATTTTTGTTCTCGTTTCCGGCAAGCGTTAGAACTACGCCGAAAGTCAACCGCTCAGTCAACAAGCACGGCACAACCCTCACTAAGCCCTGCCAGGCTCTTTCCCCTTTTATACTGCTGCCTAGTTCCTTACAGTAGTTTAGCAGCACTCAGAACGCGTCCACAAATCGGAAAATTGCACTAGAAAGCACATCATCACTTTGAAACACTACACGAAAGCAATAGGTTAAAAATCCTGCCTCAGGAAGAAAAACATCAGTAACAAGCAATTTTGAGGCTGATTCCCACGTTAGGGGCTTCGACTTAAGCCATCGGCGTTACCGTTGAGACTCCCCTTTTTGTAACGCACCTCAAAGGAATATTGTTGCAAAGCGAGGCTCCAGCGCAGGAGGCGGCCATTTTCGGGAGAGATGGTCTGCAGCCATTGGAGAGGGCAGTGATCCGTTTCAATGATAAACCTCGAGCCGGCTAGGTAACATGACAATTTCTGAACGGCCGACACGATACACGCACACTCTTTCTCGGTGGCGCTATACGCCTGCTCACGACTCGTCAGCTTACGACTAGCATACAGGACGGGGTGTTCTACTTCTCCATTTTCCCGTTGGCACAGTACAACGCCCATGCCTCGCTCACTAGCATCACACTGAACAACGAACCCTTTTGAGTAGTCGGGCGATCGTAGCACAGGCTGGCTTGTTAGGGCGCTCTTTAGGGCGCTAAAAGCTCTTTCCTTTGTCTCGTCCCAGACGACTGTTTGCGGCTCTGTCTTTCTTAGAGCATCCGTTAGGGGAGCCGCGATATCAGAGTACCTGGGGATGTACCTCTGATAGTAGCCGGCGACACCTAAGAACGACCGAATATCGGTCTTCGTGCGCGGTTGCGGGAAGTCTCGCACAGCGGCCACCTTTATTTCAGAGGGGCGGCGACGACCCCGACCAATCACGTGTCCGAGGTAGACAACCTCGGCCTGTGCTAACTGGCACTTGGGAGCCTTGACTGTCAAGCCCGCATCGCGCAGGCGGGTTAACACTGCCCGCAAGTGCGCCATATGCTCAGGCCAGGATGCGGAGAATATCGCTACGTCGTCTAGATACGGTAAAGCGAATTCTTGCTGTCCCCGCAACACTTTATCCATGAGGCTTGAAAAGCAGTATGGCGCGTTCTTCAAACCAAAACTCAAAACTTTAGGACGGAATGTCCCCATTGGTGAAATGAACGCCGCATACCTACTAGCCTCTTCTGTAAGTGGAATCTGCCAATAACCCCTGACAAGATCTAGGGTGGAAATAAACTGAGCGCTACTCACTCTCTCAAGGCGCTCCTCGACGTTAGGGATCGGATAAATTTGATCCTTAGTGATGGAATTAAGCCTGCGGTAGTCGACGCAAGGACGAGGTTCCTTGCCCGGTACCTCAACTAAAATCAAAGGGGAGGTATAATCACTCTCACCCGCCTCAATAACACCGAGCTGTAGCATTTTCATTACCTCAGCCTCCATAATATCGCTCTGGCGGGGTGACACCCGGTACGCCTTGGATCGTACTGGCTCTGGGGAGGTAAGTTCTATGTCATGAGTAAGGACAGAAGTCCTACCAGGCCTCTCAGAGAACAGACCTTGAAACTCTTGTAAGAGCTGGTGTAGTTCGGTTTTCTGCTCAGGCGACAGCGATGCTTTACTTATTAAGTCACTAATGACTTGATCGGTGTCTTTCCTGTTCGTCACTGAGCCTAGTCCCGGAAGCTCGACCGGAAGCTCTTCTAACTTTCCCGCATCGGGAATTTCCTTTCCAGTATCTGGTGCCTTTAACGCTACAGGCTCAATTTTATCCCGTTCGGGCGTGCTCTGAATACCAGCTTGCTGCGCCTCTGACCCTTTTTCATCGTTCAACAACGTCGACCCCGCAACTACCGCCTTTGCAGCGAGCTCCCGAACCTTCGATCTGGTTAAGGCCTGAACGCTAGCCTCACCAAACAAAAGCCCCTTCTCGCGCAGGAGGTGATCGGACCTGTTCGAAAATAGGTACGGGTACTGGGGGGGCAGCATAGATGACACTGCGGCCTCCGTCTCAAGTGCTCCGAAAGGTCCTTCAATAAGCACTTTTGCTACCGGCAGACACACGCTATGAGCTTCCACTGCTTGCTTGATCCATGCGCACTCGCCCGTGAACATATCGGGTTCTACGTAAGAGAGGTGAACTACATCCATCGTAGCTGCGGTATCGCGAAGCACTCGGCACTCTTTCCCGTTCACGAGGAGGTCTCGCATGTAAGGCTCGAGAAGCTTGATGTTCTCGTCAGTGCTGCATAATGACAAAAACACGACTTTTGGTTTTGTTTCTGGACACTGCGCCGAAAAGTGACCCGGCTTCTGGCACGTATAACAAACGCGCGCTTGCCTCGTCTCGAACCGCTTTCTGCGTTCGGCTTCGGTTGCCGCCGTCTCCTTACGTTCGGTCGGACTGCTTTCACTCGCATCCGCACTACGTGTATCCCCCTTTGCTCTCATGGGTGTGAACTTCGGCCTCTCAAACTTGGAGCCAAATTCACCCTTTTGACCGTCCTTAGCTCCGCGAGCCCGACGCGTCACAAACTCCTCGGCTAGCTCAGCGGCTCTAGCCACCGTACTAACGTCTGGCCTATCCAAGACCCAGTACCGCACGTTCTCAGGTAACCGACTATAAAACTGTTCTAGCCCGAAACACTGCAGAACTTTCTCGTGGTCACCAAACGCTTTCTCTTCTTTGAGCCACTCCTGCATGTTTGACATTAGCCTGTAGGCAAACTCTGTATACGACTCACTTCTGCCTTTCTCATTTTCCCGGAACTTCCGACGGAACGCCTCCGCTGACAGCCTGTACTTTTTTAGCAGACTCGATTTCACTTTGTCGAAATCCTCTGCCTCCTCTCTCTCCAAGCGAGCGACTACGTCGGCCGCCTCGCCGGGTAGCAAAGTGAGCAAGCGCTGTGGCCACGTTTCCCGAGAGAATCCCTGCTTCTCGCACGTTCGCTCAAAGTTAACCAGGAACAAACCAATGTCCTCTCCAAGCTTAAACGGCCGCATCAGGTCAGTCATTTTGAACAATACTCGTTCTCCTGCACCGTGTGCCTGACTTCCATTACGAGCGCGTTCCATCTCTAACTCGAGACCCTTCATTTCCAATGCGTGTTGACGGTCGCGCTCGTCTTTTTCTTTCTCTTTTTGTTCTTTAAGTTCGCGCTCCTGTCTTTTTGCCGTCTCCCTCTCCTCAATGGTCTCAAGGCATTCCGACAGCTCGTCATCCTCAGCTTCTAACTCAAGAATAGCCCTTAGCAGTTCTGGTTTTCTGAGTTTGTCTGAGACATCCAGACCCAACTCTCTTGCAAGCTCCAGCAATTTCGGTTTGCGCAACGACTTCAAATCCATGGCTGCTCTGAATGCTGCTTTCTCTACTGCCTACTATTGTCTTGCCGCAAACTAACCCAGCAGCAACGACAACCACAATTACCAGCTCTGTTTCTAACACTAACAAAAGCCTGGCAAAACTCAGAAGAAGAAAGTCCCGCACTCACCAAACCTCGCAGCCAAGAATTCAGCGCAGTCGTTCCGCTGCAGGCAACCAGTCATCACACAGGGCTCGTTGCACTGCTCCCGGATGGTCGTTGTGCTGCTCAGCATACATTCAACCGCATCTCTTCGCTGCTGGCCTCCGTTGTCGCGATCTCACCGCTGGCAACCAGTTGTTGGGGTCTCGGTGCTGGCGCCCGTTATTGCCAATGGGTCGCAAGCCCCAAGGGTAGCGTTGGCCTGGCGGCCTGGGGCACTGGAAGCATCCGAAGGTCCCGGCAAAGCAAGAGAAGACTGGTAACAGAACAACTTGTTTATTCTAACATAGCAAAAGAGCGGCCGGTCAGGTCGACCGAAGTGGAGAGACGGGAGAGCACGTAACTCAACAGTACAAATCGGAGCCTCTCTCCTGGCGTCCGGGGGCAGCTGCTCTTATACTCTCGGCGTCGCAGGCCAGAAGGAAGGTCACGGGATGAGCCCACGCGACGGCGGAGCATGAGCCCACGACGGCGCGCACGGTCGAGCCGAGAGACATGGTGAGCCGAGTGTAGTGACGCATCGCCAACCCGCCGACGGACAGACCTGCTGGCTCCTCCCTTGGGGAGCTCCGCTCCCCGGCTGCCGCGCTTTGACAAGCGTGGGCACACACACACACACGCACATACGAAGACACGTGGCACTGAAACACGCCTGGACACGCTTGGCGGGGAGGCGTTGCGGCGGCGTCGAACGGGCCAAAATGTCTGCCGCTTTGAGCGAAGCCCCGGCGTCCGTTGCATCCGTGCCGGCATTACCGCGCGTTGTAGGCGAAACGTAACAACGCTCTTCAAATTTTGGAGTGTCCATTATGTCACTCAACCATGTTCAACCCAGTGTATGAAAGCATTAAAAGAACCTTGATCATCACACCTGCGTGTCCCTTTTGTAAATGTGAGATGCCTCAGCGCCACGCGCATGCCTCGCAGATAATGAACCGACCCATTATTGCACAGGGTGGGTTGGCTCACTTTCATTTGACTCGCCTTCATAAAAATGCGAAGATACAATGGAATATACAAATGCGAAGTTCCAGCTTGATAAAGCGCAAAAAAAGTGTCACTGGAAACAAAGTTCCCTGCACATATTGTTAGGAACGGCCTGCAGAGATGCCGACAGGTAACGTTTTCTCAGCCAGCTACAGCTGCGAGCGTTGCGAGCTTCCCCGAAGAGAACCATGGAAGTCTACCACAATTGCTGCGGTGACTCATTTCGTAGGGACCTCGAGGTGCCGCTTCAACACCCCCTCGGCGCCGTTATGACTAACCGCGATCGGCGGCGGACCAACTATTGTTACTGAAACCACCACCGCCGACCTGTTCTGCTGTAAGCAAGGGAGTTCCCGAGGGAATGCATCTGGCGGCAACGTCGCACGCGCCTTTCAAGACGCAAGACAATGGAGAACCGGTGGCCACGCGGCGGGAGTCAGCTTAGGGAATAAGAGGCACCTCCTTTGGTCGAGAAGCAAGCCCCGAGTTCTGCGAAGCCCTTCTGGCCTCGGTGGGGGCAGTGAAAGCTGTGCGTACGTGTGTGTGTAAGCCCTCCCGCTCAAAGGCGGCTCGGCTGCAATGACTGGAACGTTTTTCCCTCACCTAGGGATCTAGGGAACACGGAGTGTTTATAAGCAGCGGTTTGTCGCTGCTAGTGGGTGCTCGTGCTCTGTGAGTGTGCTCGTCATCGTGCTCTGTGCTGCGTGTTTGGAGCTTTGTGCTCGTATGCTGTATGCTTCGTCTTGCGTGCTCCATTTGGGAGCCACGCTAGACTGTCGAATGTATCCCTTCGTTTAATGTAAATATCTGTAAATAAATCCTGCTCGCCTAGTCCTGTCCCCCCAAGTTCCTCCCTACGACCTCCAACTCCTACAATATACACAAAACCTCGCAACAAGATATTTAAATATACGTGTAAGTATCCGATAAATCTACGTATCTCAGAAAAAGTCACTCTATATGATGCGTCAAACAACGTAAACGAACATGTTGTGCAAGGACAGATTAACAGATCACAGCCTCCCCTTCCTCCACTCCATCCGGTGTATCGCGTGCGACGGAAGGCGGCGCGCTGGCTCCCCCCTTTTTTCCTTGCGCACACGAGACTAAAAGCGACCACCACCGGCTCACTAAACGGCTCACCCATGCCACCCCCACCCGTCCCCTTCCACTCGCACATACAGCATGCGGCGCGCGGTCACGATGTTACCGCCCTTGGACTTTATACGGAACATGAAGGCGACGGCGACGGCAGGAATGCTCCTGGAATGTCCATATAATTGCTATCGCAATAATGTAAGAAGAATATCCGGCAACTGAACCGTCCCGTGGCCCATTACTTTCCGCAAAAGAAGTGACAAAATCGAACTTTCCCCATGCGGCAATTCGCTGCGCAGCAACAATGTTTTTTTTTCTTTTGTGCATCGGGGGCACCGAAATGAAATAACGGAAAGGAAAGCATGTTGGCTACAATCGAATGCCTACGCTGGGCACCTCGTGGGGCTGCCGAAGGAATATCGAAGAAAACTTGAGACGCTTGTTCCACAGAGAACCATACTCATACTGCTCGGTAGCCTACACCGGCGAGACAAGGCTTTCTGGAGAGGTAGCGCTCAAGCGAACGCGTTGCAACACGTCGAGTCCCTATAGTGATGGCGGCGAGCGAGCATTGTTTCTTTTATGCGAAGCATATTAACGTAGGTTTCGGGCCTTCGCGCGACGCCCGGCGGTGGCCACCATTGACCCTGAAGTGGGGTCACGTGACATGACGTCACGTGATGATGTCACACAGGCTGCAGATGGGGCCTCATATCGCGCCATCGGTCGCCTCCCGATGGTGGCCACCATTGATATTCAAGTGACCTTCAAGTAGGTCACGTGACATGACGTCACGTGATGACGTCACACCGGCTGCAGATGGGGCCTCGTATCGCGCCGTCGGTCGCCTCCCGGCGGTGGCTACCATTGACCCTGAAGTGAGATCACATGATGTGACGTCACGTGATGACGTCACACCGGCTGCAGATGGGGCCTCATATCGCGCCGTCGGACGTCGCCCGGCGGAGGCCTCCACGCTTCGGTTCGCGCCGTCGCGCCACCATCGCTGCATCACGTGATATGTGACGTCACGCGAGGGATGAAGCGGCGCGCGCCCGCCGTCGCGTCAGTCTCTGTGCCCGCAACCGCGCCAGCGTCTTTGCGCCGGGCGTGTATGCGGTCAACATGCCTCCAAACGCTAAGGACGTTAATAATAGGAATGCAAAACGAAGGCTGCAGCGTGCTACGGAAACCGATGAAGAACGCGAAGAACGCCTAGCCAAGCGGCGCGCTCAATATGCGGCTCGACGACAACGCTCCGAGGGCAGCTGCTTAACATGCTTCGCATCCACTGGGCTTAACCTTGATAAGCCTCCAATTTTTTCTCGTCTGCTAGCCAGAAGGAGTCCAAAACTCTGGCAGGCCAAAATCCACTCGGCCAGAGAAAAACGAACGCGCGGCGCAGTTCGGCGCGCGTTCGCCGGGGCAACGCGAGAAAAACGCAGGCGCTCTGGCTGGCTCTGGCAGCCCGCGGGTAGCGAGAACAACAAAATTGAAGAGGCTCAATGTGTGCTCGCCATTTAAAGCCAAAGTATAAAAATAAAGAACTTAGTTGCCTTTGCTGTGCCTTGACATGGTTTCTTTGGCGCAGGTGAAAAAAAGATGACGGCACGAATGAACCACCACAATGCTTCGTCTCATCGGACCTCGCTGTGTGCTCTGTCAACTTGTCTAATAGTGCGTTGGTTTGGCTTGTCTCGCTGTATGGTCCGATGTCCGACTTTAGAAAAGGCAATGCACCTTTGGTGTGAAATGTTTATAATAATATTAAACACACAAAACTCTGCAATTGAAAATCTAAAACACGACTTTGGAAATGTCAATGCGCGTTTCGCATCAAAAGTTTGCGAGAAAATTATGCCCATAAAGTTTCAGAATTGAAATCCAAGCGCTCCCTAGATACCACGGCCTTCGCGAGATGCCGCGACCAGCCCGCTCGCCATCAAAATGCCTTTGAGACTTTGTGCTCGGATGGGACTCTTTGCGTTACGATATGCGACTCCCGGTGCATGGGCGTTGCCGCGAAATCCAGCGCGAGTTCGCAATGTTCGTGCTAAAATGTCTTTTCGAGCGGGAAAAGCACATTCTAGGCGAAATCGAGCATGATTTGTGGCGCCGTGTTTGTCTTGGTCGGCGGTGCATGACAGCACGAAAAAATTTCGGGGGAGGGGGGGGGGGGGTCTCTCTTCGCCAGAAACTGCTTTCGTTTCGCTTCTTGCGCTTTCGCTGTCTAACTTGTCAGATACTGAAATGAAATCAATTATATTAAAAGGTTATTTGCACAAAGTATAGCGGCCGCCAAGGGATCACTTGAGCTTTATGTAGAGACAATGCGCTCCATGATACTAAACACATGGCCTGGTTTGCAGCTCGACACACCGAAATGCAGAAACAAAATAGCGAATGGTTAGCGAGAGAACAAACAGGAGAGCTAAATAATGCTAGAACGACGCTAGAAGGACAAACTAGACATTCAACTCCCGTCTCAATCTGAGGACTCAATCAAACGGAGAAAAAAAACAAAAATGTGTAGAAGCATTTGAATCCAAATACAGAATGGATGAACGAAAAAGCTTCCCGCCTCGATTGCCTTTTCCGGTACATCCCATGGTATAATTCCAGCGCGCCAGCCTAAAGTACATAACGGACATTGAAATCTGTGCCAAGCGAGACCTACTAAGTTGCGTTAGAGGTTCATGCAGATGACTCGCAGGAGCTATATGCAAATGTTGACACGACGTGAAAAAATAAGAAAATTTCTCGCGCTGCAGAAAGCCAAATCCACAGAAAACGAGTTTATGTAGTGCTTTTGTAGAATGCACAAAATCTTTAAATATCGCCTGTGCAAAATAGCGCAATTTGAGTCTTTGAGCTGGATTACGTGCATTACGTGCACGCGAAATCGAACTGTATATTTGACTAATTAATAAAATTTCACCAATTTAGTTTTTAAATACTTACTTTAAGGCGTATATTGCAATTTACGAATTACACGCAGTTAGTTCTGGAGGCGTATCAACTTAGAACGATTTGTGACGATGACACAAAGTTGGAGTTATTCAATCTCAATTAATGTGTGCGACGAAATACATTCGCTTCCCAGAATTACTTCCCAGTAAGTGGGACAACAGTACATTTTTACCGCACGTTTGACGGCGCATATCTCGAACCTAGTATCATCCTGCCAATTCGTTCTAAACGGATCCGCTTTTAGAAATCACTGGTGACAATTCGTAAATTGCAAAATTGGGTGTAAAATAATTAGTTAGAAAGCTTATTAATGACAACGTGTTAATTAGTCGAATATGCCTTTGTATTTCTGATGCAGATAATTTACTCCTCTTAGTTTCCCACTTCAAGGACTAAACTGTGCTTTCTTCCATGGGTGATTTTTGAAAATTCTGCATAGTCTGAGAGGAACACGTGCAGCGCGGTATTTTAAACCACACCGTAAGAAAGAACTTTAATCTACGGGGTTTTACTTGCCAAGTCTACGATCAGATTATGAGACACGCCGTAGTGGGGCCCTCCGGTTTAGTTTTGACCACCTGGGATTCCTTAACGTGCACCGAAGTCTAAGTACGCGAGTGTACTCGACGGCTCCGTGAATCCGGCCTTAGGTTTCGCACACATGCTTCTCTCGTTCTAATGTCGCTCTTTCAAACGTCGGGCGCGTACGTCACGTGTCAGTTTCTCGCATTCATTGCTCGTGACAGTTAGCTTTTTAGCACACTGTTAGACTGCACTGCTAGGCTGCACTGCCTTCGGGATCGGCCCATATTTTTCGTCAGATGGCTACCTACAACATGGGTGAGGTCCGCCTCCAGTGATATCGCATGTAAAGTAAAAACTGTAGCCAGCAAAAGATGCAGGCCCACATCGCACAGAAAGGCCAGGACAGCTCTGAACAACAGGTCTAGAAGAGGTACGCGTTATCAGCAAGAATTCCAGCTCGAACAAATCGAAAATGACTGGAATGCGTTCCTACACGTTTAAAGACTCTCAGCCTGCATTCGTAACGGTCGCTTAATCCAGGCTGGAAAACATACATTCGAGACAACACCAGCGGCAAAGGACAAAGGACACAGTCCGCGTTAACAGACAAGCGCTGACTCATAAGTTTATTTTGGGAGAAAGGTGGTACATATATGTATCAGCTGAATCAAATATGCGTGTACAGAACTATGCTCTGTCCTTCAACGAAAGTTAAAAAACATCAACGACTAACAAATGGGCGTAGTTCACGTGGCGTTTAGAAAAACGTCTTTCTTTTTCAGCCAGTGCAAGACTAACATATCTATCGTCACTTTCAAATTGTGTGACTCATATCATATCACTAAAGTACATATGTCGCTTTCCTAAACACCACGTGACTTGCTTACTCTTGTTATTTGTTGCTCTTATTAATTTTTGTTGAATGATAAAGCATTGTTCTGCACACGCTCATTCTAGTCAGCTGGCGTATGCATCTACCATGTTTTTCTCAAAATAAGTTGAACTTCGAGTCAGAGCTGGTTTAACTCTGCCTGTGTCATTGGTCTTATGTGCACCCTGCAGTTTAACAATAACACATTACCAACTCGCTCGACTATCGGTTCTATCGACTGCACCATGATTGTAATCCGACTACAGAGCGTTTGCACGTCGCACTCCTATACAATTACGCGTAACAGGCAATCTGGTTGGGTTCTCTCCTTTTTTTTTCTTTTTTTTTTTTGTGCGCGCCGCGGTGGCTTAGTGGCTATGGTGTTACGCCGCTAAGCACGAGGTCACGGGATCAAATCCCGGCCGCGGCAGCCAAATTTATATGAGCGAGAAATGCGAAGGAAGGAAGGAAGGAAAAAGTGGAGAAGGAAGGCAGGGAGGTTAACCAGTTTAGCCTAACCGGTTTGCTACCCTACACATGGCAGCGGGATGGGGGGGATGAAAGATGGGGAGAAGAGATAGAGGGCACGTAACACGGCACACACATGGTTGGTTACAGTCTGTCACTCTTGTGCGGTACGTGACATCACTGTCACAGCTGCTTGTCCAAGCCCGTATCCTTCATAAAACGAAGTAGTCCCTTCGTCGCCTTCAGCTGCGATGTCTTCAGTCGGCGATATGTGAAAATGGTTGCAACTGACAATGGTATATTGTCAAGGTGCGCTAGAACGGACGCCATGGACTGTCTCTGAACATAATACTCAGGACAGTCGCTATATAATGTGTTCTAGCGTCTCCTCGCAAAGACAGGCATTTCAGAGAGCGTTGTCGGCCAGTAAGATTTCGTGAAGGCCACCCCTAGCCATAAGCGATAAAGCAGGGTGGCCTCACTTCGGCGGAGTCCAGTTGGCATACACAGATGCATCAAGGAGGGTAGGTCGTGTTGATGATTGCTGCGGTTGGTCTGGCTGCTTGGTGTGCACCATAGAGAGAGCGTGATCTCCCGTGCAAGCACTTGAAGTATGCTGGCTGCGTCGGACCGTGAAAGTGGCATGGCCTCTTCCTGTGTGTCTTCAAGAGCTGTCCGAGCGGCTTTATCGGCGTCTTCATTTCCGATGACGCCGCAGTGACTTGGCAGCCACTGAAACGTCACGTGATGTCCTTTCTCATGTGATGTATGGAGTAGGCATCTAATATCGAATACGAGCTGTTCGAACGGCCCGCGACGCAGAGCTGATAGTACAGATTGTAGGGCTGCCTTTGAGTCGCTGAAAATTGACCATTGTCGAGGTGGTTCCCGATTGACAAAACAAAGTGCAGCTCGAAGAGCAGCTAGTTCCGCAGATGTAGATGTCGTTGGGTGGTCAGTCCTAAAGCTGATGGTAATACCTCTTTCTGGGACGACTACAGTACCGGACGAACACTGGATGTTTGTGGAACCGTCAGTATAAATATGTGCACTGTCTGCGTACCTCTCGTGCAGAAGAAGCAGAGACAGTTGTTTCAGCACAGGCGACGACAGCTCAGACTTTTTCCCGATTCCTGGTACGCTGAGATGGACTGTGGGGCTGACAAGGCACCAAGGGGGTATCGATGGTTTAGATGCAGCGGTGAAGCCCGAGGGAAGTTTGTCGTTGTACTTGACGATAGTTTTTGAGAATGATGCTTGGTGCCTGTCTGAAGGTAGTGTTGCAAGGTGGTGATAGGGGGCCCGTGCCAAATGTCTGATATGCGTTCTCAGGGTTTCCACCGTGATGTGAGTCTGCATTGGATGGTCCCGAGCAATCGCAATAGTTGCCTCAGTTGACGTGCATCTCGGCAAACCAAGACAAACTCTGAGTGCTTGAGCTTGCGCTGCTTGCAGAACACGAATATTTGTCTTGCAGGTGTTGTTCAGTACAGGTAGACTGTATCTTAAAAAACCGAGAAAGAGAGCTCGTTAGAGTCTCAGCATTGCGTCTACTGACATCCCCCACGTCTTTCCTGTCAGGTATTTAAACAACTGGGAGGTTGCTGTTAGGCGTCGTTTCATGTAAGCCACGTGCGGGCTCCAACAGAGGTCTCGGTCGATAATTACGCCAAGAAATTTGTAGGTTCTGACATAGGAAATGGTCCGCCCATTGATTGAGATGACATAAGGCGTCATTGGTTTGCGAGTAAACTCCACTAGGGCGCATTTTTCTGGCGATATGCTGAGACCTTGTTCACACAAGTAGCTCGCTGTCAAAGTTGCCGCTCTCTGAAGCCGTGCACGTATCTGAGGACGTGTGACTGCAGAAGTCCAGAGACAGATGTTGTCTGCGTATACTGAAATTTTGGTGGTAGTTGGCAAGTGTTCAGGAAGCCCAATAAGAGCGAGGTTGAATAGCGTCGGGCTGAGAGAGAGAGAGAGCAAATGATAAATGAAAGGTAGGGAGGTTAACCAGGACTGAGCCCGGTTGGATACCCTACACTGGGGAAAGGGAAACGGGGACGGAAAGATTAAAGAAAGAAGAGAAAGTCCACCGGGGATATCGTTCAGTCACTCAGTCCGGATCACAGACGCTGACTCAATCCTGTATCTTTCAAATATCGCAGCAGCGCTTTTGTGGCCTTTTGTAGCTGCGATATGCGAGGCCATGGTCCCAAGATCTTGTTCAAGGTGAACGGCTTTCTATCTAACTGGTTGAGAGCTGTGCAGAGTTCTTGTCTTTCATTTTCAAATGATGGGCAGTAGCACAGTAGATGGTCTATAGTTTCTTCGACACCGCAGGCATTGCACTCGGCGCTATCAGCCATTCGAATTAAAAACGTATATGCATTCGTGAATGCGACGCCCAAGCGTAAGCGGCACAGCATTGTTTCCTCATTACGCGGAAGCCCTGGTAACAGCCGCAGTTGCATAGATGGATCGAGGGAATGCAATCGATGTTGAGTGAAATCAGGTGTGTGCCACTTCTCCAATGTCATACGGTGCGCTAGCTTGCCTAAGTGTTGGGCTGCGTCAGTCCGCGATAAAGGTATAGAAACAAGGGTTGCTCCTTCATGTGCTTTCTTAGCAGCTTCGTCAGCGACCTCGTTGCCGGAGATACCGCAATGGCCAGGCAGCCACTGAAACACGACGTCGTGCCCTTTCGCAATCATGTGATGGTGCATTTCTCGTATCTCCGATACGAGTTGTTCACAGGACCCGCGACGAAGAGATGACAGAAGACATTGTAAGGCCGCCTTTGAATCACAGAATATTGCCCACCGATTAGCCGGTTGGTTGTTAATATAATCTACGGCACCTCGGAGGGCAACAAGCTCCGAACCGGTCGATGCTGTCAAGTGAGAAATCTTGTATCGGATGCTTAGTGATCGTGATGGTATAACCACTGCCCCGGTGGAGCTGGTCTGGGTGGAAGAGCCATCCGTATATATGTGGACGCGGTCAAAGTAGAAAGTGTGCAAACAATCCAGAGCTGCTTGCTTCAAGGCCAAGGTAGGCAGGTCGGTCTTCTTTCTTATCCCTGGAACCGTAAGACGCACTTGAGGTTGTTTTAAACACCACAAAGCTGAGGTTGAACGTGCTGATGGTGTGAAGCCCGATGGTAGGGAGGCACGATGCTTGCTGACCTCGTTGGAGAAGGATGCCTGTGGTCGTCGTTCTGGCAGACAGGCAAGAAAGCTTGATTGAATCGGTGAAATATGACGAACATGGGCCCTAAGCGACTCGGTGCTGATGTAAGTCGTGATCGGATGGTCTTGAGCCATTATAATGGTTCCTGCTGTTGAGGTGCTCCGCGGAAGGCCTAGGCAAACACGTAGTGCCTGTGCTTGCACGCTCTGAAGTTCTCGAAGATTTGACTTGCATGTTTTAGCAAGCACGGGAGAACTATAGCGTAGAAATCCGATAAAGAGTGCTCGATATAACTGTAGCATGGAGCCCACTGACGATCCCCATGTTTTGCCGGCGATGAACTTGAAGATGTGAACAATAGATGTGAGCCTCTTCTTCAAGTGGGCAACCTGAGGGCTCCAAGAGAGGTCCCAGTCAACAATGACACCCAAAAACCGATGATTTTTCTTGTAGCAGATAGGCTGGCCATTGATGTACACTGGATAACCAGACATCGCTTTTCGCGTAAAAGCGACTAACGCACATTTTTCTGTTGAGATGGTAAGCCCTTGTGTCCGAAGATAGTCAGATGCCTGTGTTGCTGCTTGCTGTAGCCTTGCGCGAACCTGCAGGCGAGTGACCGCTGATGTCCAGATGCAGATGTCGTCGGCGTATATTGAAACACTCACTGTTTCCGGTAGGCATTCAGCCAGCCCAAGAAGCGCGAGGTTGAAAAGAACAGGGCTTAGAACACCGCCTTGGGGAACGCCTCGGCATGTGTAGTGGTCGGTAGTCGGACCATCTTCCGTACGCACGAACAAGGACCTTTGTGTCAAGTAGTTTCTGATCCATTGATATACTCGCCCTCCTAGTTCAACTGTCAGAAGCGCGTCTAGAATGGTTTGATGGGAAACATTGTCGTAGGCGCCTTTCACGTCAAGAAAGAGTGCTGCTGATAATCGCTTCCGAGATTTTTGTTGTTCTACAGATGATACCAGATCGATGACACTATCAATCGATGAACGGCCTCGTCGAAATCCCGCCATTGAGTCAGGGTAAATTTTGTTGTGTTCAAGGTACCATTCGAGACGCATGAGGATCATACGTTCCATGAGTTTCCCGACGCAGCTGGCAAGTGCTATCGGCCGATACGATGCCAGTTCGAGCGGTGACTTTCCAGTTTTTAGTAGCGGTACCAGGCGGCTTCGTTTCCATTCCTGTGGGACGACACCATCTCGCCATGAGCTGTTTAAAAGACTGAGGAGTTCTCTTCGTGCTTCTTGACCTAGGTGGCGCAAAGCACTATATGTTATCCCATCGGGCCCTGGTGAAGATGAACACCTACAGAGCGCCATAGCAGCTTCTAGCTCTTCCATAGTGAATGGAACGTCCATACTTGTATCTCGTGGACCGGGGATGTCACCTAAAGTCATGTCAAAGACTAAATTTGTGCCGCCGGCGACTTTCGCACAAAAATCCTCCGCAACTTCTATCTCGCGGCGGTTTTCATAGAGAGCAAGGGCGTTGAAAGGGCGTCGTTGCTGGGGGCTTGAGCTAAGATCCCGTAGGGTACGCCACACACGGGATAATGGCTTGCGGGGGTCCAGTGACTCGCAAAAGCATTTCCATCTTTGATCCGCTAGCTTATCCATTCGCCGCTTTGTCTTCTTTTGCATGCGCCGCGCTTCTCTGAGGTCAAGAATTGACTTCGTGCGCCTGTACCTCCTTTCAGCTCGGCGACGTAGTGCACGAAGCCTTTCCAACTCAATGTCATTCTCTGTACGCTTTGATGAATGTGTGAAGCAACGCGTGCAATCTCGCATTGCGTCAGCAATTATTTCTTCTAATTTGCGTACAATACGTTTCTTGCATGTGTCTTCTACACGAGCTTGAAAGACTGACCAGTCGATTTGGCGAGATACAACCGGTAATGCGGCGTCTAATCCATCGATTCTCACATAGGTCGGAATGTGATCACTTCCATGGGTTTCAATATCGGTGAACCACTGCACGCTCGAAGTCAGGCAACGTGACACAAAAGTCAAGTCAAGGCAGCTGCTGTACGTTGTTCCTCGCAGAAATGTCGGGCTTCCGTCGTTTAGAAGACATAGGTTGTGGCCAGATGCAAAAGATATTAGTGACCTGCCCCTCGAGTTTATCCTGGAGCTTCCCCATATATGGTGGTGAGCGTTGAAATCCCCTGTTATTATCCAAGGACCGGGAGTAGTAGTCATGATATCTTCTAGTCTTTTGCTATCAAACCGTCGGGCTGAGAGCACCGCCTTGAGGAACGCCCTTGCTGGTATAGCGTCGCGTAGTTGGGCCATCGTCAGTTAATACATAGAATGATCTTGCAGATAGGTAACTTGCAATCCATAAAAATACTCGACCACCTAGGCCAACCGTCACAAGAGCGTCGAGAATAGCCTCATGTAATACGTTATCGTATGCCCCTTTCACATCTTAGAATAAAGCTGCAGATAAACGTTTACGGGACCTTTCGTGCTGGACATATGAAACGAGATCAACTACATTGTCGATGGAAGAGCGGTCACGTCGGAAACCAGCCATGGAACTCGGATAAATCTTGTAGTGTTCAAGGTACCATTCCAGGCGGCCAAGGATCATCCGTTCCATTATCTTTCCTACACAGCTGGCCAACGCTATCGGGCGGTAAGAGGTGAGCTCTAGCGGGGATTTGCCCTGCTTCAAGATTGGCACCAGGCGGCTCACTATCCATTCGTCAGGAACATTTCCCTCCTGCCATGAGGTGTTGTAGAGACTCAATAGTGCTATCCGTGCGGATTCTCCGAGATAGCACAAGGCTCGGTATGATATACCATCTGGACCCGGAGATGATGAGCGCCTGCAGAGAGCTAGTGCCGCCTCGAGCTCCTCCATTGTAAAAGGAAGGTCCATGCGGCAATCTCGGGAATGGGGGACATCATCTCGGGCTGGAGGATCTGGACGTGTCGCTTGGTCTGCCATTCGCGCACAAAAGTCTTCTGCGACATCGATGTCTTGCCGCCCTTGGAAAAGCGCGAGCGCCTTGAATGGAAAACGCTGTTCCGGAAGGCAACGCAGACCTTGCACCGTTTTCCAAATGTGAGACAGCGGCTTGCGGGGGTCGAGTGTCTGGCAAAACGTTGCCCAACGTTCCGACGCTAATCTATCCATTCGACGCTGAATCTTCGTTTGTATCCTCCTGGCTGCCCTAAGGTCATGGATTGATCTTGTACGCCGATATCGACGTTCCGCCCGGCGACGAAGTGCGCGAAGTCGCTCTAATTCTATGTCGAAGTCGTTTCGCGTGTGAGAGATCGTCAGTATGCGAGTGGCGTTCCGCATCGTATTTTTAATTGTTTGTTCTAACCCAGAGGGTAGGCCCTCGCTGCAGGCATCTTCTTTATCAGATTTGAAGTTGGCCCATTGAATCGTCCGAATGGTATTCCGTGGGCCAGATCTAGACGACAAGCCTTTGATGTTCAGATAGGTGGGAATGTGATCACTCCCATGCGTCTCAATATCTGGAAACCACTTCACATATCTGGCGAGAGAGTTGGAGACAAAAGCAAGGTCGAGGCAGCTGCCGTATGTCACGCCTCGAAGAAAGGTGGGGCTACCATCGTTCAAGAGAGTAAGGCCATAGTTGTAGGCGATGCTTGATAATCTTCGTCCTCTTGCATTTGTCTTTGTACTTCCCCATGCTGGATGGTGTGCATTGAAATCTCCTATGATGACCCATGGGGCGGGGCAAACACTCAAGATATCCGCTAATCTTTTAGTGTCGAAATTGTTGGAAGGCGATATATACACGCCTATGAGAGTAAGCAAGAGTTTGTTCTTTTTAACTGTGACGCATATATACTGATTGTCGTCGTGGGGCGCAATCGGTTGCAAAACATAGGTGAGTTCCCGACGAACAAAAATGATGATTTTGCTGCATGCACTATTTGTTGATGACATGAAACATTCGTACCCTGACAGTCTGATTGGTTTCGACAAGTTGGGCTCACAAATGACGATGAGTGGAAACACATTGGTGTACACATACTGACGGAAATCTGAAATTCATGATTTTAGCCCTCTAGCGTTCCACTGCATGACGGACGCTGCCTTGACTGCCTTGAGAAATGCGAAAACCCCCGTGTCCCGTGCACTGCGGACACGTTAAAGATCCCCTGGTGGTCAAAATTAATCCGCAGTCCTCCATCCCGGCGTGCCTCGAAACCAAATCGGGTTTTTGGCACGTGAAACCCCAGAATTCAATATTTTTTTGTTTTCGCGTTTGACTTTTTGGCTGATGGTACATGGTACGGGAAAATCAGTCAGCCGCATGTCATTCTAGCGCGGAACGCTCTAAGGTAGGCACTGAACATTTTCTGTAGCGCCTGTAAAAAAAAAATTGTGATTCCTTTTTTACCATTTAGTGGCACTTATATACAATCTGTGACATGAAGCGCCGTGCAGCATCTACAATGGCTGATCTACATGCTGCTCTTCTGTGTTGACAACCAGCTATTGCAAACAATGCATTTGATGATATAAGCGGGCGTCCTGCTATCAAATAACGCATGGCTTGCGCAGTCATGTTGTTCATTGCTTGGCGTCAGATTTCAGTCAATAGCTAAGCCGTGTCGTCTTTGACCGTGGCATTTATGGGAAACGTTTCCTTTCAAATGTTAAGATTATTTGATTACTGGGTTTTAACGGCGCAAGGGAACATTGTTTACCTGCCTTGCGGAGAACTGATGCTGTAGAAGGCGAAGAAATGAATGCACGCTGCATGAAAGTGTTCCGTGGTGATGCCAGGTTGTAAGGCTACGCCTGGATGCGGTGGTTTACGTCCAGAATTGAACAACCTCATCCAATTGAGAATTGCAAAGAACGTCTTGCGGACATAAAATGTATTATATTCCTTATAGCGAAGTCGACTTTTCAAAGATTGCGCTTGGAGAGGGCGACCTATACAGGTGTAACCTGGAGAGCGTAGCCTACAACTTGCCGATAGGTGATTGTCCTCCCAAGCATCAGGATATCCAGCAGTTGCCGAGCACCAGGCCAGAAACTGGTTTGTGAAGTTTCTTTCCAGTAGGTATCGGGCGGCAGCGCTCGTCTGCCACCCACAGCAGCGGCGAATGTTCCACCGTAGAGAGAGAGAGAGAGAGAGAGAGGGAGGGAGAGGGAGGGAGGGAGGGAGGGAGGGAGGGAGGGAGAAAGGGAGAAATGCAGGGACGTTAACGAGATGCGACTTTAAGGTTTGCTACCCTGGACTGGGGTGGGGGATATAGGGGTTGTAAAGACGACAAAGAGCGAGAGGAGAAAAAAAAGGAACAAGGAAAAAAAGAAAGAAAGAAGAGAAAAAAAAGGAATACAGGTAACAGAAAAGGCGTTTTAGTTACAGGTGGTCACACAGCCCGGTCGATCTCAAGAAGCGCAGTAGCGCTTGCAAGGCCTTCTGATGCGATGTTACGTCGCGTCGATGTTTCAAAATTCTTTGTTCTGACAGAGGCATTAAGTATTAAGCACGATGGCAAGCGTTTGTCTCTACACACTGCAATGCGAGCACTGACAAAGAACATGCGAAATTGTTTCCGCGTCGCCGCAGTCGCCACATGCTGCGGTGTCAGCCATCCCTATGCGGAACGCGCAGGCATTGGTAAACGCGACGCCCAACCATAGCCTACACAAAAGGGTCGCGTCTCTTCGGGGAAATCTTGGTAGAAGTTGGAGACTTAAGGTTGGATTCGGGTTGTATAAACGGGCGTGCAGAAAATCTGGTTCATTGAACTCTGATGTAGTGCATAGGCGTGCAAATAGGCGGAGCATCCTTGCAGCCTCTTCCCTATAGACAGCGGGATCGATAGGCGGTTGTCTTCTGCATGAGCTGAACGAGCAGCTTGATCATTGCTGATGGTGCCACAGTGACTTGGCAGCCACTGAAAAAATATTTCATGTCCTTTATGAGTCAGGTGGTATATGGCCTCTGTGATTTCAAATAGCAACTGTTCATGCGGACCGCGCCGTAAGGCTGACAATAAACACTTCTAATCGCAGAAAATCGACTATTTGTGTGTTGGTTTGTTATTGACAAAGTGTAGCGCTGCTCGATACGCTGCGAGTTATGCTGCCGTCGACGTTGTTAAGTGAAATGTTTTCGACCTTATAGTGGTGGCTTTTGCTGGAATGATGACAGCTGCGGTAGAGCTATTCGGCAGGATGGAGCCGTCGGTATATATGTGGGTGTAATACCAGTACTTCTAATTTATTTGGAGTAGCATAAGCTGTTTAAGAGCCGGCGATAACATATCTGCTTTCTTCGGACTCCAGGTATTGTCAGGTTGATCTTTGGTTGAATGAGGCACCAAGCATGAATCGAAAGTCTCGCGGCAGGTGTGAAGCAAGATGGTATAGCCTCCCGATGTGCGAATACCGTTTGGCAGAACGAGGCACGGGATCTTTCCGCAAGTAGAGAGGCTAGATTGTGGCAAGGAGTGCGGGCAAGGTGCCTTACGTGCACTCTTAGGGCTTTAACTGTGATGTGGGTCTTGATGAAGTGGTCTCTGCCGGTTGCAATAGCTGCCACCATTGACACACTTCGAGGAATACCTAGACAAATCTTGAGCGACTCAACCTGAATGCTTGAATAGTACGTAGGCTTATTTTACTTGCGTTAGTTAATACTGGCAAGCTGCACCGCGAAAAGCCGAGAAAAAGTGCCTTATATTGTTGTAGCATAGTGCTTGTAGACATTCCCCATGCCTTTTTAGCGAAGAACTTGAGATGGTGACAGGTGTCTGTGAACCACTTCATGTGCAATGCGTGGGGGCTCCATGTGATATCTCTCTCAATTATGACACCCAAGAATTTGTAAGTCCATAGATATGGTATCACCTGCCCATTGATTAATACACTGTAGTGCGTCGTGGCTTACGCGTAAATGCCACAAGTGCACATTTATCGGATTAAATCTCCAGGCCTTGATTGCGCAAGTGAAATGTAGCCTGAGCGGCAGCTTTTTGCAGCCTTGCACCCAGCTGTACGCGCGTCACACCGGACGCCCAAACACATATGTCGTCCGCGTACACTGATAATTTAACTGTGTTTTGAAGGTGATCAAGCCGACCAGCCAACGTGAGGTTAAACAACGTAGGGCTCAGTCTCAGTACGCCGCCCCGGGGGAACGCCACACTAGGTGTAATGTCTAGGAGTCTGGCCATCCTCGGTGCTAACAGAGAAAGATCGCATAGAGAGATAGCCATGAATCCATCTAAACATCCGACTACCGAGCGCTACCTCTTCGAGAGCGGCGAGGATGGCTTCACGCGTAACGTTGTCGTACGCCCCTTAGACGTCGAGGAACAAAGAAGCGCAGAGAAGTTTACGTCCTTTTTTGTGCTGAACATAGGTAACCAAGTTGACGACGTTATCAATCGATGAGCGGCCACGTCGAAAGCCTGCCATGTCATATGGGTAGACGTTGTGGTATTCCAAGCACCATTACAGGCATTGGAGGATCATCCTCTTCCTCACTTTGCCCTCGGAGCTCGCCAATGCAATCGGGCGAAACGATGAAAGCTCCAACAGAGACGCCATGCTTCAGTAGCGGAACTACGTGACTACTCTTCCAGCTTGTGGGAAGTGTGACACTCAGCCAGAATTCATATTACATTTCAAACCGAACACTCCTCGCCCGCTCACCCAGTTGACACAGAGCTCTGTATGAAATTCCGTCAGGTCCTGGTGAAGACGTACGTCTGCACAAAGCTAGCGCCGCTTGAGTTCATGGATGGAAAATGGTAGATCCATGCGGGGTCACCTGATGGTGGGAGGCTGATTGAATGTGATAAGTTGTTGGAAGCTGTGAGTTGCCTGGATAATCTGGTACGGATTATCCGTATGCTATGTCAGCTTGATGAACGGGCACGAAATGCACTCCTTAATATCTATAACGACTCCTGGCAGGACGGCAAACTTCCTCAAGATTGCATGACCAGCCGCCTGGTACCGCTTCTTAAGCCTGGCAGATCTCCCTTAGAGATTACTTCAAACCGACCCATTGTGCTTGCAAGTTGCGTTGGGAAGGTAATGGAGCGAATGATCCTCGCCAGACTTGAGTGGTACCTTGAACATTACGAAATCTACCCGGACCCCATGGCTGCCTTTTGACGTCACCGATGTTCTATCAACAACGTTATCGATTTGGTATTCTATGTTCAACACCAAAATACGTGTAAGAGGTTATCTGTCGCTATGTTGTTATATATAAAGGGAGCCTATGACACCGTTCTTCATGACGCCACACCTGAAGTATTGGAATCAGTGGGCCTAGGTGGTCAATTATATCGTTGGACACGCATTTATTTACATAGGAGGACTCTATTTCTTAACACTGAAGGTGGCCCAACCTCGAAATGTTATACACACCATAGAGTTCCACAAGGCGGTGTCTTGAATCCGACGCTTTTCAACCTTGCACTCATTGGTCTCGGGGAACGACTTCCGAACACGGTTAAAATATCAACGTACGACGACATCTGCGTCTGGGCATCTGGTGTGACACGGCCACAAGTACGCGCAAGGCTTCAAAAAGCTGCCACGTCAACATCGACGTACCCAAATGAACAAGGCCTCAAGATCTCGCCAGAAAAATGCGCATTGGTCGCGTTTAGCCGAAAGCCAATGAGATCATACGATGTCTCTATCGGCGGTCAAAGCATACCTTTTGTCAGGACGCACCGATTCTTAGGCGTAATCATTGATCGTGACCTCTGCTGGAGTCCTCATCTGGCCTACCTAAAGAAGCGCCTGACGGATGTTTCTAATGTGTTCAAGTTTCTTGGAGGAAAAACCTGGTGTACGTCAGTACATGCAATGATGCAAATATACAGGACGCTCTTTCTTGGATATTTGCGATACAGCTTTCCTGTGCTGACCAACAGCTGCAGAAGTAATATCCGTGCACTAGAAAGCGCCCAGGCCCAGACACATTGAGTGTGTCGGATTGCCATGGTGCGCGCCAACAGCTGAAACAATTGCGATTGCACCCGATTTCCCAGCCAAGACCCATATGGTCATGCAAGCGCTCAGAGCACACGGGAGACACCTTGCTCGAGCCCCTGCCCATAATCTAGGCTCACTGCCAGAGGATCGACCACGTGCCTCTTTTTGTGAAACAGTCCTGCCCTATCGTGCATACCTTCCATCACGTTATACAGCTCCGGCGAGAGTTCCGTTTCCCCCATGGTGCTTGGCTCAAGCAAAAGTTCGGCTAATGGTACCAGGAAAACGAACAAAAGTCCAACTCTCGTCTCCAGCAGTCAAGCAGCTTTCACTGCTCTTGCTGTGCGACACATAAAACGCGCATTGCCATTGATATACTGACGCTTCAACCACGGTGAATGGGTCTGCAGGGTCGGTGATCTTTCCTGCAAGAACTTCCACCATAAAAATTCGACTGTCTCACCAGACTACATCGACTGCCGCGGAGCTCGCTGCTATTCGTTGTACACTTCATGTATTTTCTGATGAACTACCAAAGAAATGGAGCATGTTCAGTGACTCCAAGACTGCTCTTCATTGTTTGGTTCCTGGCCTTACGCCGGGCACCTCACGAACAACTAGTTCTAGAAATCATACTGCAACTTCGGCACGTCGTCGAGCAAGGACACGACAGCACGTTACAGTGGATTCCAAGCGACTGTGGCATAATGGGCAATGAACATGCCGGCGCAGCAGCACGATCTACACATGAGGAGAGCTTGCAAGACTCCATTGCATTCTCAAGAACAGACGCTGCAATGAAAATTCGTGTGCTTGCAAATGAAGCCATCAGAATTTTATGGAACACACCAAACTTGAAGCACACGAATCCACCGACTGGACCCGTCCCTTCGACTTCGACCCCCATCTGGACTCTCTCGACTCGAGACAGCAGTACTTTGCCGACTGTGGCTTGGTGTCGCTTACACAAGATCTTTCGCCTTCCGAGTCGGTATGGACGAGAGCACGGCTTGCAGTCACTGCGGTGGCGAGGAGACCATAGAACACGTACTTTGCCACTGTCCTCGATACCGCGCGCACCAGCTGTCACTAGCGACCGCGTTGGCACGCCTTAACGACAGGCCACTTTCAGAACAGTCAGTCTTGGAATGCCGACATGAACTGTCGTCGTACCGAAAGTCGGTCAACGCTTTGTTGACATTTTTACGTAGCAGTCGCCTATTAAGAAGGCTATGATCCCACTCCGTCCCTTTCCACTTTTTTCACGCTTTTATTTTTGTCATGCTCTTCTTTCCGTCTTTACTTTCCCTTTCTGTTCCCGTAGCGCAGGGTAGCAAACCAGAGGTTTTAACTCTGGTCAACCTCCCTGCCTTTCTCTCATTTGCATCTCTCTCTCTCTGGCACAGAAGTCTTCTGCGGCATCAATATCTGGTCGGAGTTGGAAGAGGGCCAGAGCCTTGAATGATACCACTGTACGGGCGGTGTCCTAAGTCCTCGCACCGTCCTCCATGAGTGCGACAGGGGCTTACGAGGGTCTAGCGATTCACAGAAAGCAGTCCAGCGTTGTGACGCAAGTTTATCTAACTGGCGCTGGATCTTCTTTTGTAGGCGTCTAGCAGTCCGTAGATCATCCATTGACTTCGTGCGTTGGTGTCTAGTTCGGCCCGTCGCCGGATTGCTCAAAGTCGGTTTCATTCTATATCAAGGTCAGTGAATTTCGAAGAGCACATTAGAGTACGCGTATTGTCTTTCACTGTGCTCTTACCTATGTCTTCCAAATTATGTAGTAAATTACCCTGACAGCGGTCTTCCGTAACAGACCGGAATTTGGGTCAGTCCATTCTTTGGATTGTATTATTTGGGTTGGAAGAGCAAAGTCCTCTGATCTTGACATACGTGGGGATGTGGTCGCTCCCGTGCAGTTCAATGTCCGTAAACTATCCAGAACGCCTGACGAGACTTCGTGAGACGAATTCCAAGTCAAGACAGGTTGTATGTGGAGCCGCGTTGAAATATAGGACTGGCGTCATTTAAAATCCAGAGTTCGCTGTCGGAGACGAAAGATGACAAGTCTCTGCTTTCGGCCTTGATTTTCGTACATCCCCAGAGTGCGTGATGAGCGTTGAAGTCCCCAATGATAACTCATGGAGCAGGAGATGTTGACAGGATGTCTCGTATTCTTTTGTAATCAAACATAGTTGAAGGTGATAGGTAGGCACCCACAACAGTAACGGTAAGTATTTTTTTTCTTTACTGTTGCGCATACGCATTGGTTATCGTCATGAGGCGCTACAGGCGGAAGTAAGTGAGGTAACGGCGAATAAACACCATAACCTTGCCGTTTTCCCCAATAGTTGGCGACATAAGTGATTCATAGCCGGATAGCCTGACTGAGTCCGATGAGTTTCGCTCGCGGATGGGGATGATGGGAAACTTGTTGGCACACACGAATCGTCGGAATTCGGCGATACGCGATCGGAGTCCCCGGGCATTCAAGAGGAAAATTTCTGCTTTTCGGACCTCCTCCCCAAAAGATAGTTGCTTATGAGCCATGGTTTACTCAAGGACTGCCATCACCGGACTTAGTGTGTCCGTACTTGCAGTGCACTTCTGGCTGATGTTGTGTGCATGTTGTTCAGCAACAAGCGAATGACATTCGTGAACGATCGCGGTAGCGATATCACTTTCTGATCTGCATGTCGTACCTCATCCGATGTAGCAGCTTGCTGTACTGGATGCGGCACCTCTGCTGTTGCTCTTCTATAGGTCGTCTACTTGGAAGGGATGGTCATTCATTTGAAGAGAGACGTTTACAGAGTTTTCTGCCGTGCAGCGTGAGCGTTTGCTGCGCTGGAAACTGCAGATGACTTGAATAAGTAACGCATTTGCGGAGTAGTCGCACTCCTACGTGAGGACCGTCTACGGCGACGTCATCTACGTCGCACTGTTTCAGCGCCCTCGTTGTGGGTCGAATTGTCCCTAACCATTTGTTTGAGCACATAAAATTATTTCCTAATCTTCGGGCAGTCTATGGAAGAAGCACTGTGAGCGCATTGACAGAGTACTTCAAAACAGTTGCACTACAGCAGGCAGGTACCCAAGGGGGGGCCCGGGGGGGCCTGGGGGGGGCCCGGCCCCCCCCCCAAAATTAAGACGCATACCCCCCCCCCCCCCCTTCTCTGCCCACGCCACCACTTCTCACATACATTCCTAAAACGCCGCCAAATCAAGCATGAACCAACTAGCCCAGGCAAGAGTTTTACTTGAGTAGGCGCCGGTCCTGTCGTTTGTGTTCTTCTTCCTAAGTCCTGGTCTTCTGCGCCTTGCCTTTACTACTTCAAACATGAACCAACTAGCCCAGGCAAGAGTTTTACTTGCCAAATCAATGTTGAGACTTGACAGCTATTCAGCGGTCAAGTTTGTTGCCTTTTTCACTCCTTTTGGATGGGGGTAGTTATCGGGGTCTACTGGGACGTGAAGGCCAGCTTCCTCATCAAGTCGGTGCCCGCGCGATTAACTCGAGATGCATTCAGTTCCAATCAACGGTCACGCGCATCGTTGTTGCTTCGTTAGTTGAACCTTCTACGTCTAGATTGATCCAGGGACCAGGAAAGGGATACAGTTCGTGGTCAGCTGGATGAGTTGCGGCCAGAGAAAATGCCAATTGCGTTTGACTTTTCTTTTTATTTCATTATTTCCTCGAGTGACGGCTCGTCGCGACGCTGATAGATCCTCGGAACCATATACCCGTGATATGGGTTAGACAAGGTGGAAAATAAGATAATGCGGTACAGTGTTCATCATCGAACCCTGCAATGACCCTTAAACTCATAGGCAATATGACTGTCACCCGTTAACTCGTCTGGTTTTCCCCTAATTGTACAGCACTTTTCGTGCAAAACTGGCAATTGTAAAGAAGAGTCTCAAGGTGTTGAGAAATTAAGCGATCTACTAAGAGGGCCGAGACAACAGCCAAACAGGAAGGAAAAGCGAAAATTAACAAATTTAGCCATTCTTTATGAAAATATTTATGGATCAACATCTCTTTATTTAAAAAGGAAACAGAGAAAACACCGCCGGAAGTGGGCGACAATTCCGTGTGTTCTGAATGACGCTTCTACATTTATCATTAGAGCCGCCTAACGTAGCCACTTCTCTGCTGTGCTTATGTAGGTGTTTTTCTAACTTTCCGCGGTGGGCGCAGTACGTCTAGAATCGCAGCTTCTTGCGCCATACGCGGTTGTACGCGATTGGTGGCCGCGCATCGTTACGTAACTTCCCAAATAACAATACGAGTCGGTTGTGGCACTTGTTAGAGCAGTAAATGAGGGATCCAAAAGAACTGTGATTGTTCCGCGAATATATATTTCTGTATAATTCTTCCAGAGCTAATTCAAAAAGCGTTACTCTTGTCGGATACAACTTAAGTCTGCAATGAAACCCCGCCCACGCCCTCATAACCGCCAGCCACTGTTCCCCCGCGAGGCTGCAAATAATTCGTAGTTCAAACTTTTTCTGTTACCCCAATAAGGCGGTAACTACAAAAGTAAAATTATTAGCGCGTAATTTTATACCTTTTCCCTCGCCTATTATAGTAGAATGGCGAATGTCTAATTCCTAATTGAACTGGAATAACGTGCTTGCTTCGCTACAAGTGAAGTTTCATGAGTAAAGCGGGTGCAGCAGTGAAATGAACTACACCGCAGACTTTTGAAGACTCCGCAATTATGTCCATGTCTTTTGCACACCTCATTGCTTCTGCCGATGAAAATACTCTTAAAGAACAGCAGACGCTCGGGAGGTGTCAAGTACGATGCCATTTTGAAAAGGCCGCATGACCACGATTTTGTTTGCTTCTGTGATTGTCTGGCGGAGTGACCTAACTCCGCGCAGTCCGTGTGCCTTTGTTGCCAACTGTTCTTTTTTTAAGTTCTATTCTACTAAAGTAATTTTTATTTTACACTGTGGCTTCTTTACTTGCTCTTGGCAGTGTTCTTTCTGCGCTTCTTTCCTGCGCGAGTCCAGAACCACGTCAAATGGAGAGAGAGAGAGAACATGTATTTGTCATGAGATTGGGTACGAGGAAGACACCCAAGCTCATGACAAATAAATGTTTTCTCTCTCTCTCTCTCTCTCTCTCTCTCTCTCTCGATTTGACGTGGTTCTTAGTTTGCCAAGTAAAGGAGAGGTGTATCGCACAGGCGTACGTTTAAAATACACCTTATTTCATTTCTATTTTGTGGGTTTACGCATTTTTATGGCGAATGGTGGGAATTATTAACATTAGTACTAGTAAAGGTAACCGCCCCCCCCCCCATTTGCAGAAAAAAGATACCTTGGGTTGCCCCCCCCCCCCCCCTGGGTACGTGCCTGCACTACAGTTATGTTCTGAGTGGGGCTCGGCATATTGGAGACACATGGCATAATTTGTGCAAACGCCCTTCACATGGCCGAACCTCTGGCAGTTATAACATTGCAGCGATTTTGGAACAAACGGTTGGACCGGGTGGTGGAAATGGCCGCCCTTCACGTAGGAGGGAATGCAGTCACCCCTGAATGTTAATTTCATACAACCTGTCTTACCAAGACGGCCGGCGTGCACAATAACATTACGGTTCACACTCGTAGGTTTTAGGAGCACTGGAAGGTCTGCATAGGGATCTCAATGTCGATGTCATAAATGACTCCGGCAATGGTGGTATCATCCCCTGGGACAATTGGTCAAACTCTTATCTTGCCCAGCTGCTTTACACGCTGCAGAGGACTCAGCGCACCCGGGGCCATTGTTTCGATGGCCAAGATGTTTTTCCATGCGTTTAGCCTCACGTCTTTGATGTCGTTTGAAACGGTGTTCTCAAGAAACAAGGACAGCGCTTGCCTATTGAGGACGCGCAGATTGTCAGTCGAGTTCGGTGGCACAAACAGGATGCTATGAGGCCATCGTTGAGGAGCATTTTTACGCTGAACGAACTTGACTCCGAAGATTTCATTTATTTGTTTTTTCGTTTATTATACCCCTTAGGGCCAAGGGCACTACAGAAGGGGAGTGGTAAATACAAAAGAATGAAGAATGCATTGGCGAACCTTCGCTTGGATTTTCGGTGCAAGGCAGGTTCAAAACCGTCTTGCGATGACTCGTCAGCTGATGCTGAGTACATGTCAGTGTCCTCGCTGTCCCCTAGATATATTTCCTCGCTTCCTCGAGGCGATTCTCGCTGATGATTAACCGGAGCCGGAAATGGCCTCAGAAGGTTGCACGTTCATTACCGCGAGATGTCGGGCGGCAGACCTCACAACAGCAATGAAAAATATAGAGAAGCAGAGGGACGGGTAGGTTGTGTTCCACGGAAAAAGTCCTTCGTCCTCGTCCTCCCTCGACAGTAATTTCACGGAAGCTGCCGCGCGAACAAGGGGTGCCCAGAGAGGCCCTCGCAATTATTTGTAGGACCCCCTCTCGAGGTGAGAGCCCATATAAAACAACCGAGCGCAAGCTCGTGGTACATCTCTACCCATTAGAAGAAAACGGTGGGTTTCCTGCGGGATCAGGATTCAAACCGAGTGCCTCCCGTATACGAGGCGGACATTCTACCATTCCATCACCACTGCCGGACATTCCGGCAGCTGTTCGGCAGCATTGACAGTGTCCATAACTGCTAGACAATTAGGTCTCCTTGGTCTTAACTGAAGTCGGTGACAAATTTTGTTTCTTAAGAGGGAAACTCTTAAGAGCCTGGCAAGCGGGCGGACCCTATAGCATGCTTAACAACTCAGAAAAGTTACAGAATTGTATATATACTCTAAAAACAGTTGCACCCTCTTGCCACACAACAATAATCGTCATCTGTCTTGCCCGCATTTCCTTTCTTTAACCCTGCGAGCGCGGTACTTACAAGTAACGAACGGCATGCATGTTATCCCCATGACAGCATTCTCGATAGGAAAGTAACGAGCGCAGCGTTTTCAAAAAGGAAATGCGGGCAAGACAGATAACGATTATTCACTCTAAAAAAACTTTACACCATTTGGGGTGTATATCTGCCACACAACAATAATCGTCATCTGCATTGGTTGCGTTTCCTTTCTTGAAAACGCTGTGCCCACTGCTTTCTTGTCGGCAACGCTATGTCATGCTGATAACGCGCATGTCGTTCGTTACTCGGAAGTACCGGGCTCGCAGTGTTAAAGAAAGGAAATGTGGACGAGACATCATCATCAACATCATCATCATCAGCCTGGTTACGCCCACTTCAGGGCAAAGGCCTCTCCCATACTTCTCCAACTACCCCGGCCATGTACTAATTGTGGCCATGTTGTCCCTGCAAACTTCTTAATCTCATCCGCCCACCTAACTTTCTGCCGCCCCTTGCTACGCTTCCCTTCCTTTGGAATCCAGTCCATAACCCTTAATGACCATCGGTTATCTTCCCTCCTCATTACATGTCCTGCCCATGCACATTTCTTTTTCTTGATTTCAACTAAGGTGTCATTAACTCGTGTTTGTTCCCTCACCCAATCTACTCTTTTCTTATCCCTTAACGTTACACCCATCATTCTCCTTTCCATAGCTCGTTGCGTCGTCCTCAAAGGGTGTAAACCTTCTCTAGACTGAAAGGATGGCATGTGCTTGAACACCTACTGTTGTACGCGAACGGCTTTCTGTTGTATATATTGTACTTTAAAAATTTTTTTGTTAACGATCATACTAGAAAAGCTCGCGACAGACGAGGGAGAACCAATCCTCTAATGATAAGAATGATATTAAAAAGCCGGGCTGGGTTTTCTTCTTTCTTTTTCAAGCTTTATCCTCTTCTGTCTAAATGGCACAAAAATTTTCCGGAGGCTCACAGCCTGCAATTTAAGCAAAAGAATGTACCGATTGAATCGACGTACGCTTGAAGGCATATGTTTGTTGCAGTGGAGATATTTAGGTAGCCTTTATTGTTTGATTGTGTAATTCCACAGGTAACAGAGTCATTACCCAGCACATCTGAAGCGGTTGCACAAATGGACAGCGCGTGTGTTTCAAATAGCTACCATAGCGTTCGATGACGAACGTGCCCCGCAACACGGTTCCGCGAGAGCAGGCACCCTTTGCACGTCCAGCAACCGACACACACGCACACGCGTACACGCACCTTATGAACAACGATACGGAGAACGCGTTTTCTACGTGCTAGCGCACGGAAGTACCTCGCACTTCGCGCACGCGAACGCGCGTGTGCTCTCTTCTGTAGGCTGTAAAAATCACTTTGCCTTTCTTAATTCGGAACGCTTTCGCGAAGTTCTCGCTGCTTGGAGCTACAAGCACATCGACTGAAAGCGACGGTATACGGCCGAGAGCGAAAACGCGTTTTACACGCGCACCTGCTGGAGAATGCAGAAGAATCGCTAATCTTCCGTGATGGGCCGCTACATTTAGCCGGTACTATATATCATGCCCGCGACGATGCTAGCGGCTCGAAAACAGCTTACGGGTGCTTTGCTGCTATAGCGCGCGCTGCAGTCCATTTTCTTCGCGCTTCAGATAAACGTATACGGCTCACTGAATCGGACTGAATCGCCGAATGCGGGGCGCAGTTTCCGTCGCCGGCAAACGTGGGCGATCGTGCGCGAATCGGTCACGCGAGAGTTCAATTTATTTTTTCCCAGGCAGCGGCGGATAGAAAGCGCGTTCTGCATTGGCCCATCGCCGGTGCGAACGCGTTTCCTAAGCGTTTGGCGCACCAAACGCGCACCTCAGAAACACGCCGAGCGTCTCCGACTGGCTAGTTTCTGTATGTACACGCGTGCGTGGCAGCGCACGTATATTCGTAGGACACTCCCGCTGCCATACTAGGAGCACAATTTCCTTCCGTGCGCGGCTGCGTAATATTGAAATCCTCCTGTCTCTCTCGGTGCATTTTCGTTGACATTGCAGGCAGACTCCGAAAGCACGCAAGCGACGAAATCGTCTTACATCGCGGCTTTCTGGTAATTGCCCGAAGGAGGAAGGAAAAACGCTCGCCCATACGTCGGTTACGTGCGTGGTTTGGTGCGTGTACAGCAGACATAACAGCGTTTGCGGGGCATTTTAGTATGACGTGCCGTCTGGAAACATATACGAGTTCCGCCTGTGCCTAAAATGATACTTTCGTCGGAAAGTGTGTGTGTGACCGGGCTGACTGGTGCTGCATGCATGTCACTGAACGCGAAATGAGCTGATTGTGTGTCGCATTCGGCGGTGAATATCGCGGAACAGAAGCGCTCCTTGAGAATAAAAAAATAAAAATCAGGTTGTCTTCAAATACGATTATCTTAATGCTTCAAATGCAGACATGTATATGACCAGTATATCAGAGAGAAGAATAGGCCAGTCATTGCCAAGTTCGCATTTTACAAGGACTGTCAGTGCGTAATAGAGAAAGGTTACAAGTTCAATAACACTGATTTTGCTGTCCGCGAGGATTTTTTCCTGCAAACTCCTATCGTTCCACGTTAACTCCCTGAGTTGGCAAAAGCAAAAGAAAAAAAAAGAAAAAGAAACGCGCGACCTAATTTAACGTTTGATAATTAAGCCCGAGGGCGTGGCATCGAATCCTGACCACGGCAGCCGCATTTCGATGGCGGCAATATGCAAAAACGTGCGTGTACTGTGCATTGGGTGCACAATAATGAACCCCAGATGATTCAAATTAATCTGGTTTGCCGGATTAATTACGGCGATTAACTACAGCGTGCCTCTTGGTTGTGGCACGTAAAACTCCAAAATTATTTTAACCCTCGATAAACTGGGAATTGACAACATTGTGTTGCATATAAGACGCAACGTCCGCCCCTGTTGTTCCATTGACGCGATAGCACTCACCCTGGCAACACGTGCATCTAAGAAAAAACACCAATTCACTTCACGCACCCATCAAGCCCTCGCACCTATTCATACATGATTTAGTAGCATTTATACCGTTCTTCCTAAACGCGCTGAAGTTTCCACTTACCTAAAAGATTGTTGATGTGACATGCTGGCACTTATATAGACGATTTCGCTCGCGCGATAACTGCAGCGAGAGTGCGCCCCCAAGAAACTTCCGGTCACGGGCCTTATTAGCCTACTGCGCCGAAACACACAGCACGTTTTTAGGTTGTTTTATAGATTTTTAAGTTTTTAGCTAAGACATGCCCATTACTCCTCAAGACATACACATAAAATTTTCGTGTAACTTAGGGCAACATTCACTGGTAAAATCGTTCTTATGTGCTGAGGAAAAGTGTTGGAAATGTGCGGGCTTAGATTTTAACGCACTCTTGCTAGTCAATATCCCAGTCAATGCCTTTCTTGCTCGCTAAATTTAGTGGGCTACGTCAATGAGCAAAACCGGAAACCGTCCAGGGCGTATGTTTAAACAGTGAAAGAGCCTATAGAAACTTGGCTATCGATCGAGAAATTCTGCCTGATTTTCATGATTACATCATCTATCGCCGCGCTAGGGCAACGCCTCCTAGATAACACAAGGCCGGTGCACTCCGAATTGTGACATCATGCTACTTGAACCGAAATTTCCATTGCCAAGCCCAGTGTGACGAAGACGATGACGCCAAAACCACCGCGGCTCGATCGGGAGCGTCCCCATTAGATACTATGGCAGTAGGGCAAGGTAGCATGACGTCACGGATCGAAGTGCACTGGCCTTGTGTTATCTAGGAGGCGTTGGCTAGGGACGACCGGAGAGGGGGTGGCGTATTGCTGACCGTAAAAAAATATGTCACGTCATTTCTTGCACGGGTGCCTTCGAATCTCTAAGCTATGTGGGCATGCATACCATTGCCTCAATCGAATTCAGTTTATCATGTATGCTACAGGCCGCGCGATAGCGCCACCAGTTTAATTTCCGAATTGAATGATAACGTCACCTCTGTTAGCGAGAGCTTCTGTTGGCGAGAGTTTTCTTATCTTCACCGGCGCTCATTTTGAAGAGCGCCGACGCAGAAGCGGCGCCGTACCGTTTCGCCCCCCCCTACCCCCCCCCCCCTTCCCCCGCGCAGACAGGAGCCCTCAGGTTGAAGAGGATTGGTGAGCTGTACCCGGCGTTCAAAGCGGGTGGTGTAGGATACGGGGGTTCTAGCTGTAGTCTGAAGTCTGTAGGGTTCTAGCTGGTGATGTGGGGAGTTGAATCGGAGAGAAGTTCCCCAGGTAGGCAAATCGGTTCCCCGTAGACAAGTTCTGCGGGCGTGAGCCGAATGTCTAGTTTGAAAGTGGCGCGCAGACCAAGAGCGACGGCTGGGAGAGCCTCGAGCCAGGTTGAGTTAGGGCGGCACATGATGGCTGCCTTGAGCTATCGGTGGAAGCGCTCAATCATCCCGTTGGCGCAAGGGTGGTAATTGGTGGTCCGTAAACGCTCGAACCCGGTGTAATCCTTTCGAGGGGCCATGCTTCGGGGCATCGAGTGTACCACTCGATGGCGGTGAGGCAATAGCCGCAAGGTCCAGCTCATGAAAGGGAGCTAATAATGTCGATGTGGACGTGTTTAAACCGTTCCGACGGCAGGGAAAATGCCCCGAACGGCGACATGACGTGCCGGACGATTTTGGCGTGTTGGCTTTGGATGCACGTGCCTACCCAAGTGCGGCAGCCACGCAGCATTGAGGGCCAAACGTAACTGTCAGTCAGAAGGCGTGTAGAAGCGCGAATTCTGGCATGGCTGAGGTTGTGCAATTGGTTGAAAAGGCTGCGGCGATGCAGAGAAAGCACGTATGGTCTCACTCGTCCGGTGGATATGTCGCAGTAGAGAGTGTCCTTCGACCCAGAGATGACAACTTGAAGTCGACGGGAAGAGCCATTCTCGAGGAGCTGCTGGAGTTCGACGTCCGTCTGCTAAGCGTCGGCGAGGCCGTCAGTCGTCACGGGTTTCAACTCGACAGCGGTGGCACGGGAGAGTGCGCCGGTGACCAAATTATCTTTCCCGCTGATATGTTGGATGTCTGTGGTAAACTGGGCGATGAAAGACAGTTGGTTCTCCTGTTCCGGTGGAAGTTTTTCGCGGCGTTGAGAGAAGGCATAAGCGATAGGTTTGTGGTCGGTGTAGTTGATGCAGTGCTGTGCCTCGAGGATGTGGCGAAAGTGCTCGACCGCTTCGTAGATGGCAACAAGCTCTCTATGGCTAAAGTAGGATGGCCAGGTCGTCTCGGCAAGGACGAGGGCGCCTTTGGACTGGAAAGTTTCTTGGAAAAGAACGCCAACGAGCACCAGTTTTTGTCCACGTGCTGCATGAGGAAGGCTCCAACGGCGGTGCTAGAGGCATCGGTGAAGAGCCCCAAGCGGGCCTCTGGCATGGGATGAGTAAGCAGAGTGGCGTTGCAGAGGGCAGTTTTACAGTCGTCGAACGGTTGTGTTAAAGGTGGTGCCCAAGTGAGAGATTGGTTGCCTCGTAGGCCAGCCACCGCGTCAGGGAAAGGGGCCTGATATGTGGCCGCTTTAGGCAAGAAGCGCCTGTAAAAGTTGAGCACGCCAAAGAAACGGCGGAGGTCTTTTGCTGTGGTAGGCCGACGGTATAGCTTTTAAGGGCGACGATACTGCCAGGCGACGGTCTAGTTCTTTCTCGAGAGATTTGATGGCAAAGAAGGGTGACGATGGGAACGTCGAGCGTGCTCTTCTGGATGCCGAGGAGTAAGCCGTGGTCGTCGAGACGCTGGAAAAGTTGGTGAAGGTGCTGGCGTTGGTCCTCTTCGTTGTGAGAGAAGACGAGAACCTCGTCTAGGTAGACGAAGCAGAAGTTTAAGCCGCGGTCGACGTCGTCCATGAAGCGTTGGAAGGTTTCTCCTGCATTGCGGATGCTGAAACTCATGAAAGGGAGAACAAGAGAGACGAGAAAGCAAAGATAGGAAAGGCAGGGAGGTCAACCAGAAGATCACCCGGTTTGCTACCCTACACTGGTGGGAAAGGGGAATGTGAAGAGGAAAAAGGGAGAGAGTGAACCCTGAGTGCATGGGGGGGCACTATAAACGATCTCTTAAGCCTGTGCACTACAAGTATTGCACTAGTGCACGAATCGCTTTTCGTGCCAGGGACGGGTGTGGCCACGGTCTGAGTATCTTTGACTAGGTGAACGGTCTTACGCCCAGTCGGCGGAAAGTTGCCCGCAGAGAAAGGCGTTGTACATCGTAGCGAGGGCAGGTACACAAGAGGTGCTCGATGGTTTCCTCGCACCCACAGGAGTCGCACATCGGGGAATTCAAATAAGCCGAAGGACATGATGATTGCGGTCTTTGGGACATGTCCAGGTTGACAGGAATTTACGTGTAGGCCTTTACGAGGTCAAACTGAGAAGATGGTGCTGCCTGTAAGCGGTGAGGAAAATCCTGTATATGACGGACAGGGTGTACTGGGTCGGGGATAGTGCGGCCGTAGAGGGCACGATAATATCCACAGGGCCGTCAGCCATCGGTATTCTTTGGCACCAGATGAAGCGGTGAGGCGTAAGGTCCCTCCGAGTGGCGGGCAATTCCTCCGCGGAGCATGGCTTCAAACTCGGCTTGGGCGATTCACAGGCGGTCCGGAGCTAGGGGATGGGCGCGGTAGGAAACTGGCGGGCCGGGAGTAGTGCGGATGTAGTGGGCGGTTGTGTGGAGCACCTCTCGAGGACACCCGCTAAGTCGAGTCAGCTCGGGAAATTCTGCGAGGACGGCATGGTACGACCATTGATTTTGGATGGAAAACACCTTAATGCTGGGCTATTGGGTGGTTGTATGCTGGCCCGACGAGGAGAGACCTGTTGTGGCGTCAATAAGTCGGCCATGTCGGCAGTCTAGCAGAAAACGGTAGTACGCCACGAAGTCGACCCGATGATTGGCTCGGCAATGTCGGTGGTGACGAACTTCCATGGAAATTCGCGGCGTAATTTTTTGTGGTGGATGTTAAGGCGGAGCGAGCCATAGGTATTAATGCTCGAGTGCTTCGCCGCACTTAGCTCAAAGGACGTGCAAGGGCGTTTGTCGTGCAGGAAGGCTCGTGGAAAGCAGCAGATGTCAGAACCGCAGTCGATGAGAAAGCGCCGCTTAGTGACTTGGTCGGTGATAAAAATGCGACCACCTCAAAGTTGGCAGCTCGGGGCCGTCTCTAGGGGCTGAAGTTGAAGTTTCCCTGATGTCCGGCTGAACAGGGACATTGACATTTCCGGGTCCTCTCACGGAAGCGACGATGGTAGTAGCAGCGACCGTTATCGTTACGATGCGATCAGTGGGCGTTGCGGTCGTGGCTTTGGGAGCTGTTGCGGAAACGTTACTGCGGGCGTTTATCCAGGTGTCTTTGACTCGAGTTCAGCTGACGGGTGATATCAATATGGCGCGCGAGCTCGGCGGTGGGCTGTGGGGCGCCGGCGACATGGACGGTGGGTGGTGGCGATGGTAGAGAGACTTCGAGGACTCGGTCCACGATCTGGGCGAGCTGGTCCAGCAGTAAATTCGGCTGAGCCTGGAGAATTGCCTGTGCGTGTGACGATAGGCACTGAAGCCTAATGATACGGAGGAGAGGGTCGTCAACCCGCGTGTTGCCCGCGAGGGCACGCATATGCGCAGGAACTACGATGGCTTACAGTCACCGAGCTCTTCGTGCTGAAGTAGCTGACCCACTTTCTGGTCTTCTGAGGGTGAAAGCCGTCGCATCAGTTCCGTCTTCAGGTGCAGGTAACAATCGTCAGCCGGAGGACTTGCGAGTATGTCCTGAAGCTCAGTCACTGTTGCGGCTAGGGTTGCGTTCGAGGCATGGAATCTACCAAGCCCATCGACTATGACGTCAAGTTGTAAAAAATGAAAGAAAAAGGGTTTATTTAGCTTAGTTAGATGGTTCCAGTGCGGAAGCCCCCTCCATGCAAGAGCAAGTTAACATTTCAGTTCATATTAGCACCCTCTGTCTCACTCTCGAAAAGTCTCTGCTTTTAATCCCATTGTCTTCCCTAGGTGAGTTGACTAGGGAATCTGAAGCAGCAAATCACCAACGTCGACTCCGTTGCGTTACCACGCCCATGCCATTCATAACCCGCAGTAACTCCGTCTCGAGGAAACTGGTTTGGAATTTGTGGAAGAAAGAAATCTTCCGGCGACACCTGGTTCGTTCGTCGTTGCCCAGCCCGTTCTTCGCTCAGTCTGCAAGGTGAAGCACGAGCTGAGGGCCTTTGTGGAACCCTGAAACATCCGGTTTAGATGTTTCCTTCACGGCTGGATAAGCGCCGAGGGGGGGGGGGGTGTGATTTGACTCGTCTAATTAACTGCGTCTGTCCATTCGTTGTCGTGGTTCACTCCCGTTCATCCTTTTCACCGGCTTCTAGGTAATGGTGGTCTTTAGTCGCTGTCCACGCCACGCTGACGTCTGGTTAGGAGGTGCGGTAGTTTGACACGTGACAAACGTTCAATTAACACCCTTGGTGGTGTTGAGACCTAACATCGCGTAGCGAGAGTCTAGATGGGCGACGACGTAGTCGTAGCACGTCCGATCCTGGATGATACATGCCAGGGAAAACTGCGCCTCTACTTGTGCGAACCATACTTCCAGTGAGTCTATCCAAAACGGCGGAAGCTTTACGGCGACGCGACAGACGTCCGGGTCGGCAACCGCCGCAGGAGTAGCAGCGCCTGCGTTGACGGCGACCGCTGGAGCGCAGCTGTAGGGGGCGTGGCCCGAGTGGGGCTGTGCAGAATCGCTTTGGATGCACTGCTGCTGTTCCTGAAGTTGCTGGTCTTGGTTCCGGATCACCTGTTGCTGGGCCTGCAGTTGTTGTTGCACTTGTTGGCGCAGAGCGGCAAGGGCTTCCTGGTCGGCCATGTCGGTGCGGTAGGTTCAGTTTCCGGTTCACCAGTGTAGGAAAGCATGGCTTTCATGCTTTCACTTTACAGCAAATTATCCCGTTCGCGGTGCAGACATGGTTTCTCTAACTTCTGTTGGGGAGGCCACGGCGGCCGCATTTCGATGGGGGCGAAATGCGAAAACACCCGTGTACTTAGATTTAGGTGCACGTTAAAGAACCCCAGGTGGTCGAAATTTCCGGAGTCCTCCACTACGGCGTGCCTCATAATCAGAAAGTGGTTTTGGCACGTAAAACCCCATAATTTTTCTGTTGGGGAGAGTGTTTTGAAAAGCGCCGACGGGGCGCGCAGACGCAGAAGCGGCGCCGAACAGTTTCGCCATAGATCAAATTACACCAAAGCCGACATACTTCTTCTTGGTGATTTTAACTTTCCTCGCATAATTAGGTCAACTTGCTCAGTCATTCACCTGCTTCTGATGAGTTCGTTCAAATAACACGTGATTTTTTAATTGTGGGATTAGCCGACAAACCAACTCGTATTAATAACACTTTTGATCACGTTCGCCCCGCAAAGGTTAGCGCAATCCATGCCTTTTACGGATGCGTTAGCAACCACCTGCTATTTCAGTTCAGTTCGTATACCCTAATGCTCACGTCACCTGACGTGAGTATTACTTAAGCACCTATTATCTAAGCACATATTTGATTACAAAAGAGCAGGCTTCAACGCTGTCAATAGTGGTATACAAAGCTTCTTAACTCATTTCTGACCACTTTTTCTGAGGGGACAGTGAACGATAATTGGTGCCTGCACAAAGAAAACGTAATTGAACTAGCACATGCTCATATAAAACGGATTTCATTTTTCTAAACACATCCAAGCCACGGTTTAATGAAACTCTACTTACCCTGAAACATAAATAGAAGCGCCTCTACAGGGCTACCGAATGTGACGGTACTCCATAATCCTGGACTAAGCATAAAACTTGGGATAAAGCCTGCTGTAGTGCTCTGCGTCAAACTAAGCATAAATGCTTCTCTTGCGTTCTCTGTTTAAAGAGAGAGAGAGAGAGAGAGAAAACAAGGATAGGAAAGGCAGGGAGGTCAACCAGAATAGCATCCGGTTTGCTACCCTACACTGGGGGTGGGGCAAAGGGGAATAGAAAGAGGAAGAAAGGGAGAGAGTAAGCACTGAGTACGTGTGGGCGGGACACCATACACAAGGACACTATAAACGGTCTCTTAAGCCGGTGCACTTCAAGTACTGCACAAGTGCACAAATCGCTTTTCGAGCCAGTGACGGGTGTGGTCACGGTCCGAGTATCTTTGACTCGCTGAACGGTCTCGAGTCCAGTCGGCGTAATGTTGCCCGCAGAGAGAGGCGTTGGACATCGTAGCGAGGGCAGGTACACAATAGGTGCTCGATGGTCTCCTCGCACCCGCAGGAGTCGCACATCGGACTCTCGGCCATTCCCATACGGTAGGAGTATGCGTTCGTGAACACCACTCCCAGCCACAAGCGACACGACAAGGTTGTTTCGCCGCGGGAAAGGCTAGATGGCAGTTGTGGCCGTAGCGTTGGGTCCAGTTTACGTAATCTGCAATTGAAGGCACTTGAGATCCAGAGATCTTGTGACTTCTTGCGTGCAAGTAGGCGAAGTTCTCTGGCAGCGTCCGACCTCGCCAAAGGTGTTGGACGCGTCTTGGTATCTTCGTGGGCACACCGGGCAGCCTTGTCAACTAGGTTGTGGCCGACGATGCCACAGTGAGCAGGAATCCATTGAATTATAATGTGGTGTCCTCCTTCCAGAGCATGGTGGTGCACTTCCCTGATGTCAGATATCATCTGCTCGTAAGTTCTGTGACGTAATGCAGACTTGATGCTGTGAAGGGCTGCCTTAGAGTCACAAAATACGACCCATTTCTCTGTTGGCTCTTCGGTGATGTACATCATAGCGGTATGGAGAGCAGCAAGTTCTGCCGATGTAGATGTAGTCGTGTACGACAATTTGAATTTAACTGTAACAATCTTGTCTGGAACGACGAATGCGGCAGTTGAGCTGGTAGGTGAGGTCGAACCATCGGTATATATATAAATGTGGTCATGATACGTCTGGTGCAGTAATAGGAGCGTAAGTTGCTTCAGAGCCGGCGCTGGATGACTGGGCTTTTTTGTAATTCCAGGAATAGCAAAGTTCACTTGAGGCTGTCGCAGGCACCACAGGGGAGAGGAAGAATTCGCCACCGGTGTAAAAGATGCCGGTATGCACTCTTGATGAGCGCTAATCACTCGTGAAAAGGTCGCTTGAGGTCTCTCGGCTGGTAGGGAAGCCAAATGATGATCGGGGATCCTTGACAGATGGCGAATGTGTGCTCTGAGAGAGTCGACAGCTACATGTGTCTGGATTATATGGTCTCCCGCGATGGCGATTGTAGCTGCTGTTGAGGTGCACCGAGGCAGCCCTAAACACGTGCGTAGCGCTTGACCTTGTATGCTCTCCAAGGCGCGAAAGTTCGTCTTTCATGCATTTGACAATACTGGTAGGCTGTAACGTAGGAGTCCGAGAAACAAAACCCTGTACAGCGGCAACATAGAATGGACTGGGGTACCCCAGTTTTTCCCGCAGAGAAATTTGAAGACCTGAGCAATGGCGACTAACTTCTTCTTCAGATAGACGCAGTGAGGGCTCCACGAGAGGTTGCGGTCAATGGTGACGCCCAGAAAGCGATGCGTCTTAACATAGGATACAGCTTGACCATTGATGGAAACAGGATACAATGACATTTGTTTGCGCGTAAAACCAAGTAATGCGCACTTTTCAGTGGACACACTGAGGCCTTGTTCTCGGAGATAAGACGCCGTCATGGTTGCTGCCCGCTGAAGTCTGGCTCTTGGCTGAGGGCCAGTCACCGCAGAGGCCCAGATGCAAATGTCGTCGGCGTATATTGAGACATGAACTGTCTGCGGTAGGTAATCCGCTAGTCCTGCCAGGACGAGGTTGAACAAAATAGGGCTCAACAGTCCACCCTGCGGCATACCACGGCAGATGTAATGGTCTGAAGTTGGGGTGTCTGCGGTCTGTAAGAAAAAAACGCCTCTCAGTTAAACAGTCCCTAATCCATTTATATATCCGGCCACCAACTCCAAAAGCCTCAAGTGAGTTCAGTATGGCCTCATGGGCGACGTTGTCGTATGCTCCTTTTATATCTAGACAAAGTGCCGCAGATAGGCGCTTGAGGCTTTTTTGATTTTGGACCCATGTTACGATGTCAATGACGTTGTCGATGGACGTGCGACCTCGACGAAAGCCTGTCATGGCATCCGAATAGATGTTGAATCGTTCTAGGTACCATTCCAAGCGAGCAAGAATCAGTCTTTCCATCACTTTGCCGACGCAGCTCGAAAGCACAATCGGACGATATGATGAGATCTCAAGCGGAGACTTTCCAGGTTTGAGAATGGGGATCAAGCGGCTCGATTTCCATTGTTTAGGAACGGCGCCGTTCTGCCAAGACTCATTGTAGTAGTTGAGCAGCTCATCACGTGCGTCATGTCCAAGGTGGCATAGGGCAGCATACGTGATGCCATCAGGTCCTGGTGACGAAGAACGCCTGCAGGTCACCAACGCAGCATCGAGCTTTTCGAGTGAAAATAGCACGTTCATTTCTGGTGCACGTGCCTCAGGGATGTCATTCAATGCTGCGTCAGTAATGATGGCCACGGATCCAGCTACCCGTGCACAGAGCTATTCAGCCACTTGAAGTTCCGAGCGGAGTTGGTAGAGGGCCAGAGCAGCGAAGGGCTTCCTTTGATGCGGAGATGAGCGAAGACACCTAACCGTTCTCCGTATGTGCGAGAGCGATTTTCGGGAATCAAGCGACTGACAGAAAGTTTTCCGTCGCTTATCTTCCAATTTATCCATGCGACGCTGGACTTTCTTTTGTATGCATCGTGAAGCCCTCAGATCAAAGACGGACTTCGTGCGCCGATACCTCCTCTCCGCCTGTCGGCGTGCCGCACGCAGCCTTTCCAGTTCCATGTCCGAGTCTGTTCGCCTTGCTGACCTTGTAAGCGAGCAGATGGATGTTTTCAATGCATCTGCTATTGCTTCTTCGATAGTGTGTGAAAGACCTTCCCGACATGTGTCATCCATATCATTCTTAAACTTTGACCAATCAACTGTACGCAAGACAGTAGAGGAGCGTCGCTCAACTCCTCTAATCTTTCTGTATGTTGGAATATGGTCGCTTCCATGTCCGTAAACCATTGGACGCTCGAGGCAAAGCGCCGTGACACGAAAGTTAAGTCCAAGCAGCTACTATAGGTCGTGCCTCGCAGAAATGTAGGGCTGCCCTCATTCACACAGCACAAATCATGGTCGGCCTTTCGACGTAGGTCGTCCTTTCATCTTTGATATCATCTTAACTTTCCATTACACATGTCTCGTTGCTGTCTCATTTGACTAAAAATCAGTACATATGCGCATGCGTACGGTTGTGGGTGTTACCTATATATATATATATATATATGTGTCTACCGCTTTGTGGAATAAAACCATTGTTGGAAGTTAGCGCTGTGTCCTCGTTTCGCCACTGTCTTTCGTCCCTTTTCGTGCGCTAAAAAACCTCAGTAATGTAACAACCACCGGTGTTGCTGAGCTGTTTCACAACTTCAAGACGCCGACTTGTTCTGGCATTGACGGCATAAACTCAAAAATCTGGATGCTTACACTGCAGTATTACGTTCTAGTACAGCTCTTTCTTACTTATTTCAACAATGACTCTCAACGGGAGAAGTTCGGTATGACTGAAAGGTCGGTAAAATATGCCCATGTTCAAGTTAACTGATAAGAACGCTCTTAACAATTATCACCCAATGTCACTAACAAGTGTTCCCGGTAAACTAGTACAGTATATGATCTTTTCAAATGTAGCTCGTCACTTGGAAAGTAACACTTCCTTCTTTAAACGTGAGCATAAATTTAGAAAAGGTATTTCATCTGAGACACAACTAATGGAATTCACTATAGATATATTTGTATACATGTATTCGTGTGCTCGGGCAGATTCTATATTCAATTATTTCGCTAAGGTCTTGGATCGTGTCGCCCAGTGCCTTGTCATTGCTAATCCTTTAGGTTTAAACGCCGATCCCCTAACAGGCTCCTGGATAAGGAGTTTCTTGTCATTCCGTAAGCAATTCACTGTCATCGATAACTACACCTCCAGTATTAGCAATGTAGTATCTGGCGTACCACAGGGAACAATTCTCGGGCGAATACATCTTCAGATTTTTTTTTTAATGACTGGTCATTTGAGGTAACATCATCCATACGCTAGTCTGCAGACGACTGCGTAATTTATTCAACTCCCCCTCCGATCATGTCGCTCTTAAACGTGATCTTGTCCATACTAATAACCGGTGCTCTTCTTGGCAAATGACCCTGAACACTAGTAGATGCCAGCTAATAACGTCCACTCGCGATAAGATATCTTCCGCTTTTGATTGCTCACTGCATAAACAGCCCGGTCACACGCAGCAACTCTTTAAAGTATCTTGGAATTCTCCTTACGCCTAACCTAGTCATGGTCCGCGCATATCGCAAAAATAACTGCTACGGCCTCACGTATAGGCTTGGGTAGCTTAAAGAGGTCATGAACCACCCCTCGGGCTTCGCGAAAAAATGTAGTTCGCGAATAGCGTGTACGCTGCTGTGGACATTTGAGCCATATTTTGCAGTCGTGCACAGCGCGTGGAGTTCGCTAGGGGCGCGCGAAGTCACATTTCACTCAAACGCTCTCGTTTCAACAGTAGCCTGCTCTTCGCTCTTTTCTGGATGCTTTCTTTCGTAATATAGCAGGTTCCCATACGCGGCTGCTATTGTTCAATAGCTCACATCAACCAATAAGGGTATTTGGATCAGTGCGCTTCTTCCTGCTGTTAGTGTGTATACTTGTTGACGAATGTTTAATAAACAGGCTGAAGTAGGCGCAAATGTCATTTCGAATTTCGGCAATGATTGCGTACAGCGTACCACAATATTTTACGGGACACGAAATTTGAGAAAAAGCTGAATATCTGCGCAGCCGCACAATGCAGCCAATTTGCGTTTACAGGCTCTACCAGTATATGTGAACAACATTGTGATGTTCGGTTTTGCTGACTGCTGTTACAGGCTGGTCGGAAAATGAACGTTTTTTGAGATCCCGTGGCGCGTAAAATTTTGTAGACTGTACGAGCATTGAAACGTTGATCCCTAGATCAGATTCCGATGACGGACGACTTTGAGTACAGACATCGTTGTGCTTCGAGTTTTACTTATTTTCCAGAACAAGCTTGTCTAATAATGAGTTAGAAGGGTGTTTGAGTAAGTGTGCTTCTTCCTACTGTTAATGTATGTATTTATTGACGCAGTTTAATAAATAGGCTGAATTAAGCGACAATCCGCTTCCGAATTTCGACAATAATTACGTTCTTCCGAAAGAAGCCGGCTATCGTCTGCTCACGCTCGGCCGCGGCCGCCCGCGTAAGAATTAAATTTGGGCCACTCCGCTTATGGGTGTCGTAGCCTTCGGGTCTCGCTAATTTCGACTAGTTTTGAACACTCAACTCGCCTCGAAGCGCGCGAAACTTAAGGTCAGACTACACGCACGCTTGCTAGCGCACGCTCATACCTGGCCTTTCCCGGCCACGTTTTTGCAATTACTAGTGGGTACAGCGGGGTGTGGCGCTTTTCACGGCGCTCGACGTTTCTGCGCAGGCACGAGTAAGAGCGGGTGCGAGAGAGAAAATCTGGGTCCCTTTGCTCCTTGAATATGTGAGTCTGCCTAGGCACAACGGAGGAGGTTTCTTCGTGTTGTATGTGTTTGTCCCTTAGGCATGCCGGCATTGCGGAGTGCGGTCCAGTTTGTTTACTCTGCGCCGCTGGCTGCCCGCGCGGTGAGGCAGTGGGCACGGACGCCCCATTTGGTGATCGATGTGTCTGAAGGGGCAAGGTTCTGACTGATGTTGTATAAGTCGCGGGTCGCTTTTTTAGTCGTGACTATAGATTGCATTTTTTACGAGCAGTGCTCCAGGAAGGCACATGTAACCGGAGGGCACCTGGAGGGCACCTCAGGAGGGCACCTGAGGTTATATTAAAGCAGGCGGCGCAGAATCTCCGGGGCGCCCAAGCAGTAGCGGGGGGGGGGGGGGATCAAAGCTGGAAGCAGGGTGGCCCGTGGGTTGGGGCCGCGGAGGCCGAAGCGTGCCAGGGGGTGTTCGCATAAAAAATTGGCTGTCTGCTATCGCGGACAGCCGATCTTATACTTCCCTGGCACGCGCAGGCCTCTGCGAGCCCCAACCCAGGGACTAGTCGGGTTCTAGCGTTGATGTCCCCATTGCCACTTTGGTGTCCTGGAGGCGCCACCAATAATGCGAAATAATGACACGTTGTTTTAATTAGTAAAAAATGCGATTAAATGAATATAATTGCGTCGAGCCGCTGACTTGCGATGCTAAGTTCAAAACTACCACGCCCCGCGACTTCTGCCGGCACGCCTAGGGGCAAGCGCAAACAACACGCGCTAAGAAGCTCCTCCGTAGTGCCTAGGCAGAGTCGTATATTCAAGGAGCAAAAGTCCCCACAATTCCTTTCTCGCACTCGCTCTTACTCGCGCATGCGCGCAAACGTGCGTCGTCTCCGCAAGTACCACGCCCCGCTGTACCTACTAGCGATTGGAAATACGCATCTACGGTTAGACGCCTTGGCAGAGTTTGCTTCGTATTGAGCTATTGATAGCGCTTCAAAATGCGCAGGTTGGATGTGGCTAGTATCCGCCGGTCAAGCTTGTGCAGGACAAAGCCGGTCTGCACCACGTAGTGCAGCCAGACTGGAGCACATGAGCGCGAGCATGTACTCAAGCCTTGTCGTGCACAAAGTAAGCGTTGCGCATGCGCACTACAGGTGCATGTATCCGCGGGCTGTTACGTTGCGTAGATGCCGCGGCCGGCGCGGGGTGCCGCGACGAGTGCACTGGCAGAGCGTACTGTGGCTCGCTGAGGACAACCGCATTTGGCTTACGTTAGGCGCGTCGTAGGTACCGAAATAGGAAGTAGTAGGACCTACGTTAACATCCAAAATCAAATATGTACTGCGCGCACCGGTGGTTTTCGTAGGCGAAGCGCCGTGGGCACGCCCCCCTACTCCGTGGCCTTCGCATTGCAAGGCACTGAAGAAGGAGCGGAAGCACCGTGAAAGGGGTGTTTGGTTTCCAATAAGTCCTCTTCTGATGAACGCATTCAAGTACTTTTCTGCGGCAAAGTATTTCTAAAATAGCATATTTTACCTTCAAATTCCTTTCTCTACTTCGATAAAAAATGGTTAAGGACCCCTTTAAACGTAACCCCCCTTCGTGGTGCTCCTGCCCTCTCCCGACAACTCGCCTACCAGACGTTCGTTAGGCCCAACTTCACCGACGCCAACTTCCGGAGAAAGTAGCAAATAACCTATTTCTACATGCCACACCCGATTAGCTGTAATTCGATAGCATTGCCATGATCGGCCCACTCACTCTTTTGATTGCGCTGCCTCCATATCAGCACACATTACAATCCACATTAAAGCCCTTGCGATGACACATGTCTTGCAGTGGATCGGCTCACTAAGTCAGCGCCTATGATTACAAAGCCCCCGAGATCGGCCCAGTTTTGATTGTGACATCTCCGGAATCGGCCCAATTTACTCTGCGAGAAACCCAACGGCAACGGCGACAGCGGGGGCCGTGACAGCAGCGGAAGGAGCAGCTTTCGCCGCCGCCCGCACGACAGATAAGGATAAGGGGATGAAGGGATGTGATAAGAACTTGATCGTGGTGTGCGAGGTGCTTCGATCTACAAAAGCTGGGATAATCGTGGGGCATGGAGGGTTTCTCGCACCACCAGCAACATCATCGCTGCGCTCAAGCTTCCTTTCCTTATTGACATCACTATCTCTCTTCCAGCAGAAACAATAGCAATGCGCTGGCGCCATACACGACGCATAATAAACGTCCAGGTACAAAAAAAATCTCGCAGAAACTCCTCTTGGAGTTAGACTATGCGTAAGCATTGTGCCACTAGCTCATCCCCGCGCAGCCCGGTGTCATCACCAATGTTATGTAACTTGATTAGGCCATTACTAACGACAGCTCAGTGGCGACACGAATTGGTGCCGACGGCGGCGCAAGGAGCATTGATGATGCAAGCAAAGTACTGCAGGTGGAGGCTCGAGGTGCGCTGATGACCGTTGCGATCATTTTATAAGCAGTTATCGCTCTTCAGCGCCTTATTCATCCGCGTGAAACCATTGGAGACTTTTAGTGTGTCCGGTATTCCGCTAAACGGGGGTGGGTTTGGGCGGATTGCCGGGAGCAACGTGAGCGGTGCAGCCGCCTTTGTGGCGTAGAGCTCAACCAGACAAACGCAGAGCTAAAATTGCAGTAAGCTACTATATTCTGCTTCGCTGCTGGTGCAAATTTTGGCAGTGGTATAATTGTCCACACGATTACGCCGCTGTCCAAAATTTGCACCAGCAGCTAAGCAGAATATAGCAATTGGCTCCGTGTTCGTGTGGTTGAGGTTTGCGCCAACAGCTGGCGCCACCAATCTGGCCGCTCACGTTTACGCCCCCGTTCACCCGGCAAACCGCCCGCGCTTGCAGGAATACTGGACGCCCTAAAATTCTCTATTAACGCGACAGCGTTAAGAAGCTCGTGTCGCAGAAAAGCCGGTGTCGTCGGCGGCGTTGGCCGTGAGCGATAAATCCCGGGAGGCACTTAATGAATAAAAAACTACTTGCAAGATAGGCTGGGTGGGAATCGAAGAAGGGTCTCCGGAGTGTGAGAGGGAGACGCTAACACTCAGCCACGAATTCGATTCTTCAAAGCGGTACAAAAGCGCCTCTAGTGAATGCGGTGTTGCCTTAGAAACGTGTCGTCGAAAGTTATACTGCGGTGTATATCGGTATTAATGAGCATGTAACTTACAGAAGTTGCAGTTACACGAGTGGCAAAGTACGTTTCCGCTACATTTCTTCTGCGCTCTGCGCACACGCAGAGCCATCTTGCGGCAATGACAGAAGACCCCCTCCTCGCAATGTGCGGCGCTGCCCCGACACGTGGCGCGCCACTCGCCCGCTTCTCCCCTTCGGGCAGTGCGGGGACCGGTGCGAGGATGCCCCCACTACCCTTGCGTTTAATAAGTTTTCTCGCTCTCTCCCCTTCCAACTTCACTCGTCACTCGCACCCTCGCGTTTTGGCGACGTGGCTCCTCTTTCCGCTCACAGCGCGATTCCTAGGTGCAGCGTCCGATGCGGGACGCCTCTGACCTGATCGCTGCGCCGTAGCGCGTCTGGTGGGAAAGCGTCCCCTGCGATGTGTGCCGAGCTGCTTCCGAGGAGTCATGCGTCTGCGTGGTGCTCCCAAGCGAGATAGAGGACAATCCGATCGAGGCGTCAGCCCCATGATCACGTCGGCCTTCATGGCGCGTCGCGGCCCGACTTTTCGTGCTGATCACGACGTTTGGCTCGCGTAGATAATTTCTCCCTCCTAGACACCGAGTTCTTTGGATCGTTCCGCTTGCTCAGGCGCACGTTTTGTTGCCGCGCCGAACGCCTGATTGGTGGGTGCAAAGTCCGATGCAAGGCGCCTCATAAGTGATCGCTGCGCCATAGCACAATGTCTTACACCCCTTGGCGGGTCGACGGGAACGCTGTCACGTTCCACTCTTGAAGTCGAAGCTTAAGCGTCCTCCAATTTTTTATTGAGCCATGAACGTACACAGGCGGTGGCTTCTTATGGCAATGCCGCGTGGGACGCAGCTTGAAAGCGATCTGCGATGCCCTCAAAACAATGCCAACAGCTCATAGCTTCGCGCGCTGTGTTCTTACCGCTTACATAGTCTTGAAGAGACGCGGGCCCGCTTAACTTCAAAGCGATCTGCGAAAGTTGCAGAATGGGGCGTTAACTGAGAGCAACGCCAGCCCTGTGTTTTCGCTGCTTCGTTGCCGTTGAAGCGGAAGGCAGCGCAAAGGCAAATTCGTTCGCTACTCAGGGCGCTATCTCGAAAGCGGTCGTCTTATTACGGGACGGACGAAGAGACGGTTTTCTCTTTGGGTAAGCATACAATTGCTTAAGCATTCAGAATTAAAATTTACCTACACCGCCTAAACTCTGTGAATGCAGGCTGGCCCGAACACACCGCGCGCCCTGGCACAGCCAGGGACGCAAAACCAAATACATCTAGGGCGCGTGCCATGGCGCTTCGGCGAAAAAGTACCTAGAAATGTAGTACGTGCGGGCGGAGCGTGGCGGCGCAGCGATCGAGCGCTGGGCTTGGGAGAAAATAGAAACACGCCACCCGGTTTGCTATCCGAATCTGGGGGTGGGGGAAAGCGGAATAAACAGAGGAAAAGGAGAGAGAGAGAGCACTCAGTACGTGTGGGAGGATGCAAACCTTCGCTTTAATAAAAGAGGCTTGATTTTGAAAACGACGCTTTATCTGCCTACCTTGCCTGAGGTTTGCCGTGGCTAGCTGGCTGGGTTACTCGACGGGTTGGCTCAGCTGTGCGAGAGGGTGCAATATTTGCGTATTTTTAAGCGTCGGGCATATGCATGACGAAGAAGTCAGAACGCGTTTAACAGAAGCTGTGGATCAGTAATAAATAAAGTGCCCGATGCTGGAATTTGAACCAGGTTGGCCCGTTTGTTCAGCATACTCGCCAAACGCACTACAGTTAACTTCCGGCATATATGCTTTCCTTGGCTGCATTGTCTGTACGGTTCGTATGAGTGTTGAGAAAAACAAATGAGCTCCCCGTTTCCCCTTATTTCTTCTTCACAACCATTTATGTGAGCGAGCTTGTAATCTCTTAGACTGAAATACAACTCGTGCTCGGTCGGTGATCGTGACGGCAGGAGAGCACGATCGTAAGTCGTCGTTCGAATGACGCGGCTGACAGCCAGTCTTCTATACTTTGTGGGGATTTGGGGAATTCGACGCGCCATTGCGCGGGCGCATTTCACCTGTTCCTGCAATCCCTACGCCTCACTGTCTCCTCGCTCCGAACCAGTTGTGAGCGATGGCGCTCCACTCGTGATGGTTCGCGGTGAGGGCGGAGTTTCGACGTCACGAAGCGGCCTCTGGTGGCTACTGTCGTGACGGTAGCGTGTCTCTTTCTCCTTGGGACTGCAACGGGTACATACATGCTTCCCATCATCCGCCGACACCTTTGTGACTAGGACGGTGCTTTTGCACGTGCGGGGATCTCGTACCTCGTGGTGATCCTGTCCGGACGCTAAGCCGAAGAACAGGTGCCTAGTGCTCGCGCGAGGTCGTACCACGCCGAGCCGCACTCATCGGAGGCCCAAGCCGAAGGATATTGCCCGAGCTCTCGCGAGTTGGCCCATTGGTTATCGCGAGAGCAAGTAGCATAGCCGCCGGGACTTTTCCTAGCGGCGTGTCCCAGCTTGAGCCTGTGTTCTCGCAGCGACGTGCTATAGGCGCCCCTGACTGTATTTTTCGCCCTTGGTGCGGACCCCTTTGGTTCCTCGCCGCCCCGGGAGCGGGCGTTTATGCAGCGCCGGGTGCCGTCGGATACAATAAACGGTTTCCGCTAACTCAGGGCAATACTGTCTTCTTGCATGCGTTGCTCGGTAGCCCCTCGCGGCCTCAGCTCGCTCGCAGCGGCGCTAGAGGCTGACGGCTGACGCGACCCAGTGGCTCGCTAAGCTCGAACCCGCGGTGGTCGGTACTCCTGTGAGCTACAAAGACCCCACAACTTACAGGGCGATATCAACGTTCGCTCACAGCGACTATGTTTCTTGAAAACTGGACAACATGTCACATTAATTATCTGCACCTAATAACATCGTCCAGATAATAATAAAGGTCGAGTTCTTTATGGGAAATGGTCAGAGAAGGTATACTAACACAATTTTCCTTTAGGCGTGCTATTTCCGCGGCTTCAATTTTTCCTCTAGTTTTCTTACCTTTGTTTTTTGCTATAACGTTAGGGCCTGAAAAGAGTGGAGTGCAACCCCAATCCCTGCAGTGGAGACCTAGTTGGCCACTAATCGCTTTGTGAAGTCAATTTTTTTACTCGCAGATAACAGCATGTGCTTGTGACGCAAGTCGATGATTTAGGTTGACGAGAGATAGAGACAAGTGTATCTTGTCATATTAGTTGTACTTTCCTTGTATTTTCTGACTGTGAAGGTATATATGTGCCCACATGTCAAAGAATAAAATCACTTGTAAGTCAGTGCCATGTTAGTCCTTTCTTCATCCTGTGTTCCGTCAATTTTGCGCTGTCCCCCTACTTTAGCACCATGAACCAACTAGCACAAGTCACAGCCCTAGCATGTTTGTTGTAGCACACGGTTTCATTTCATAATTACAGCATGTATCCAGAAACATTCATGGCATAACCTTTCGATGAGCTTTACGTCATAAAGAACGATAGGAGATTCTGAAATACTAGGAACCTCTTCAGCCGATGTTGTAGAGGGTGCGAAATACAGCACTTTACAACAGTAAATGGAAGTGTTTGTTGTCTGCTTTTCACAGACTATGGACATCGCGTATCTTGAGTTTATGAGCCAGAATAGCGATCAACACATTCGCTGCGAATTGAACCTGCTCGATTCTCGAGGAGCTAACGGCAGCGAAGACGCCGAAGTAAATAGCTTTGTCACAGTGATATTTCGCACCTACCATCGTGACCCTTTACCAGGACAGGTTCCGCGAGTGACACAGCGTAATTCAGTCCCTTGCGCCAATTCTCGGACATCTATACTTGCCCACTTTTAGAGAGAAAGAGAGGGTGAGTGAGTAAGCGAGCTGTGAGTGTGTAATACATGAGGAGGGATGAAATAAAACGATAGAAACGAGGGGGCACGCTTATATAGATGTGAAGCCCCCCCATACTGGCATTATGAGGCAGACTGAAGATACTACAGTTCTATTGAGTCATGTATCCCGTGGAACTGCTAAAGGCGTGTTAGTAACTAAACACGCCCTGCAGAGGCAGTTCACCGCCATATTCCAAGGACGTCTCGCAGCTAAAAATGCCTGTCGTGACGCATGTTTCAGCTGACCACGTTTTTACTTTAGGTTTAAGGCTACAACGAACGCCCGATGCGCACGATTACAGAATTCGCCAAGCTGTGAACGATACGTGTAAAATTAGGCAGCGTAAAAACCTGCGCTAGTTAGTTCTTCGTCTTACACGGCAACGGCGCGGCAGCAGGATGATGACCCGCCGTGGTTGCTCAGTGGCTATGGTGTTGGGCTGCTGAGTACGAGGTCGCGGGATCGAATCCCGGCCACGGCGGCCGCATTTCGATGGGGGCGAAATGCGAAAACACTCGTGTACTTAGATTTAGGTGCACGTTAAAGAACCCCAGGTGGTCGAAATTTCCGGAGTCCTCCACTACGGCGTGCCTCATAATCAGAAAGTGGTTTTGACACGTAAAACCCCATAATGTAATTTAATTTTTAGCAGGATGATGAGCGAAGCAGGCTGCGCTGTGAGCCAAAATACTCTAGGGAACTCAAGAGGCGCAATATTTAGTAACAACCGCGGGCAGCGAACAAATGTTGATGTGTGTGCTGCCTTATCGCCGTCCTGTTACCAGAGAGTTTCCTTCAAAGATACTTGTTAGTCTTGAGCAATATGATCTTGTCTACTGAACATTTATTTATTTCCTTCAAACGATTTGCCCGTCTCTCGATAAGCTTAGAGGTTGACTTGCCGCACGATCTCCTAGGAATGTAGCAGCGCTGTTAGGTTCCAAACTATATTAGCCTGCAAATAAAAGAAGAAAAAAGCCTTTTTCCTTCGCCGAACACTGCAAAAAGACCATGTAATAAGTAATAATGTCGACGCGCACCGTCCTTTTTGCGCAGTAAATAACGTTAAAGAGTTCACGATTTATTGCCATTTGTCACGGCTCATCTAGGAGCTATCTGGACGTTGTCCAGTTCGTGGTGCCGCTTTTATTTGTTCTTTCTTTATTATTTTAGTCAGCTCAGGAAAGTAGAAAAAGAAAACCTAAGATACATCGCGGTCCCTCTGAAGGCCCATTTTTACGATCTCCGAGCCTTAGGGAAAACCGGCAAAGTTCATTGGACAGCGAGGTTTTTTTCTTTGCTGCGTGTTTGGCTCTCCTGCAGACGTATAGCACACTTAACAGCTCGACCTTCCGCATCTCACTTTAGCCCGATCGAGATATGCCAGCCATAAAACGACCCCCGCTGCGCCAGTGCAGAGAACCCATCTTAAAAATGAAACGCTGCAAACGGGGATCTCTGCGAGGACCATCCTGAAGTCATTAGATGACGCTAGCAATATGAAATAATAAGAAGAGCGATGTGGAAGGGAGAGAATATAAACTCAAGACTGGCTGGACGGCGCACGCGCATCGCCTGACCTCCCAACCACGCTCTTGCTCCTCTCTGAATTAACGACAATGACTTAATGCGTCTCCCGTTGCCCTGATTGCTATTTCTTTATTCTTTATTATTCCGCTTTCGTCTAGTAGCTTTGGCATTCTGGACTTTCTTTTTCTCTTTCAAAACATTTCGCACCACAGATCCTTGTCGTTAGTTCTGCCATCGTACTAACACGGAGGCAGCGGACACTATGCAAAAGGAACTCGATATAACGAGCGATTTTCTTTTTATCCCGAACAAACTAAAAAAAAAAACTGGGCCTTTATTCTCACGCGCTGGAATGACAAACACTGAGAAAACCGTAGATGCGTTGTTTGTCGTACAATTTATCAACGAGTGAAGCCCCGACGAGGGAGCAGTTCGCGGTTAGGTTAGGTTTGCGGAGTACGTGCGGCTGATACTAAAGGACTGCTTCACGTCGCGCCACGCAGCGGCCACTTGCGATACATAAAAAAAATTCGAGCGGCTAAATTTCAGACACTACTACCCGGAGTCTTTGCAGGCATGCAGCGCATCAGTAAGTTCGAGGCTATAGTAAAAGCACCGGGACACTCGGTGTAACCCGAGCTCTTGGCTGAGATTTTCCACTGCGTTTTTTGTGCTAACAAGAAACACCGAAAAGTGAGCTCCCGATGCAAGAAGCCTTCGAACCCGCATCTTCGCGGTTCGCGCGATGACGCTTCAGTGGTCAAAGCTATCTTTGCCCGCTGAAGCGTCGTGGCGCAAATCGCGAAGGTGCGGGTTCGGAAGCTTATTGCGCCAAGTCTCACGCAGGCTTTTAGCGCCCACAGCACGGATCCGCCAAACTCGCAGGAGGGAGAGTTTGGAGCACCCACGTGTCTCCTAGAGACGCAGCATGGCAAATAAGAAGCTTTGGTGTACGCAAAGAAAAAGAGAACCGAGCGTACTTAAGGCGGTTCGCAATGCGCTTACACGTATACAGGGCGTCCCACCTAACTTGAGCCAAGAATATGAATATGAACGGTGCGTCGGAAGCAAATTGAAGCCAACGCATACTATTCGCAATAGCCTATAGCAACTCAGGCATATTCTTGTTTTCCAGGTAAGTCACTAATTAATTAACTTTCATTACCCAACATTTTAATTATTGGCTGAGGACACCAAGTATGATACGCAGATTTGCAGAGGACCTTCAGGAACCACCGATCGAGTTACCTGTACGATCCGTCTCAAGTGTCGTTTCTTTAGGGTTGCCAAGAAAGCCCGCGAAATAGGAAAAAAGCCACGTGACGGTGCGCTTGCGCAGTGGTATCGTGCGGCTCTCAAGCATGCGTCAGGTGAACAAGGTCGGTTGCATCGTGACTGGCGAAGGGGAAGCGGCAGGGCGTTCTTTATCTCCTCGGCGGTGCTCGCCTAGCAGCACGCATTTACGCCGTCATCCGTCGGGAGCCGACCTTGCTCAGCGAACGCACGCTTGAGGGCAGCACGATACCAGTGCGCAAGCGCTCCATCACGCGGCTTTTTTTTTTTCATATTTCGCCGGCTATCTTTGCAACCCCTGAAAAAAGGACTACGCGAGACTTACAAGAAACAGGTATCGTACAGGAAACAACTCGATTGGCGGTTTCTAAGGTCCTCTACAAATCTGCCTGTCATACTTGGGGTCCTCAGCAAATAATTAAAAAGTTGGGTTAATAAACTTAATTAATTTGTGACTTATGGGGAACACAAAAGAGTACCCGGGTCGCTATAGGCTATTGCGAATAGTATGCGTTCGGTTCAATTCGCTTCCGACGCGCCGTTCATGTTGAAATTCTTGGCTCAATTGGCTCAAGTCGGTGACAGGATTCGTAGTTCTGTGAAACTGGAGGACATAGATATTGTTCACCGTGTTCCTACGCAAGATGCTGCAAAGAGAAACCTTGTCGTCCGCTTTTGCTCTCGTGCTATGCGAACAGACTTCCTCCGAAAAGCGCGAAAGGCACGTTGACAACAGGGAGGCTTGACTTCTGTGGCAGCACTGACAATGCAATATATGTCAACGGACACTTGACGCCATCAAACAAGAAACTGTTTGCTATCGCACTGGAGAAAAAAAAAGAAAAAAAAAACAGAAAGGTTGGTTTTACCTGTGGGCAGAAAACTGCGTAACTAAAGCTAGGAAAAGTGCGGACGGCAGGGTGTTTCGAATTGTTTGCGAAGGTGACTCGCATATATTTCATGACAATTGCACAATCGCATCAAGGATTATTTCGCTCCACAAGAGTTATCTCATCAAATAGGTTCACGGAAACCCCCTTCTGCTATTCATGTTAATGCCGGAAGCTTAGGAAAGCATTTTGATGATTTTAATGTTTTACTACGTTGCGCTTATCATCATTTTAAACTCATTTGGGTAACCGAAACTTCGCTTTCGGCTGAGCACGAAACGTTGTATTCTTTTCAACAATACGTGTCAGAATACTGTCAGCACGCCCACGTGGTGGTGTGGGTATGTTCATATCACCATCTTTGCCTTACAAAAGACGTGCCGATCTAGGTACCAATGTTCCGAATAGTGAATCCGTATGGCTCGAAACAGAAACTTTTTTTCTCACATTATAAGGAAAGAACAGTCATTAGCTCGGTTTACCGCTCGCCGTCTTCATTAATTAAAGGATTTTGTGCAGGATTGTCAGCAACACTAGAGAAAATTTCATGAGAAAACGAGAATGCGCTTAGTTTAGGTGATTTTAAGATTAATTTATTAGACAATAATTATACTGGTTACCTTGATCTCACAGGCTGCTTTGTGGGTTTCGGCTTTGAAGCGTTGATTAATCCGCCAACTCGATGTTCAACGCTAAGTTCTAAATCCTTAACAGATAATATATTCTCCAATCTTTATATACGCCCACTTACAGGAATTGTACAAGTATATGTTACCGATCATTACCCAATATTGCTTATTGTGATTTACCTAACCGTGTTCCCAAAAGACCATTTATACAGGAGGAAACTCAATCTGTCCGATGACGTTGAGAAACTATAGCCCACAGTTTTCTTTCTCATGTTCTTTTTCTGACCCGGAACCAGCGTTATGCGAATTTTCCTTCATAATTTTAGACGCGGTTAAAGATGAACTTTCTGTCAAGAAATATGATGCATCACGTTGCCTGTGGGTATCTACTAGTCTCTTAGATTCCCTGCACAAGAAAGATAATCTGTATCGAAAAACAGAAAGGCAGCCGTTTAATTAACGCACAACTTAAAGCGCGTTTTGAGACCATTTTTGCGCGGTTAGACAGTGCTCTGAAGAAAGCTAAAAAAGAAAGATCTTTCGAGCTCAAAATTGACGCATGCACAAAGTTTAAACATAACTGGATTATCATTAATAAGTTCCTAAATCGAGATAACAAGACAACTATCGTTAAGGCTATCACTATCGAAAACAGGGTCGTACGAAAGACCGAAGAGATGAGTAATGTGTTTTGTAAGTTTTTTTTTTCTTCCTCGGAAATCTTGTGTCGTACAGTGCCACTGCTAGAAAGGCAGCCACAATCTTGCTTCATACAGCTTTGTACAGCTGAGGAAGTGCAAGCATCATTAGCAATTTAAAAAATACAGGCGCTGGTGTAGACAACATACATTCAATACATATTAAATAGGTCAAATATGTCGTAGCTGAAGCTATCTGCCATATAGTCAACCTCATTTTTACCACAGGAATATTTCCCAACCAATTGAACATAGTTGAAGTAATTCCTATACTAAAGAAGGGCGACCCCACATTCGTTGAGAATTATAGATCGATTTCTGAACTTCCGTTCCCCAGCAAAATGGTCTAAAAGTTAATTAAAATTCGCATTTCTGGCTATTACGCTAAATTTGATATACTGTCTTTGTCACAGTTCGGGTTTCGCGCGGATCTTTCGACAGAACACGCAGTTATTAGCTTTATTGACTGGATTAGAACAGTTCGACAAGTGATGAAAAGACGGTTGAATCTTCATTCACATTAAAAACTTTGACAATATTAACCATCAAATTTTGTTTTCTGAGTTATAAAGTTATGGCATTACTGAGCCGCTTTTGGTACTTCTTAAGAATAATCTTTCTAACAGATATAAAATTGTTTTCATTAATGGCGCCTTTTCCCTATAAAGACTCATCACCAAGGGAGTACCCCAGGGATCAATTCTCGGTCCGCTCTTATTCCCGACATTTATTGATGATCGACCCAGTTATTTATATAATTCCAAGTGTTTTCTTTACGCCGATGGTACGACGATTGCCTCTGCCATAAACCCCATTCAACTTTTAGATAAAATAAACTGCATAGTACGCCGGCTGGAAAAGGGGTGTCATAAAAATTAGATAAGCATAAATCCTGCTAACTGTCAGTTTATAGTTTTCCATTCTCCTCAAATATCTGCGACAGCTTATTTACACATATGGATACGCAACGTTGAAATTAAGCAAGTTGATTGTGCTACGTTCCTAGGAGTCATTGTAGATCGCAATCTAAAATTAGACGCTCTCGTCGATTCAATTAGGAAATTTGCTTCGGCATAAGATCTTTATTGAAAGCTCGTTCAGATTTCAGCATTCATACACTTCTTTCACTTTACCACGCTTTGATCCACACACACACACAATAAATATTATATTACGGCTTGGGGAAACACTTACACTTGCAAGTCTCGCTTGGTTAGTATCCGAAAACGAGCATTGAAAATTACATTTACATCCCTTCTTTCATTTCTAAACTTGGGTGTACTTACTGTTGTTCCCACATATGAAGCTAGTCTGTTGGTCCTGTTGTATAAAGTCATCGAGCGTCAAGTTTCCATTGATGCTTTTCCAATTCATCGATTCACTAATAAAACTCCAAACTAGGTTTGCTTTGTCGAATAGGTAGCTTTCTCCTACCAAAAGTCGCTACAAATTACGGTGAACAAACTACATGTTTAAGTGTGATTTCCATTTGGAACAATCTAAAACCTGATTTTAAAATGTTGCCGTTGAGCCGGTTTACGTCGTCTTTGAAAACGTATTTGCTTTCGTCACATTAATTAGTCTATTAATCAGTTTTCAGTTCTCTCTACTGATGTTATCCTGTGTTGTTTTTAATCATTTAATATATTTTTGTCAATTCATTCCTGTGCTTACTGAAATTGTTTTATCCGATTCTCATAGGAGGCCTTGCCACAGTTCTTACTTTTGGGCCTCCTCCATAAGATGTATCACCTTTATATATGTATTGTATTTTGCATTTACGGTAATAAAGTTGAAAACCTAAAGGCTACGTAGGGCACTCGTACAGGCTTCGGGGACCAAATTAAGAGTGCTTTAGGTGCTGTTTGCCATTGGTCGGCCGCGTTCGTTAATAATAATATGCGCGGCATAACAATTGGCTATAGCATCTGCTTTTACGAATAGTTCTAGCGGTTGTGAATACGGGCCCTCAGACAGACAGACAGACAGACAGACAGACAGACAGACAGACAGACAGACAGACAGACAGACAGACAGACAGACAGACAGACAGACAGACAGACAGACAGACAGACAGACAGACAGACAGACAGACAGACAGACAGACAGACAGACAGACAGACAGACAGACAGACAGACAGACAGACAGACAGACAGACAGACAGACAGACAGACAGACAGACAGACAGACAGACAGACAGACAGACAGACAGACAGACAGACAGACAGACAGACAGACAGACAGACAGACAGACAGACAGACAGACAGACAGACAGACAGACAGACAGACAGACAGACAGACAGACAGACAGACAGACAGACAGACAGACAGACAGACAGACAGACAGACAGACAGACAGACAGACAGACAGACAGACAGACAGACAGACAGACAGACAGACAGACAGACAGACAGACAGACAGACAGACAGACAGACAGACAGACAGACAGACAGACAGACAGACAGACAGACAGACAGACAGACAGACAGACAGACAGACAGACAGACAGACAGACAGACAGACAGACAGACAGACAGACAGACAGACAGACAGACAGACAGACAGACAGACAGACAGACAGACAGACAGACAGACAGACAGACAGACAGACAGACAGACAGACAGACAGACAGACAGACAGACAGACAGACAGACAGACAGACAGACAGACAGACAGACAGACAGACAGACAGACAGACAGACAGACAGACAGACAGACAGACAGACAGACAGACAGACAGACAGACAGACAGACAGACAGACAGACAGACAGACAGACAGACAGACAGACAGACAGACAGACAGACAGACAGACAGACAGACAGACAGACAGACAGACAGAGACACAGACAGACAGACAGACAGACAGACAGAGACACAGACAGAGACACAGACAGACAGACAGACAGAGACACAGACAGACAGACAGACAGACAGACAGACAGACAGAGACACAGACAGACAGACAGAGACACAGACAGACAGACAGAGACACAGACAGACAGACACACAGACAGACAGACAGACAGACACACAGACAGACAGACAGACAGACACACAGACAGACAGACAGACACACAGACAGACAGACAGACACACAGACAGACAGACACACACACAGACAGACAGACACACACACAGACAGACAGACAACCAGTTCACACCTGGTTTGCAACAGTGCGTTGATGGAAGTGGTAGTAGGCAGGAAAGAGAAAGAAAAGGAGAAGGAAATGAATCAAAAGTGATGCCCTGGTTCGGAACACCCGTTCGCGCGCATAATCACTGTGCTCCTAACTCGAACGCGGCTACACAAGCTTGGTGCACAGAGCACGACTTGGTGTGGCATTCACACGGCGCTTTGTGCACCTCATCGGTCGTAAGAGCAGCCCCGATTTTGATCACTGGCGCACATATTCTGCGTGTGCCCGGCACACGCGCTGGAACGACGTACTTTAGCTTATTCTCCGGCAACCACCAATGTCAGCCCATTGTCGGCAGGCTTTATTCTCAGTCGTCGGTCCAATCCGAGATCTGCTGCGCTAGCAGTGGCAGCCATGGAACTCAGGCCATGGGAATGTGACTCAAGAGTGCTGCAGTGTTAATAGCACTCATAGCAACCCTCATTCTTGTCGTCGTCGTCGTCGTCGTCGTCGTCATCACCATCATCATCATCATCATCGTCCACCCCTCTTAAGTTTCCTTCCCCAGCGAGCGCAGAGCAGCATGTTTAAAGCATACAAAAATCGACCTTTATGCAAATGAAATTTTCTCTATCTCTCTACTCTAAGTGAAGGAACTGATAAGTTATTTCTTCACTCTACGGCATAGAGGCGCTTGGTTGCCACAATAATTACTTAGCAAAATTTTTCACAGTTCTCGTGCTAAAACGGAAAAGTCAAGAATCATTTTAGACGGCACGACTTTGGCTTCCGGGATCGCTTCATAAGTCGGGCCGAGCCTGCGTTTGTCATAATTAGCAAGTTTGGAGTGCGCACACTTGGATACAGAATCCGTGGCTCTGCACCATCTCACATGCCTTAATTGCGATTGAAAGTGGTCACTTTGGAAGCAGCTCCTCGACTACCGAGAGGGACGGAGCAAAGTAGAGTGTAAGCGATGCTTTGCACATGGAACAATACGTGCCGTAAATACTCACCAGGTGCGCCAAGTGATCTTCTGGGACGTTGATCGGTGTGAGTCTGTTAAAAAAACAACGTGCTGGTGGGTGGGGCTAATTGGTAAACATTTGTTGAACAGATGCTAAAGCGCACCGGCACGCATACAAAAAAAGAAAAAAGAGGTTACAGAAAAACAGACAGGACAGCGCTTCACTCACAAGTTCTTTTTTTTTATTGAACTCAAATACTATAGAGCTAGTTACACAATTTCACGCACGCACGCGCGTACAGCAGAGCGTAGATACAGGTTAAATTAACAGAACCACCCGAGACAGCAAGTGACTTATATACAAATGAAAAAAATGCAATGAAATGCTATATTAAAGTAAAGTAAAAAAACATTTTGTGCATTACATCTATGCTCGGTTTTACAATGTGCAACACTGTGCTATTGCCATTAGCTGGGACTGATTTGCAAGGCGCAGGGACCCGTGTTTTTATCCTAGCAATATTCGTATTGTAACAGCGTAGAGTCTAAATTGAAGCAACCACGCAGCGATACTATTCTAACAACGTTGAAAGGAGGCTTCGAGCTTAACCGCTTCTTTATTTTCGCTCAAGTTTCGCAACAAGACCGGATTTTTCTGCGCGCAACGTACCATAAAACATTTGGCGCTTTTGCTTGCCTGCTTCGTGCGGGGAAAAAATAAATACCACCATAGTTTGCGCAACTCGCCATCGGAGAAGTGAGCTGCCGCCGAAACGTGGACTGGTTACGATGTTGGTCGGCAACAAAAACTGTGGGCGAACCCCACAGACAACGAAGCCACGTGTATTATTGAACGAACCTAACCAAAACTTATGGCGAATCTTATTGCGAAACCTGAGAGAAGATCAAGAAGTGGTGATCTCTAAGTGCTCTCGAGGAGCTGGTGGAATAATATCGCCGGTTACATTCCTCCCCCCCCCCCCTCCCCCGTGGCGCTATACGCTGTTGTTGCGGGCTTTAAAAGCACGAAGAAAAATGAAGTGACTCGTGCAGGCGCAACTTATATTGCTTTTTATTCACCGATCGCCCATCGCGATTGACCATAAAAGAGGCTTTTCAGTTCTGCTGGACATCCACAAGCACGAAAAAAAGAACAATCGCCGATAAATGGAACTGTACGTAAATAATCGCCAACTGTCAGGACCACAGTGTCTGCGGTGCGATTTTGCAGCTTTCTCTAAAGTTAGAAAGTATGCTTGTTCTCCGTCACTAACGCGCTGTAGAAGCAATCCGTGTGCACGCTGCGTTGTACCATTGTTTTGTGACGACCTGATGCCTTTTCTTATGCGATCTGTTATGAAATGGGTTTTCTGGAAACGTTTAGATAGGAAAATACCTCGACTCCTCTACTTTTTCTTCTTCTCCAGAAAAAAAAGAAAGGAGGCGGGGAGTAAAGTTTGTTTTTTCTCCTTGAATCTAATCAACTCTCTTCAAGGTGATAATAGGCGTTGATGAAGCAGGAGGCAAGTTGGAGGTAACAAACATGGAACTATATTGCAGCGAAAATATTGACACAGTCAGGTGCAAAGTTTGCAGAAGAACACTGATGATAAACAGAGAACTGCGCCATACTCTTCCATATACATTTCCTAAGTTAGTAGCAGAGATACGATTACGCTACCATCAAGCGGTGGACAGAGGAGACGACATCGTATATCAGTGCCTAGCTACCTGGGCACTGCAACATCACTCGCAATGAATGGGCCGACAGGGTTGCCCGTAAGGCACATGGGGAATGTGAAAGAACCTCGATACCATTGTCGAGAACGAATGTACCACGGCACCTCAGCGGTCTTGCCCATATTATATCTCTTAAGAAAATAGAATACACGGCAGTTTAACAACCGGCACCTATATGCCATGGACCAACATATGAAATTACAACTTTTACCGGGTTTTCACCGATGGGAAGAAATGTTACTGGGCCACTTGAGAATAGGAGTTTCTTTTACAAATGCAGGCTCAGTCATAATTGGAATGGCGGACAGTGCCAATTTCAGCACATGCGGTGCTGAAGAAACCACCAAACACCTCATGTGTGACAGCCCCACGTACGAAGATGAGAAGAGGAGTGCCCTTCAGACAGCTTTGGGGGACTTAGATGACAAGCCCTTTACAGAGGAGAAGATCTTGGGCCCACGGCCTTGTGCGTCTGCTATGTGCAAGGCTACAAAGGCGCTGTTGCGTTTTTTGAAGTGCATGAGGCTGTATAACCACCTCTGGCCAGTTCAACGATGAACGCTTGTCTGTGTAACTTTACGAAGTGTTAACTTCTCTCTTCCTTTTCCTCTTTCAATCCCCTTTCCCAGTGCACGCTGGCCTACCGGGCTCAGCCTTGTTAACCTCCCTGCCTTCCCCTTATGACTTCTGTCTTTAGGTTAGAGCCTATATAGTGCAACTGTTCCTACATACGACCAACTGAGTCTCACTGTTCGACCAGCAAGTGCTTACGGCACAGAGTAGCGTTGCATCAGACGGAGTGTTACTGATTTATCAGTTTAATGATTAGATCCTACACTGAAAGGATCGGGTTCTATACAGCCTTTGAATACATTTCAGTAAACAAATAAAAAGGGGAAGTGGCAACTGCTGGCCCGCCTCGATATCCCCCTAGCCTATGAAGTTACAACTGAATTTAAGTCACCACCTACTGGGTTTTGCCTAATCTCCTTACCAGAGCTGTTAGACTTTAGGCTAGTATTCGGCACTATTTCCCATCATAGCACTCTGTTTCTCTCTCACTCTCTTCCTCTCTCTCCTATTGCCACGCTATTAGCGATTTCTCGCTGCATGGGTGCCTCTAATTACTGTCGTCATGTTTCCGCGCAATTTGTCCGCAGGCCCGCCCTCACAGAATGCCAGAAGTGACACGCGCACCGCCAATGTACCAGTACTCCGGTCCGTCAAAGGTACGTTTCTTGTCGAATTCTACGCTGCCCCTACGCTGACCCCTATGATCTTTCGACGGCTGGACTGTTCTCCCTTTGGGGAATTCTCGTCACCGTCTCCGCGCAGGTCATCGATCGTGTGAAAAGTTCTTGCCATTGTGGGTCATTTGCCGTAGGTATGTAGACCTGACATAAGGAAGGACGCGTGCGAAGTCCTCACCCTCCCCTTTTGGTGACGCTGTCATTGCTCTAACATTCATAGATAGGGATATCAGTAGGTAATTACACCTGCATTCAAGCGCTTCGCGCATGGTCGATTACCGTGCAGAGAGAGAGAGGGAGAGCCGAGAAACTGCTTGTATGCTTTAGTGTGCCACGACGCCTATTCTGCACCTTTGAGAGATGAGTGGCTTCACAGGGGGAATTAACTTCGCGTAACAGTCTATGGCTAGATACAGAGCCCCGTATCTGGCCACTAGGTAGGTCATGTGATTTGTCTCGGACGACCCAGAAATAACGTTGGAACGTATACGTGGCCTAGCAGTTACGCCAGAGTGAATCATAGGTGCTGATGACTGCTTACGCAGACGAGATGTACAGAAAAAACAAAGTGTAGAAGCGGCCCTAAATCCATGTGTGTGCTTAACTAAATTAAACAAATAACGAAAGACCGTCCCAATTTTAACGTAAGTATAGATGCAAGCACACAGTCTCACAGCAGTATGCTTGCCTTTTTTACGGCCATCGAGCATTTAATCGTATTTGATGGTCAGCATAAAGATTTGCGCTCACTATTGGAATATTAAAAAAGGATGGCCCCCCTCCCCTCCCCCGACACACGCACACAACACGCGCGCGCGCGCGCAGACACACACGCTTCCTTACAGGTATGAGAGAAAGCGCTGAGAGATTTGTTGTTCTTGAGGTTGGTCCTCTACACTAGGGGCATATACCCTCTGCGGGGGATCGGTGAAGAATTGATGTTGTTTTCTATCACATATGTGCCTCCTACCCACTATTGGGAGCTGCGGCGTGAAGTCAGCTGACTCTTCTTTGTCCTTCTCCTCGACTTCGTGCTGAGTCCCCTGGTCGGTATCGGTGTCCTCGCGGCCAGTGTTTAGTGCTGAATCACTCGCGTTCTGACACTTTCACTTAGTTTTCGGGGTGCTCCTTAACACCTTGTGGCATGCCCACCGTGCCTTATCACACATTGCCCGAACATATACAGAAACCGGCGTTAAAAAAAATCAAAGAACGGTTACTGCTACTGCACCTTTGTTCTTGCTCAGATATTGCGGAAAGATCACATTATATGGTTGGGATCGCTCAATAGAGCACTTAGCACTGTTAGTTGCCTGGTTTGTCAAGAAAGATATGCGAATTTGCCTTTATCTGTGCCCCTCGCAGTGAGTGATGTTCAAAACACGGCGGCAATGTCACATCCAGCGTCTGCAGTGTGGCAGAGTAAGGCTTTCGAGATCGATTTGCCTTTATCGCCGGGGAGTGGGATGTGGACACAAGAGAGACCTACAAGAGGGTGAATGTGCGCTTTTTGATGCGAAAGCGTCAACGGGCCCATTGAGAGAAAAAAAAAGGCCGGCGACAGTCATCCGTAGGAGTGAAAAGGCACATAATTTCCCATTGGCTGCGACGCCACGTCATGAGCTCGCATCAACGGAGTGGTGCGGGCGACAGGGAACACTTCCTCCTCCATTAGCAGGCCGAGTGTTGCGTGAGGGGAGATGGAATCGCCACGACGCCACGTCACCCTCCTTCTCGCTCTCGCAAGCCTGTGTTATCCGCGCGTTCCTTGTTGGCGCTGAGCCTTGCTCCCTCAAGGGCTTCAGGACATAGTGCCCACCTTTCCCCTCCTCGCAGAGAACCACTTCTTCCTTGTTCGCGCAAGCTCTCGCCTGCGTTCAAACTGCGCCTCGGTAAGGCGAAATCAAAAGTTGTCAAGTGTCTCAACGCGCTCGCCTGCCCACGAGGAGTTCATAACTCGAAGGACCACTCAGCGGCGTTGAATCGCACAAACTTATTTCGCATTCATCACTCATAAGCAGTGCTTAACTGTCCTCGAATTTATTGATTGTCAATCAAGGCAACGCAACATTGCCAAGCGTTATATTGAACGACGCGGACCTCGAAATGCTATGTTTCTGCAAACTTTGAGTATAGAACGGAGCGGCAGTAAGCGCAATAGCCTTCTTTAATTATTTTAAACGAAAAGCGCGGATATCTCTCTAGAGGTCATGATGAGCATACAGACAGACAGACAAAGAACTTTATTTTCACGATGAGCTGATAATCCCGAATCGTACAGCACCGATTTGGATATCGAGGTTCAGGAATTGATTTTTGTTGTGACCAGCACCAAGGGATACGTCTCTTTTTTTATTTCTTCTTATTTTACGTCTGTAATTTACTTTTCGTTAAGTGTAAATGAAAATGTCAGCAATTAATGGGCGGACAGCCTATGCACAAGCAATGTATTATTATTATTCAGTGGTTAAAGGATGATGATTATAAGTGATATGAGGTCGTTTTGGCAATAAATCACTTTTCGCAAGCATACGGGAAAAGTCATTTTTAAAAAATGCATAAGAAATACGCGCACGTTCTGTAGTTTCTGTAATCATACTTAATATCGGCGCGAGCAAACGCGGAGAGATCGGCATAGAAATGCACCAGACAAACACTGGCTCGAAAATGAATAACTTCGATACGAGTATCTCAAAATATTAAACAGTAGGCAATTAACCTGTCTTCTTATTTTTTGGTCTTAATAATTATGCTTAGGTGCTATCGCTAATCACGTTTGCGAAGTAATCATGGCAAACGCAGTTTACTAGTCTTCCTGCCAACTCCTTGTAAGCTTTGAGAATATTGTAAGCTGCCATAATGACCTTAAATGAACATACATTATTTCTGTCGGGATCCCATGACCACTATGGTCACCAATCGGTAGTTCCTTACAACCACCCCCTCCCCTGCCCCCTTCCCCACTCTTCAGTAAAAGGGAAAAAAGCAAATAATGTTTTATTGCTTTTCAACACCGAACAATCGGATAACGCAACTGAGCTGCGACATAAATCGCGTAGCAGTCATGTAGGAGCCCTACTTCTGGTGAGGAATAGTTAAATGGGAAAGTACAGTTCAGTGCGTATGCAAATACATATTATTGAACATTCAGCGAACCACAAGTTGCAGCGTTAACCCCTCTTGGCCATTAGCAGCTGGCGAAATAAGAGAGCGTAACTGGCTGCAAAACGATTAAAGATACCAAGCAAATGTAGCTGCAATTGTTAGCAATTAATGTGCGGACCCCCGGCCTATGCACAAAAAGATATTGTTCAGTGGCTGTGAAATTGATTGTTCACATAAAGTTGATTTCGAAGGAAAATTTATGTATCAAAACGAAGTTTCTGCTTAACTGCTAATTCTGTGAGCTGAAGCTCGTAAATGTTTGTTACAAACCTCTTTTTTCTGACCTTGTATACGGAGGTTATTCCTAGTGTTCTAATTCTTGGTACACAAAATTGATCTATAGAGAACTGTATTCGTGGATTTCTTTTGTCAAGCTGTTCTCGATCTATAACTAAAACTGACGTCACAGCTTGCTAATTAATGTGCTAATGTTTATTTGCATAGGAAACGGTTCGCAAATCAATGTGGGCATTGCGACAACTTCTCAATTCGACTGGCCTCATGGAGTTAGCGGTAAGAGGGAAACTAGAGGAATTCCGGATCAAGCTACAGAAAAGGTATTCGGCTTTAACCCAGGAAGAGGACCATAGTGTTGAAGCAATGAACGACAATCTTATGGGCATCATTAAGGAGTGCGCAATAGAAGTCGGTGGTAACGCCGTTAAACAGGAAACCAGTAAGCTATCGAAGGAGACGAAAGATCTGACCAAGAAACGCCAATGTATGAAAGCCTCTAACCCTACAGCTACAATAGAACTGGCAGAACTTTCTAAGTTAATCAACAAGCGTAAGACAGCGGACATAAGGAACTATAATATGGATAGAATTGAACAGGCTCTCAGGAACGGAGGAAGCCTAAAAGCAGTGAAGAAGAAACTAGGAATAGGCAAGAATCAGATGTGTGCGTTAAGAGACAGAGCCGGCAATATCGTTACTAATATGGATGAGATAGTTCAAGTGGCTGAAGAGTTTTATAGAGATTTATACAGTACCAGTAACACCCACGACGATAAGGTGAGAGAGAATAGGCTAGAGGAACTTGAAATCCCACAAGTAACACCGGAAGAGGTAAAGAACGCCTTGGGAGCTATGCAAAGGGGGAAGGCAGCTGGGGAGGATCAGGTAACAGCAGATTTGTTGAAGGATGGTGGGAACACTGTCCTAGAAAGTTTGGCCGCCCTATATACACAATGCCTCATGACCTCGAACGTACCGGATTCTTGGAAGAACGCTAATATAATCCTAATCCATAAGAAAGGGGACGCCAAAGACTTGAAAAATTATAGACCGATCAGCTTACTGTCCGTTGCCTACAAAGTATTTACTAAGGTAGTCGCAAATAGAATCAGGAATACCTTAGACTTCTGTCAACCAAAGGACCAGGCAGGATTCCGTAAAGGCTACTCAACAATACACCATATTCACACTATCAATCAGGTGATAGAGAAATGTGCGGAATATAACCAACCCTTATATATAGCCTTCATTGATTACGAAAAAGCATTTGATTCAGTCGAAACCTCAGCAGTCATGAAGGCACTACGGAATCAGGGTGTAGATGAGCCATATGTAAAGATACTGGAAGATATCTATAGCGGTTCCACAGCCACCGTAATCCTCCACAAAGAAAGCAACAAAATCCCAATAAAGAAAGGCGTCAGACAGGGAGATACGATATCTCCAATGCTATTCACAGCATGTTTACAGGAGGTATTCAGAGACCTGGAGTGGGAAGAATTGGGGAAAAAAGTTGATGGAGAATACCTTAGCAACTTGCGATTCGCTGATGATATTGCCTTGCTTAGTAACTCAGGAGACCGATTGCAATGCATGCTGACTGACCTGGAGAGGCAAAGCAGAAGGGTGGGTCTGAAAATTAATCTACAGAAAACTAAAGTAATGTTTAACAGTCTCGGAAGAGAACAGCAGTTTACGATAGGTAGCGAGGCACTGGAAGTGGTAAGGGAATACATCTAGTTAGGGCAGGTAGTGACCACGGATCCGGATCATGAGACTGAAATAACCAGAAGAATAAGAATGGGCTGGGGTGCGTTTGGCAGGCATTCTCAAATCATGAACAGCAGGTTGCCACTATCCCTCAAGAGGAAAGTGTATAACAGCTGTGTGTTACCAGTACTCAAGTATGGGGCAGAAACCTGTAGGCTGACGAAAAGGGTTCTGCTGAAATTGAGGACGACGCAACGAGCTATGGAAAGAAGAATGATAGGTGTAACGTTAAGGGATAAGAAAAGAGCAGATTGGGTGAGGGAACAAACGCGGGTAAATGACATCTTAGTTGAAATCAAGAAAAAGAAATCGGCATGGGCCGGACATGTAATGAGGAGGGAAGATAACCGATGGTCATTAAGGGTTACGGGCTGGATTCCAAGGGAAGGGAAGCGTAGTAGGGGGCGGCAGAAAGTTAGGTGGGCGGATGACATTAAGACGTTTGCAGGGACAACATGGCCACAATTAGTACATGACCGGGGCAGTTGGAGAAGTATGGGAGAGGCCTTTGCCTGCAGTGGGCGTAACTAGGCTGATGATGATGATGATGATGATGAGCCACTCTTCAATGACCCTCTTTCAGCCAAATCGGGTAAGTAGGTCTGTGACACTGGGTATCTGCCGCTCTTCAGTGAACATCTATGATGAAAGCTTGTGTCGCTGGATATGTGCCGCCTTTCCTAATAATTTTTACATAACATTTATCATCGACAATTACGCACCAACTACAAGATGTATGGCACAGAATGCCCTTAAGATTCCCATGTGAATTGGGTATGAACCACCCTTCAATGGCAAAAAAAAAAAAACATTAAAAGTTTACCCGGCGCTGAGCGGAATGGAACCCTTATCATATACACTCAGGAAATAATGCCTGAATTCACACACGCGCCATGCACAGGCTTGGCGGCGGCATCGCCAGATGGCGCAGCGTCTTCAGTGGAAAGCACGAGAGAGTAACCCGGCTGCATACACGCCTCACACCTAACGCGTCTCCTCGTCCACATTACGGTGTGTAGCAGCATTGCTTCAACGGTAATCGTAACGACGTCGACACTCGTCACGAGATGAACTGTGTCGAAATTTTTAAATGTTATTTTAATGGCTGCAAGCGCACAGAAGCGTCGCTAATGCTTCGCCGTTGACTGACTGCCACAAACAAATTTTACCGAGCAGCCGCGGTCTTCGGCAAGGAAAACTGCCGTAAGTAACACTATTGCGTTTAGTGTTATATTGTGACGGACTGGATGGATGGTCAATGTTGCGCCATCATTTAAGACAAACGAAGTAGTCTGTGAAGTCACACGAAATAAATTTTGCGTCATCTTGTTTCAGGGGAGCGCATTTCCCGATAAGTGTAATAGTACAAATAAAATCTTAGATACGTAACGGCCTCGAGTTACGCAATATCCCTGCAATCAGCATCGAGGCGAAGCACAAGACTGCTGTGGTTGCACAATCCCCCTTAGCTCCTTCTTCATTTTTCCCTTTTTTCCTTCAGTCTCGCCGATGTTGCTGGCTCAATAATTATTCCTTAATCGGGTTAGCCTTAATAGCTCTTCGTCTCGGTGTTTTCATTAGTGCCAACTTGATCAAGTATTCAGGCACTTGCGTTTGCTGATTATCTGAATGCATCCCAGCTGCAATCGAATCCTACGAAACTCCTTTACAGTAATTTCCTATGGTGAATAACTTGGTTTCTAAACCTGACGTGAGATGATCTTTTGCATTTACAGAGATTGCTGTAAGAAGGACAGTGTCTGGTGACTTTACCATAACATAGCGTAACCCATATGGCCACGTGACGTAATTAAAATATACGATGGTGTACACTGAACAAGATACGAAGAAAAGGCTCTTTGCAACTTCAACATGGGACACCGACGGCATTTGAATCCGACGAGGAAATGTCGGAATTACAACATCGAGGCAGATTTCCTACATCGTGCTCAGTGTCGCAATTTTATTTTTTTGCTGCTTATTCATATGAAGCGTCATTGTCTGCATGCCAGTGACTTCTCAAAGAGGAGCTCCGAATCGTTAAATGGCGTAAAAGCTCTCGGTCGCCATATCTATAGGGACGAAGTACGACCTCCATGAAATTTAGGCATTGTAAGGTCCTCGCAAGAGACACTTGTTTTAAAAAATTTATACGTACTCACAGGCTTATATTGTTTGGAATTTCCTTAGAGAAAAATGCGTGATCAATATCATTGACCAAGTTAACCATTCCGTACACCAGTGACACCTCTCATAGTCTGCAAACACTTCACTGAACATGAAAACAAAAGTTCTCAAAAAACAAGTTCGCTCAGAACAGCCCGCAACCGTTTTCATTTGAAGGTTCGTAGCCAACGCCCATCGTTCACGCCGCTCAGAGAAGTAGACGCAGAGAAAAAAAATATACGTAGAACGAAAAAAAAGAAAAACTGCAGCTCGAAGTGTCGAGCTACGCGCAAGAATCAATCCTTACGACAAAAATTGTCCGGAATACTGGTAGTCGTGCTGGCCACGGAGCATCAGAAAAAAAAGGAGATACCTTTGACCCCGATTTACTTAATAAAAACCTTGACCTAAATCTTCGTTTGTAATGCAGATTCGGCCGCTGATTTATCGCGTGCGTTCCTGTGCTCATCAGCTTAGTTGGTGAATTCTTAAAGCTTGACTCACTTTCGTAGTTACAGCCTCTGTATTGACACCACGGCCTACAGCATCAGCGTTAAACTTATGCAGATTGCAGGAGCCACTATATGGGTGTGCACGTTCGTGCTCGTGAACCACCCTCTGCCTAGATCATAATCTTCCCATTTTTCATCCCCTCGCCTTGGTAGAGCCGCACACCTTTCAGCTACGCTGACATTTACACCTGCCATTAAGCTCACCTCCTGAGACCCAAGCAACTTTTTTTTTTCTTCTTTTCATTACAGGGCACATGTGGCGATACATAGCCGGTGCCTTTCAACATCTCATTAAGGGTGCCTCAAAATAATTAGGGCCACGTGTTCTTTCTTTCATTCTTTATTTCCTTACATTGCTTGCTTTCTTTTTTTTTTTACTCACTTCGTATATCTTGTAAACTAGCCCATCTCAATTCTATTCCTTTTAAGCCACAATGTAAATGGCTTTTAAATCTGCACAGAAACGCTTTTGGCTTTTCCACCTTCACTTTTCTTGCTCCGTATCGGCGTAGCGCTTATAAAAGAGTTAGACTGATAGCTACACACAGGTTTACCGGCAATAATGCCAGTGTTGGAAGCATGGAATTGTCACGTTGTAGTGACAGTGAAGAACCCAGTAGCGCCACTGTGAATAACGAAACAAACTCCTTATTGGGCGAATCTTTGCCAACAAAAGCAAGTTACACTCCAGGCACAAGGATAGTGGCGAGCACAGTCGGCGACCGTCGAAATCTGATCAGCCGATCAAGTGTGTCGGCTTTTATACACGACTCGTGCAAGGTTCCAGCGTAATCGCTGGTGCCCGAGTGCCTTCCAGAAAATATTGCACAATTCGCGTCGCGCATACAGTCAGATTACACAAGTTTCGGTGACAACGGAAAGAACCATCGCTAAAATTCGAATAAGTTACGATACGTGCTGACACGTCCTGCACCGAGCGATAAGGTTTAACATTCGGTAGCCGGTGAAAAGCGGTCATGAGCGGTCACCGGAGAAAGATGAACAGGTACATATGTCAATATAATGAGGCATGCGAGCGGTAAAATATATCCGTAGGAATTACGTTTACAGCGGTAAGCGCAGCTGACAATATGGTGAATCTACCACAAAAAAAGGTACGCTGATATATTTCCAATATTTGACCATAACTCGCCATTTTCTGGCGTCACCAACGGTCACATTGTCCCATGACATTTATTGAAGCCGAAGCAAAAGGCTCGAGAGTTATTCTCAGTGTACAAACTATGAAATATGGTTATCCTTTCTTACTACACCGTCTGCTACCTTCAATGCATTTCAAAAGCTGACAAAAATGTGCAACTAGAATAAGAAAGCGTATTTCCGGACACTCTTTGTCACATGGTGATGGGGTGTCCTAATCTTACTAAACTCAACAATCAAGAAGCCCAATCGAGAAGAACCAAAAGCAAGAGCGCAGAAGAACGCGAAAGAAGAGCAGCGCAAGCTCGTGAACCAGGCCAGGGAAGCAGTAAAGGGCAATGGTTACCTGGACTGAGCAGGTCACCCGCTTTGGGTGAAGAAAGGGCTATTTCTCACTTATTCGAATTATTAAACGTTTGTTTTCTCTCTCTCTTTTTTAATAGCTACCGTGCTTAACGCGCTTCAGTGTAAAGCAGTGAACAGTCTATCGCTTTACTTGGTTTAGATTTGACATTTACTATATGATACGCAACTTCGTCTTGATCAACCTCCCAATGTGTTGCGATGAAGTGACTTCGCCAGTATGAAAGAAACGCTTATTCCAGTTCGAGTTGCCTCGTGGGCAACATTACTCGCCGTGTCAAGCACTTCGCATATTCGCAGTCACATTTATCAGGAAAGCAACAGGTATAGAAATGAGCTCCATGCGGCTCGCGCGTTAAGGAACTCAAGTGGTTAACGCACGCTGTCGTGAGTACGAACTTCTGCTGACCGGCCATTTCGAAAGCGGTCTGGAGCAGTGCTCGAGTTGGGCTCAATTGAGATCTCCCGAAATAAGCGTGCGCAGAATCGCCGCTGTCCCTTTATTTATTTCGAGCAAGCTGCCTGATGACGCATCGCCTTTCAGAGACGGCGAACGCGTTGCACCCTCAGCGGTTGCAAAGGGCCGGCATACAGCGACTCGCAATCATCTGTGCTGCGTTTGTGAGCGCAGAGTCCTTGTAAATGCATCCGAGTCTATTATGCGCATGGTCGGAATTTCTGTTGGGATGCTTGATTACAGCTATACTGCACAAAGATGATTACCTGACCCTCCTGTACTTCAACGTGCTGAAGAAAAATAGAATGCGAATTCGACTTCATGGAGAGGATACCGCTGGAGGTGTACAGTCGAACCAGAGTATAATGAACCCGGATCAAGAAAATTATTTTTTATAACACGCACGCTAAAATTATTGACCAATATTCATCTAAAACAGCTTTCTTTTTAAGTGAGTGCATCTGCGCCGGTAATGTCCTGACCGTAAAGTTCGAAGACCTCGATCAACCTTGCTTCAAGTACGGTTAAGGACGATATGTATACGCTCGAAAAGCCGAGAGCAGCGCGTCTTACACCGCGGTTCATTCCAGCAAGAAGACGAAGAACCCTCGTGCCACTTGCCCTCTATCTCCACGCTTCGTGTTTTTTCTTTCTTTCTCTTTGCGCGAGGTATTCATCAGCTCTTATTAACATTGACATTGCGGAAAGTGGACTGAAACAGGTCTATGCAAACTCGAGCATAAAGAACGACATTGTTAGTGACGCTGAGTGGCAGTCAAGGTACGAGCAAAAATCACCGCACACGCATACTATACGCGTAGTTTTGTTTACAATATATGGTACAATATACATATTGCTTTCGTGCTGCTTTTGTGCACTGGGGATAACGAATACCTACATAACAAAGAAATCACAAAACTTCGTTTAAGTTCGTTATAACCAGGTTTGACCATATTTCCCTCGCCCTCTCTCTCTCTCTCTCTGTGTGTGTGTGCGTGCGCGCATGTGTGTGTGTGTGTAACATAACATAACAAACGAATCACAAAACTTCGTTTAAGTTCGTTATAACCAGCTTTGACCATATTTACTTCTCTCCTCTCTCTCTCTCTCTCTCTCTCTCTCTCTCTCTCTCTCTCTCTCTCTCTCTCTCTCTCTCTCTGTGTGTGTGTGTGTGTGTGTGTGTGTGTGTGTGTGTGTGTGTGTGTGCGTGTGTGTGTGCGTGTGTGTGTGTGTGTGTGCGTGTGCGTGTGTGTGTGCGTGTGTGTGTGTGTGTGTGTGTGTGTGCGTGTGTGTGTGTGTGTGTGTGTGTGTTTTACAGGACACCTGCGGCACGCCTTTAGCAATGCACATCTGAAGAGTGACAAGCTCTACAAGTGCCCAATACGCGGACCGACAACAAGCCAGATTTCACGCGACCATGGCTTCAACACTTCACAAACCATACGTTCCACGTTCTTCTCACTGCTCGCATTTTGATTGGCCGCAAGCAGTGGCGTAGCAACAGGGGGGGCCGGGGGGCCGTGGGCCCCGGGTGCAAGGCGCCAGTTAGGGGGGGGGGGGGGTGTCAAATACGTCTGAAGACGCCCCTCTTTCCGCCGGCTACACCCGGGGAGGGGGGTGACAGAAGACCTATGGGCCCCGGGTGCCAGACGACCTAGCTACGCCACTGGCCGCAAGTCTACGAGGTGCGCTGCTTTGTTCGTATTGCTTATTTCTTTCCCTGAAGTAGTTTCAGGAGAGCACGTGCCAGTGACACCGATGTATTATGAGTCAACGTGCTCTTGTAGGAGTGCAGTGTCCACTACAGCGTCCCTGTACCCGGACGACGTTTCCACGCAGACGTGGTTTCCTTGTGTTCCTTGGAAATTGCTCGACAGCAAAGAAAATCTCGCCCTTATCCGGATACGAAGCTCATCGGAAGCCTATGGGGACCTGTGGACTCTGGTGAGGACTCTTCTGTGCCATGTCCTACTGATCCTGCTCGTCTGATAGACTCAAAACAGGCACGGCTGGCGCTTAGGCTTAGTGCGGCCGAGCCGCCGCGCTCGCCCGATGAAGAAGTGTTTGTGCCAAATGTGAGCTCCTCATCTGTACCTTTCACTGGACTGCTGCACGTGACATCCATGCCAACTATGCAGCCGAAGTGTGTAACCGATAGCTCGAATACCCAAGATGCAACACCGAAGGACAGTCCTCTTCGTGATGGGAATGTGAACCTATCCGCAGTCGTGCCGACGGACACTGGTGACCCTATAGACGTGCAGCCGTCTGGCGGTTCGATGAATGCAGCCAAGCGAGGTCCCCCTATCAACGTGCTTCAACAAGACGCCATGGCATCGGAGCAACCGGCAAAAAAGGTAAGGGCCACCCCAGACAATTCCTCCACGGCCTCCCCTACGCCCGCTCCCTCTCAGTCTTACCCAACGCCCACCCCTTCTCAATCATATCGAGTTCATATACGCCCCCTTTCATGCTACGACATAACTTCAGTAGCCACAAACTATGTCCAAAGGGTCATCGACCAATCTCTTGAAACCACCGGATACAAAGTGTTCGCAGCATATAAATCTACCAACTCGATCACTGTGCACTTGGCATCTCTCAGTGATGTGCAGAAAATGTGCAGTTTAACATCTATCCCGCTGTCAGAAGATCAACACCTACCTGTGCAGTGCTACTTTGCATCGGGCCCTAATATAGAGAGGTGTGTTGTCTATGGCATTGACCCGGAAGACACCCCTGAGATAATATGTCGTGAATTGACCTCCACGACACACAGGGTGCTCGCAGCTAGATTCATGGGCAAAAGCCGTACATGCTTAGTGATGGTACAGGGCCCTCAATGTATCCCAGAACGGTTTTATTACTATGGTTGCATATTGCGACCTAAACCCTACCTCCCTCGAGCAATATTCTGCTACCGCTGCTTTCAACGTGGACACATGCAGGCATTTTGCCCACAGCGTACTATTGATCCAGAAAAGCTCACACCAGAAGGCCAACCACGATATCGATGTGGCTTATGTAAATCTGATGAGCACGATATGACAAGCACAAATTGTCCGACTAAACAGAAGGCCACAATACGGATACGAAAGGCTATACCAAAAGGACTATAGTAACAACGCACAATCGTTATGAGGTTCTTGCAGAAGAGCCAGAGATGCTCTTGGCAAAAGAAGAAAAAGCCCCAGAAACACAACTGTATTCTTCTGTTCTTAAACGTCGCAAGCAGTCGCAGACAAAGAAACAGAAATTACCGGAACCTCTGCATCAGTCGGATGATGACCATGATGACATTGACGCTCGGATAGACGCACTGGCCAGATAGATTGAGCGACTACGCAAACATAAAGAATTGGTAATTCTGCGTCGTCAGAAAATAGGACCAACACGTGACGCATCAACCACTGCGAATGCCACCGTTACGCCTGGATCCCGTCCGGCACCACAGGTCAACCAAGCTGTTTGGACAGCAGTTTTAGATCAACTTGCTCAACTAACGTTGCTCATTCAGAATTGGCTGCATCATGGTTGCAGCAGCTCATCATCTGCAGCAGCTGTCACAGGATGGAATTCTACAGTGGAATTGTCGGGGCCTAAACTCCAAGTTAGGAGAAATTAAAACCAAGCTTCAATACAATAAGCTACATGTATGGGCACTGCTTATTCAAGAGCATAATAAGCTATGCTCCCTATCCAATTTTAATGGGTATCATAACCCATCTATTAGAGATCGACGTACTACTACAATGGCTTCAGCTCCGGGAAAAGCTGCAGTTTATATATCATTGCATATTGCTCACACAGTGATTGACCTGGAGCCATGGTGTAGTGGTAATCAAGAAGTTGTCGGGGTCCTGACACGACCAGTGAGGACTCCTGTCATTCTAGTGTCATTCTACGCCAGACCGCAGCGCACACGTTTGAACTTGGAGTGGATAGCCCATCTCCGGTCTACGTACCCGGGAATTCCTATTCTCGTGGGTGGAGACTTCAATGCCCCACATACAGAATGGGGGTACAAGTACAACTCCCGAAGAGGATCCCAAGTTAAAAACATCATGAGCGATGACACTTTTACACTGCTGAACCATCACGCTGTGGCTACCTGTGCTGTACCCGCAGTATCTAGAACAAACGCTCCAGACCTCACGTGGTGGTTGGGTCCTGGAATGCCACAGTGGCGGGTGGAACCAGATACATGGGGCAGTGATCATATGCCAATAATGATTGGTTTGCACAGAACGTGCATAAAGAAAATTCGACGACGAGTAACAGTCACGCATTGGGATAAGTTTCGGGAATCATCGATTGATAAAGTACCCTCAGAGCCCTCAGAAATTCTTCCCGCTTTGCAAGAACTGCTACGGAGGAACACCACTGTAACCACCGTTGACGAGGAACAACCTCAACCGGACCTCACCCTTTTGCAACTTTGGGCAAAGCGACTTCAGGCAGAATTGTATGCGTCGAGGAATCCCGATGCACCAGGTAGCCGTGCACGTGCTAACCATATAGCGGCGAAGGCGCGTCAGCACGAAAAGCAACTTTCTCGACGAGGATGGTATGAGTGGTGCGAGAATCTTGGATCAGGCATTGGAAACAGAGCACTTTGGCGTACGTTCCGGTCAATGGAACGCGGTCATAAGCAACGTGACCCTGCAGCAAGCGTTAGGTTAGCGATGCAGAGTTCGCCACATCAATTTGCAGAACACGCTTCTAGGGCGTTTTTCCCGAAATACGATCAAGCGTCACCTATAAACTGCCCCGAAATTGATGAGTCTGACACAACCTCCAAATCCGAAATATTCAGCCCTTTCAGCATGGCCGAACTAATAGCGGCGATTGAAACTTCGAAGCAACGAACAACACCTGGTCCCGATGGTAATCCTTATGAGGTTTTCAAGAACATGGAAGGAGCAGCTCTCGACGCACTTCTTCAGGCTATTAATAAAGTATGGGAGACTGGAAACGGTCCACCTGATTGGAAGCATTCAATTGTTGTCGCGATTCCGAAACCAGGAAAGTCTCGAAATAGCCTGCAGTCTTTACGCCCAATTTCACTAACCTCAACTGTCTGCAAACTCGCTGAAAAGATGCTGGCCACACGAGTTTCCTGGTGGCTTGAACGCCACGATAAATGTCATCCTGCTCAAATTGGATTCCGTTCTTACTTGGGAACTGAAGACGGACTTTCTATGTTATCAGACGATGTTTTACAGGTTTCTCCACACAGTCACGCTGTGCGCACGGTAGTAGCAACAGACATAACGAAAGCTTATGACAATATAGACCATGAAATCATTATATCCAACCTCATCGACCTGGGACTTCCACCGCGGGTGATAAGATTCATCTACTCATTCCTTCAGAATCGCACATTTGCGATTAGAGTAGATGGAAGGCAAGAAGGATACTTCGCATCGAACAGAGGAGTCCCACAAGGTTCGGTTCTGGCTCCACTTTTCTTCAACGTTGCTCTAATACCTCTAGCCTGGCAACTACATCGGATTCCAGATGTGAGGTTCTTAATCTATGCGGATGACGTCACTTTGTGGTCCGTGCATAAAGATATATCTAGACAAACTCAACAGCTTCAAGAAGCCCTTGTTGTGCTGAACAACTACGCTCGGAAATCAGGGTTGGACATTTCCGCCCAAAAATCAAGCTATGTTGTGGTGGCCAACAAGAAAGGCCGCACAGGAATCACGCAGCACCCCTTTACATTTAGACTCGGCGCAGTGACAATCGCTGAGGCTTCTGAGGTCCGCATACTGGGTCTCGATATTCACCAATCCGGCAGTGGTGCACACTGGCTCCGTAAAACCAGACAGAGTTCGACAAAAACACTTCACCTTATTCGTCGCATTGCAGCAAAAGCAGCTGGAGCTCGTACTGACGTAGCTCGACGGTTGGTGCGTGCAGTCTTGCAGCCACGAATTTTATATCAAGCACAATTTCAACGGCTGACTTTGGCACAGCTGGCACAGTTGGAAACGATTAATCGCGATGCTATGCGCACAATCACAGCACTGCCCCGCATCACTCCGATACCAACCTTACAGGAACATGCCCAGCTCAACGCGATTGCAGAGCTAATTTTGCAACGTGAAAAAGCACCTGAAATAAAAAAGCAACTTATTCCGGCTGTCGCTGCGTTGCATGCTCATTTTCACCGCGGCTCTCGGATTGACAATCAGCCCTATCCAATGCCTCCCTGGGAATTCACCAGCATCACAACTAATAAGCCAACGAAGTTGCGACGCAGCGATACAACAGGTATTATTGACGAACACATTATCGTCGATGCATCATGCGTTAACACCTGCAAAGTCTATACGGATGCTGCCATTCTCCCAGACGGCGGAAGGACATCATTCCTGAGTACTACGCATAATTTCATCAGCGGCCACCAGCGCTATTTATCTACGGAAGCCAGCGCTGTAGTAATGGAACTTCAAGCCATCCACGACGCTGTGAAAGATCCGACATCTAAGCTGCCTACCATCAAGCAACTAAATATCTTCACTGATTCTTTAGCGGCTATTCAGGAACTCAAGAAGGTTGATAAGGCGATGGAAATCTGCGAGACAATACACACTATGAATAGTAAGACAGCTACTTGCGTCAAGGTACACTGGATTCAAGGCCATTCAGCGAACCCTCACAACATTGCTGCTGACCAGCAGGCACACTGCCCTCCTAATCCTGATCTTCCGCCTATTCCCCTCCCACCTCAAACCCTTAACTCGCTCCGAGCCCGTCAAAACTTTCTCCGGCAGGACACACGCGCTCTTATCCCACCGTGTGTCTGCTCCCTCCCCCTTCACCTTACTAGGGCGGAGGAAGTTGTGCTCAGGAGGCTTCGGGCCGGGGTGGCCCTTACACCGGCTGTTATCTCAAGGTGGAACTGGTCGCATTTACCACTGGGTGCTACGTGTCCATACTGCTCCGTTCCTGTGATGGAAGCAGATTCGTTCATTCGGTGGCAGCGGCGGAACGCGCTGGACGCAACGGTCTTACCTTGCTCTTCTGTTTTCTCAGACCGGAATCGACCAATTCACCGCAGACCGGAGTCTTTGAATCGCGCGCCACCGGTTATCTGTGAACGAGTGTGCTGCCACAACGGAGAAAAGCCGCGGCATATCGTTCGGCGGGGGTGTGTCCCTACATTCGGTGGCAGCGGCGGAACGCGCTGGACGCAACGGTCTTACCTTGCTCTTCTGTTTTATCAGGTTGGTGACTACCTATCTGCCGTTTCTTTCCGCGTTCTGCCGCTGCCATCAACGGGTATATCATTGTGCTACGGTTGAACAGTGTTTGTTGCGAAGTGTCCGTGTATCCCGAAGTGTCCGGCGATGTCTCGTTGTTATTCTTGCCGCAAGGTACTGCACGATATTGACTCTGTTCTAACTTGTGGTCAATGCGAGTTTTCTTTTCATTGCGGTGAATGCTCAGGAGTAAGCGAAAACACGCTGAAGGGTAAACGGGAGCAGTACAGGAAGAGTTTGAAATGTGAGGCATGCAGGGCTGGCGGAGGCAAAAGTGGCACCAGCACGCCGGCGCCAAGGACAGACTCGGACATTCTTACAAAACTCGCAGAAATGGACCGTAAGCTCAGTTCACTCCTCGTGATTCCAAACAAAATGACAGAAATCGAGAAGTCGATGCAAATGCTATCTGATCAATTTGACAAAATTCAAAATCGACAAGATATCCAAGAGAAGGAAATCAATGAAGTGAAACGTAAGGTAGAAAAGATTGAGCGTAGCGGCGCTTCAGAACAACTCTGTCGACTTGAGTCTGACCTTGAAGCACTTGAGTGGCGCAGTAGAAGACTAAACATTGATATACATGGGATTGCGGAAACCGAGGGGGAGAATCTACTTGAGAAGGTCAATAACCTAGGTGCACAAATGGAAATGCAACCCATCACAGCCCAAGATGTAGTCGCTGTTCACAGATTGCCGGCCAAGACAGGGAAAGCGCGCGGGATCATCTTGCGCTTCGTGCGCCAGGAGACTAGAGACGCTTGGATTGCCAAGCGAAAGCTTTTGCGAGAAAAGAGAAACAGCGTTTTTATTAATGAAAACCTAACCTCACGAACCAGAAAGCTTCTTGCTGCGACTAAAGAATGGGCGAAGAATGCAGACTATCAGTTTGTTTGGCATTCAAATGACAAGGTGCTGATGCGCAAATCGAGTGGTGAACCAGCGACGGTAGTGAAAGACGTGAATGAACTCCGGGCCATCAGCACCTGAGTCTTCGTTTTTGGTGTTACTGATCCAATTCCAATGGAGCAGCTCGGTCTTATCGATAAACAAAAATGGTTTTCTTCTTTTGCTGCAGTTAAAGGCGTGAGCTGTCTACATATGAATGTACAATCTGCTTGTAACAAACTTGGTGAACTAGAAACCTTTTTCGATGACATAAATGACCTCTGTGACGTCATTATGTTATGTGAAACCTGGTACTCAAGTGATGTTAATATTCTTCGACTACCGCAAAAGCAAACACTTTGCTTGAACAGAACAACTCGACGCGGCGGTGGTGTCTCTCTGCTGGAGAAAAATTCCATACCATTTGACATACTGGAAGACTTTACAACAATAACGAACAATGTCGAGTTATTGTGCATTCAAGCTGATGGTGTTATATTTAGTGTGTGCTATCGTCCACCAGACGGTATCGTGCAGGAGTTCCTCACTTTTGTAGATCATCTGTTGGCGTATGCATGCGAAAACAAGCAAAAAGTGATCCTTGGCGGCGTTTATAACATTGACATGAGTGCATGTAGTGCTAGACAGCATGACTTATTAAATATCATCTTGTCGAACGGTTGTATAAATGTTATAGAATCGAGTACTAGAATCACAATGTCCTCGGAGAGTACGTTAGATCTATTTATTACAAATTATGAGCCTTCATATGTGAAAAGCGGTGTTTTAAGCAGCCCAATTGGTGATCATAATCCAATATGCATTTTTATCGAGCGCCAATTAAAAAAGGTTAACAAAAATATAACTAGGATATTTCAGAACATCAATGAGCGTACAATGGCAGCGTTTCAAAGAGAATTACAACGAGTAAGTTGGGAGGACGTACTTGAGGAATATAATGCAGAAAGAGCCTACAATATCTTCATTGAAAAATTTTTAGTTGTGTATAAGAAACACTTCACCGTGAAACAATATAAACCCAAGTCGTGCAGAAAACCATGGATAACAAGAGAGATATTAAAGAAAATAAGAAAACGCCAAAAGTTGTACGCCAGATTCATTAAAACTCGTGAAATTGCTGATCTTAAAGAATTTAAAATTTACAGGAACAATCTAAACAAGGAAATAAGGAAAACCAGAGATAACTATTATCTACAATCTATTTTATTGTGTGATGGAAACTCAGAAAAACTGTGGAGGAACCTTGATAATATATTAGAGCGGAAACAACGCGCAGAACCTATCGAAAAAATTAGCCTAGAAGGCCGTTTACTGTCCGAAACAGACATGGCGAATGCCTTTAACGAATACTTCCTGAACAGAGAAACACAAGCGCATACACGCCCGAAAACCACTCTCTCCCTACCCGGAAACTCAAACACAATCTTTTTCCATCCAACTAATGTTGGCGAGGTCTGCTCTGTATTTATGGCAATGAAAAACTCTAAAAGTTGTGATTCAGACGGCCTGCAGATAAAACCCATAAAATATGTCATACACGATATAGCCCCTATTCTAGTTCATATCTATAATACCTCTATTGCCGAAGGCATCTTTCCGTCAAAAATGAAGGTTGCTAAAGTCATTCCAATATTTAAGAAGGCAGACAGGCTCAATATTCAAAACTATCGCCCCATATCAATTTTACCGCACTTTTCTAAGGGACTTGAAAAAATAATATTGATCCAGTTAACATCCTTCTGTGAAAAATATCGCGTTGTAACGAGGGCTCAGTATGGCTTTCAAAAAAACAAATCAACACAGTTAGCACTACTACACCAGAAAGACCATATACTGCAAAATTTTGAAAGGAAGCAACTGACAATAGGCATATTTATAGACTTTACTCAGGCTTTCGATCATATTAACCATAACCTATTATTAACAAAGCTTGATACGTATGGTATCAGGGGCCTCCCACTGCAGTTAATTAAGTCATATTTAGAAAAAAGACGGCAATATGTGCACATAAATAACTTTAAATCGTTTTCTGGAGGAATAAAAACAGGAGTCCCACAAGGAAGCATTTTTGGACCGCTGCTTTTTAACTTAGATATAAACGATATTGTTCTGATCTATCCCAAGGCAAAATTTATCATATATGCAGACGATACTAGTGTGTTTATTTCATCGGCATCCTATACTAGTTTAATAAACAGCGCAAACGAGTTTCTCCAGAACATATCCTCATGGTCTATAGAAAATTATCTAAAATTAAATTCAAATAAGACCAAAGCCGTAATCTTTTATGCGAAAGGCACAAAGATTCCACAAAGCCACACTTTAGAGATGAACAATGGGAGCATAGAAATAGTAAATGAAATTAAAGTATTAGGTACATACTTCTCTAGTACGCTAAACTGGGATCGACAAGTAGACTCTGTAGTACAAAAGCTTAGCCGTATCACAGGAATGCTAAATAAGAATAGATATCGTCTACCAACATCCGTAAAAATATTAATTTATCACTCACTATTTGCATGACACATTAATTATACACACCTTGTGTGGGGCACAACAACTGAAACTAACCTCAGGAAAATACACTTACTACAGAAAAAGATCGTACGTGTCATTGCAAACGTGCCGTATCACAGTCACAGTGAGCACCTCTTTAAACAATACAACATACCTACAATCTACTCTCTATACAACTGCTCTCTCCTTCGTATATGGCACTCAAACTTAAACTCTGAAAACAGCGTATTTAATGAAATTGTTGTCTGCAAAGAAATACAGCTACCTATATCACCCGTCACGGAGAATATTGGTCTATACCCCCCTCAAGAACCAACTACGGTTTCCAAATGACGAAAAATAAATTACCCAGACTGCTTAATTCATTACATGACGCTGGCATTGACATCATTAACATAGCACGTTCAGAACTGTCGTTACTTATCAGAACCTTCTCCTAAATAATGAATCAAGCGTAATTTCTTTTTCACTTGTATTCACATGTGTGTCTTGTTAAATGTGTGTAATGACATAATTTTTGCTTGTCCTTTTCTTTCTCTTAATTATTCCAATATTAATCGACCATCGTATCTCTTCACCTTTAATTATGCATCGTCAAGTGTACGCGATTTTCACTTTTATTCACGTATTGCCAAGTGTATCTAATGTGGTGGTTCGTACTATCTGCATTGCTTTTATTTGCCCTTATCTCATTTCTTTGTTCCTTTTTGGTTTGTTCCGTTATAGGAAATTCTCTTGAATTGATCGATGATATGTAATGTTCTTTGCGTACGGTTGATTGCGCTACTCACTGCCACCATGTAACACGGGGGCTAAGGGCACCTCAAGCTGCCTCATTGCAGCTTTTATCTTAGCCCCCGTCATTGTATTTTAGCAATGGAAACAAATAAATAAAGAAAGAAAGATGCATACCACCTAATATGGACATGTACTGGTTTAAAATCGGAACGCTCGCGTCTCCTACTGCAAGCCGGCCTCCGCTACAGTGTGACAACCAGCTATGACCGCTGGATACATGACAACAGATTCCACAAAACACTGCTTCAATTCATACACAACACAGGCCTCACAGCACACATATAATACACATATACGCATCAAGAATTATGCCTCAAGGGCAAGTCTTTATCGCAATAAAAAAAGAGTGCAGTGAATGACTGATCTAAGCTCGTCACCGAATGACTAGTTTTCTTTAAAAAAACTATTTTTCAGGAATCTTGGTACGTACAAATTTTCAATATTCTAACGTTTGTTCGCCGGTGACTTGTTTGTAGTGCAACCGCAGCTCATTAAGTGCGTACCGAGGTTTTTCTCTGTGTCTGAAAAGCTCTGCCTTGTTCCTTGCGTTACCCTGAATGGATTCGTTTCTTGCGCGAGTATTTCGGAAGGCAAGCTCGTTAAAGTTTGCATTGAGAAAGTAAATCTCTTCCTTCTTTCTTGTATTCAATTCAACGCTCTGTTGCCTGAAAACTGGTCAGCGTGGGGCGAATTGCGCGAGCAGGATATTAATTAGCAAAGCAGCCCTTATTCTGGCAATGAACAATGCCGTCTTTGTTAACGAACCGGACGAGCGAATGGCTAGGTGACTCTATGGTTTCCTATAAATAACAGCTGCTTTTACTGCACCATAAATTTAGTTTTCTTTCTTCATTCAGTTTTCCCCCTTCCTATCATCAATATATTCCGTCTCGTTTGATGAATCAGTGGGTGTTTTCGTTCTCTGCATAAAATTACGCGCGCTGCTCGTTCCCCGCATATGGTGAAGCGAGCTTTGAGACGTAATTAAAGAAAGCTGTGGTTTGCATTGCGCCACACGATCCAGTAATACATTGAGCAATACAAGCGCAAGTATTAGCGGCTGCTGCAAGGGCTCGACGACCACCGCTTTTGTATTCCCTTTCAAGAGCGCTCTGCGCCCTTGCATAGCCTGCAAACATCGTGGACCAGTAGGCAGATCAAACGCGACCGAGAACCGCAGAGGTGGGGAAATTGTAGAGCGTCTGACTCGTACACAGGAGGTACTGGGTTCGAATGCTGGTACACCCGTAGACCGACCCTTCTTTGTTCTAATAGGTAGAAATCTACCATGACCCGGCGCTCGGTTGTTTTTATGGGTTGTCTTCTTCAAGATTCGCAAATACCTTCACGAATGTTTGCGAATATCTCTGGGAGTCCCTTGACCCACCACAGCATTGGTGAAATGGTAGAGGATCCACCGCTGCTGTCGGAGGCAGACGAGTAATGGCACCGAATGCCTACACCAGTAAAATAGGCATAGGCGTGCTCGCAGCCCAGTGCGTCGCAAATACTGGAGTTCCAGATGCTTGTCAGGACATCCCTTGATGGGAAATTGGCACTACGGGACTACCAGACTCCTCCGACTCATGTCGCTCGACAAAGCGAGAACACAAACGACCACCCGAAGGCGACAGAACACCACAGAAAGACACCACAGAAGAACGTGCGAACGGCCTGACAGCAGTATCACGCATTGTGGCCACATTTTAAGGTTGGAATTGTTCGAGGCTATTCAGTTGCAACAAGCCCAAAGCAGGGTTTACGAGCTTTCTCCCAGGCGTACACCCCAGAAGAAAAAAAAAGAAAAGAAAGCCTGGCTCTAGGCCTGGTCACGTCTGTACCCGTTTTCCCAACCGGTTGGGCCTCCAGCGGCGGGTTTCAAACGAACCACCTCCAGCAGCCACAGTGACGCCCTTGCCACTAAACCACGGCTGCGGTAACGCGTGCACTGTAGCTTTCGTGTCGCAAAAACACGCGAGCACATCCATGGAAGAAGCTACAGAACGACGCCGTCTGCCAGTTGAACGGAACACGGCCAGTGACCTACGCGCGCTGCACTACTATAGCATGCATGACGTCGTGTCACAGTTAGCGCTGAAAAAAGGGTGGCGCTGACCATTGAGCCTGTAAATGCTAGACGACAGGAAGGTATGATACTGTGTTGGCCACAGTTCGATCACAACATACTTGAATTCTAAACCACCTGACTGAATTACAGTTCTTGATGAATTCGTTGCACTGTAGAAATTTTAATCCTCTTGTGTCATCAAAGATAGGCTGGCTCGTTTATTTTTAACAGTTGTACTCTGTTTTCTTCTGTCAAAACTGGCGATGAAGAACAAAAAGAGCGGTTGTGACCTAATGGGTAGAGCATCAAATCCCATCGCCGTACGGGCTTTCTTTTTCTCTTCTTTAAGTGAGTAGGAATCTACTCGCCGAGAACCAGACCAGCGACTGACCGATCCAGATGTAACCATGTAAATAGTAGGGCGACAATTACGGCTTCGCTTTAAGAAACTATGGAGGCACCTAAGCAATACTCAAGGTGTGTAAGTGCGAGAGCATTATTTGTCGCTGAATGTGTCGCTGAGTTTAGGGTTGCGGCGGTACGTTACTGAGGTTAGTGCTGCTGCATTATGCTTCCGAGTGTAATGTTGCTGCTGATGAGGTCGCAACAACGCAAGACGACAAACCGGCTATATTGCGATCTCTCTATTGAGTTTTATTTGTGGAGTTCTCATTTAGTGTTTAACGCACATTGCGTTGAGATCGCAGTGCCCGCTCCGCAGCCGCTAGCTCTGCCTTTGGCGTTGTAGGGGGCTTCAGGGGTGAACGTTGTTTCGCTGCACCAGCTCGCTTCGCACGTTTCGGTGCGTTGCGGTGCTCTTTTACTTTGTCGGCGGTGTCGCCTCTGACCACACGTTGCTCTATCGCCTGATGATGTAGACGCGAGCGGTTCAACCCGCGACAACGAAGACTCCATAGTGCCGACAGTGGCGTCATTCCTATCATGCGCCATTTAGTGAATCGCCCGCCAGGCAGAGCCCAACCAGGTGCGCAGACTGGAGAATATTCATCACAGTCACCTGTTGCAAAGGTGGCGCAGTGGCTAGCGCGCTCAGCTACCGAGTGGCCGCAGTGGCTGTAGGGCAGAGGTTCAAATCCTCACCGTGGCAAATATTCTTGTTTTTCTTTCAGTTAGATGGAAATGGCGTAATATGTGTGCCGGGTTTCTGCAACGGCTTTCCTGCCACGGTTTTCTGCTGTCGGCGGGCTCGCACAGTGAGCCAAGCAAGCAATGTCCTCGCATTAAAAGTGGGAAGGCGATTCCAGCTCCAGTTGAAGTCGATGAAAGAAAATGTCTTTCTGAGCGAGTAGGGGCTGAGAAAAGGCAGATTCACTGCTAACCACGCACTACCGCGACACTCCTCGCGTGAGGTGAGTAGGGGGAGCTTCGGGCTGCTTAAATTGTTTTATTGCATTACCTTTCGGAACTGTCCCCATTTTCTAGTCTGTACTACCTTCGGGATTGGCATCATTTTCAGACTGCACAGACCCACGCGAACGGCTCTACCGTTTGGCTCTTCCTATAGGCTCCTCACGCTGCCCAGGCGGCGCGTCGGAGCAAGACTTAGCGCCTCGTGCGACAAATAGTCAACACTGGCATGGAGCCGGTCCGCCGGTGTTGTACTAGCATCGAAACTGCATGTGCACTCTTGCTTAGAGCACCAGAAATGGTGCGAATTTTAAGGTGAAAGTCCTAAGTGTCTTGCTGGATGATGGCCTTGAAGAAAACGCAGAGTCTAGTCAAGTGATACAAAAAAATCACGTGACCTTCTCCGAGAAGCGGCGGGTGGAGTGGGGAATGAGCGGCGCGTGCAGGCAGAAAAACAGGTGTTGCGTCGCTGACGTCATGTGGCAGAGGCGGTGGTTGCGGCGACAGTCGACTGCGAAGCGAGAGAGACAGCGATGGAGGACGCTCGCCCGGGGCGTAGCGGATTCCGCGGTAGTCCTCGGAAGTAAGCTACGGACTCGGATGCTCGCCGAGCAAGAAACGAGGTGCGATGTGCGAAGCGGCGGGAGCAAGGCGTTCGACCGCGAATGCTGCTTTCCCCTGCTGAGAGGACGCAGCGTAATTGTGTTCGGCTCGCGTTACACATTTTTAACACTTACTGGCGGCAAACGTGCTGCACCTTTAGGTTGTGCATTACTTGTTCACATGTGTCGTTCATGAGGTTGGCCTAAGTGCCACACGTGTACTTCACATTGCGGCTCGTTATTTATTGCAAGAAGACTGACCCCTCAGATCGTATAACGTAACGCATCGCCAACTGTGCAGCAGGCTTTCGCATTCACATGTTACTATAGTGTAACATGCTTCCGAACTCTTGCTTTGTCATATACTAAAAAGTCGTCAACATATCTACAAACTTTTAGAACCTTAGATTCGTGAAGGCGATTTCACAGGTATTTGTTCAGTTTGGCTAAAAGCAGACTACTTAGCACTGGCGCTAGGCAAGAACCTATACACACTCCCTGTTTCTGCAAATACAGGGTACCGTTGTTTTAAATAAACGTTGACGACAAATAAAATCTAAGGATTTCTGAAAAAATTATAAATGAATGTACCTGCTTCCGTACTAAAAGTAACGCCACCATATTCATCGATGCAACTGTCAATACAGGTTAATCGTTCTGACTGTGGCAGAGAATAATAAACATCTTTACCATCTGTGGAGAAAGCCTTTAAGCCTTGATTTTCATGAGCTCTTACAAAATTTAAAACCTCCGATGTCAAGCAAGTTTAGTTTTTCTTGCAGGTACGAGGCGACAGATTTCTGCCATGTGTTCCTGCGAGAAACTGTGTGCCGGTATACCGTTCAGGGTGATATCGATCACGTGACCTTGTGCTTAGCAGCGCAACACCATAGCCACTAAGCAACCACGGCGGGTGAGTTTCCGTGGTCATCGAGCGAGATGTGTCCGTGTTTACCTGTGCGCGCGTGACACCGTGTTTCACCCGCGCACTGTGAATGTTTACAAGTTCGTACTGCGGATAAAACTACTATACTTACTTCGTATAGCTATCTGCTAGTTTGCTATCACAATTGGTGCTTCGTCTTTCGGGCGAAACTGGAACTTTTTTTTTTTATGTGAAAGCATTATATGTCCCATGAAGCAGAAAAGCCGGCGTTGTCCGCAACGAGTGGTACCAAAAATGATGTGACGTCATCAGCGTCTTGTATGAAGTCCGTAGTAATACAGACGATACTAAATGGTACAACAACGTTAATTAGTAGTAATTATGGGTAATTCATGTGAAGTAAGGTGACCTAGAGTGAATTAAAGTTAGAACAAATTAGAGTAAGGTGACTTAAGGTGGAGTAAAGTGAATTGAGGTGAAGTAAAGCAAATGAAGGAGAATGAAAGTGGATTAAGGTGGATTAAGATTTGTACAAATTACAGCAAGGTGTATTAAGGTAGATTAAGGTTGGCACAAAGTGAAGCAAGGTGGATTATAAGGTGTTAAGGTCGATTGCAGTGGATTAAGGTGGATTGAGATAGAATTGTGAAGGACGCGGCATAGTGTATGACGTCACGTATCATGTACGTTACCAGTTAAATTTGGAAGTCAATATACTGTCGCATTCAAATCACGTAAGGATACTTAAGCGGCTGTCAATTTTTTAGATGGAGCTCTTGTTTCTTGGGCGCTTAGCGTATTGTTGCGTTCCTTCTGCACTGCTTTGTCGAATATGGCTAGGGGTGGCCTTCACTAAGTATTTTGCATTCCGAATCGGATGGGCCGACGACGCCTCGTGTGAGGATTGTGGTTGCGAGGAGACTCTTCAACACCTTCTCTTTGACTTTCCTCGCTACAGTTTGCAGAGGCGATCGCTCGCGATCGCTATAGCGCGCTTTGACCCAAAAACCTCTAACAGAGAAACTTATATTAGAATGCCGACATCACAAGCCATCGCAGCGGAGGGCGACGAGGGCACTGTTGCAGTTTTTGAGGGCAACAGAATTGGACAAGTGACTGTAGCCAGAACAGATATATATAGTGCTGCAAGTGCTACTGTGCTGTGCGGTGACGGTATGCGGTGACAGTGACAGACTGCGACTGCATGTCTGCGCTCCTTTCTTTCTTTATCTCTACTTTGCTATCACTTAACCTCCCCCTCCCCTCTCTCCCCAGCGTAGGGTAGCAAACCGGTCTCTCTCCTTCTGCGCTGTGACACGGTGCACGGCGCTATTGGACTACGCCAAGGTGAGAAATAGTGTTTGACTGTCTGAGCTGCTTACGGCACGCGACCGTGCGTTGTGGCGCAGTTAGCGAAAAAAATCATTATTGTAACTTATTTCGGTACTTTTGAGGGTACTTTTTGGGCACGTTGGCCGCACCCGACCTTGTGACGCAATTATCAAAAAGCAACTCGGCCGATGTGGCGCAGTTAGTTTCGCGTGTACTGAATCTTACTGGGACAAGTTTGTGACGCTTTCTCTACCCCCCCCCCCCTTATTGTGACTTAGTTCGGTGCTTTTTGGGGTACTTTTGGGGCACATTGACCACCCCTGCCGTGGTGACCCTGTTAGCAAAAAGCAGCTAGTTGCAGTTAGTTTCGCGTTGACTCAATCTCGCGCTTTTTACGCCTTCCCTCCATCCCCAACAACATATACCTTCTTTAGGTATTCAGGCTTCGCGAAAACGCGACGAGTGGTTGCCAAGAGTGATAACACGGGAGGGTGTTGCTTGTGGCCTCAGAACGAGCAAAAGATAGCGCCGAGTAGCTCCAAATGCAGGAACTTGTAGATCGAAGATTCTCTTTCTTCAAGGAAAGAAAACCGGCTTTGCACTCACACATTTGTCTTGGGAGCGTGTAGAAGGCATTTTGCGAGCGTCTAGGCATAATCTGACTGGTAGCCTCTGTTGTAGCCACCTGTGTGTACGTGGCGTACCATCGCGTCGGCTAAGGCCAAGTTGTGTTGAAAACGTGCAGTCAACCGTGTATTTGTGCTCTTAAAGTGCAGAAAATAAGGCCCGAGAATGGGGGAATGCTTGAAAATCAAATATTTTCGTCATATTTTATGTATGCTGTTGTTTCAGATAAGTGGGTATTTTCTACGCCATGTTTGTAAAAGCGAATTGCTTTTCTTTGTAATGTCGCTCATTAACTCATCCATTCAGTGTGAAGCTATTGCCTGGCTAATCGGAAGATCGTGAGAGGCAGCACGTGGGTGAAGCTTGAGCGCGATTCAAAGCAGACGCCGCAGAGAGACCCCCGCTCATGCAGCGCTTTGTTTCCATACAGACGACGCATGCTACTCTGGCGCCATCCTGTAGCCATCGTTGCCACACAGCCCGTCTTGCGCGGCACTGCGGTTTTCTTTTAACGCTTTCGCCATACCCTCCTCCTCCACTTTCCACCTCATGGTTCCGCTGCAACCTCCTCCTCCGCTTTCTTCTTCGTGCTCTCTTCGCTATCACCGTCTTTCATCTCCCGCAGCCCTCTGCGTTCGCTTTCCGCCTTTGCTGTACTCGTTCGCTCGGTTACGAGCTACGACTCCGACGATCGCCACTGATACGGGTGCCTAAGAGCTGTGCTCTAAAGAAACGATTCCTCACCAAGACAGGTCGCGGTTGAGCAGTAGAAGCAAAAACAAATGCCGCGCCGATCAGCGCAAACGCGCGCACACAAAGCCGCAACCGCAAATGGGGTTCAGGTTTCAACACCAGCCGCTTGGGGCGCTACAGTCAATTCGGCCGCTGGGCTCTATGGGAGTGCCCGGTCTTATTGAATGTATTTCTCTATCGGCCTACCATTTAGCCCGCCCGCGGGCTCGGTTCAAAGTGCGCGTAAAATCACAGCCAGACAGGCCGGACTCCGGCCGTTATACATTTTCGCCCATTTCGTTCTGGCGGCATCGCATTCCCGCATAGCTAGCCGCCGCATCTACACCATGGCCACCGCGTCGCGTTCTCCTTCGTGACAAATGCAGCATCCGATTCCCACTGACAGCGTTTCTGACGCTGTGTCAGTAAGGCTTTGGTTTGTCTACTTCGACGCGTCCGATGTAGAGACGCGCGAAGTCTCTCGAAGATGATGTGCTACCGGAAATGTTCGCTCGAGAATATCGCCCCTGAATGCAACTTGCCTTTTGTTTTTTTCCACCATCGCGGCTTATAGTACTTACAGTCTTCTCGAGAAAGCGTTTACCAAGAAGATCTTGCATGCGTAAGTGACTGTGCTGTTGAAATCTAGCTCGTGCAGCTTCGTGAACTGCAGTTTACATGCTTCGCATTTTCGCGTTTGCTGGTCCGCGTCGAACTTGCCGGCTGCGGCGGGATCCACGCTTGCGCTCTGAAAGCTGGGACAAGAAAGATGCATTCGGCCTTGCTCTGCACAACGCTGTGTACTGCACAGACATCGCTCGTTTCCGAGTACGCGTTCGAGCACCGTACTGCCACGCAACGCGTCGCCATTCTTGCAACAGCTCAAATCACGTGCGCAACGAGAAAGCACGTCGATAGAGACACTAATCAACTTGCAAATGTTGAGCGAGCGATGCTCCTGGGCGCCTATAGGCGCAACCGAGACATCAGCAGACGCGTACGGTTCTGTAACTTTAGCCTTTTCTGCATGGCTACCGCTTACCGCCAGGTGCATGCATCGTTTTTTTAGGCGCTATTTAAAGGCTGCTAATAAGAAAATTATACAATTTTTAGCACTGCGACTTTGCCGAGATTACACTGATAGTATATGCTAAGCGTTTATAGGAAATTTAGCGCAGGCTCAATTTCGTTGCAATTGGCCTTTAAAAGGCGAGACCCTTTTTTGCCTGAACTTCCTGCTCTACTGTGGGACTACAGCGGAGCGGTGTTATTTAAAAGAACAATTGTATAGCGAGTAGCATTCTCAGAATAATTCATGCAGTTTTCGGTGCCTGTGTCCATGTCTGGCTCTTACCCGTTTTATATGTTTTATTTATTTTAAATACTGCAAGCCAATGATTTGGCTCCAGCAGGAGGGCCTTCATGTAAAATACAAAAGTATTGAATCAAACAACGCAAGATATGAACACAGGAAACAATACATATGCTTAAGAAAAACAAACTGTGTCATGAAATTTGTTTAACAAACGTGGTCACCAAAAGGGAAATATCAGAATACACATGTGGTAGGAATGCTTAACAAGATCACCAGAATCGTGAAATAACTAGTGGGGCTAGGAATTCAAAACATAGCAGTGCATTTCATTAAAAAAATCACCAGAGGTGAATATGCTGGGTGTCAAAGAATTCCACTCCGCGACTGGGCGCAGGAAGAAACTTTATCGAAATGCGTTTGTGCGAGCTAAGATTGGTGCTAAAGAATGTTCATGACTGTGTCGCGTTGTCCTCGTACTAAGACGCCTAACAGATTTTGGGAGAGCTAAGTTAATCTTTCCGAAAAGGCAGTTGTGAAGGAATGGTAGGCGACTAACTTTTCTACGGGCTTCCAATGTCGGTATAATATTGAGTTTCATTAAATCTGAAGGAGAGTCTTGGAGTTCGTACTTTCCAAAAATAAAATCTGACTGCTTTCCTTTGAATGCTTTTGAGTTGCAGAATATTTTTTCTGCAATGCCGATCCCATACGACGGAAGCATACTCCAGTTTTGACCTTCTGCAAGCGTTGTAACTAGAATTTTTGTACTAATTGGTGCATTTTTAAGTTTTCTTTTGAGGAACCGTAATTTTGTGAGACCGGCTACACAGATATCCGATATATGCGTTGACCGCACGAACTTGTTTGTTAGCGTAACGCCAAGGTATTTAAACTTGTCAACTTCTGAAATGGGATTGTTGTGAATTAAATATGTAAATGCGTTAACAAGCTTTTTCCTAGTAGCGCGAAGCAGTACTGATTTCTTCTTAGTTTAAAACCATTCTCTGGTGATTGCACCAATCTCCAATTGCACAGATACTGTTTGGCAGCAAGATGTGATCATTAGCAGACGATATATCTTTGAGTACGACACAGTATCGGCAAACAACCGAATAGATACCGTACTGGGAACCTCCTCAACTAAATCATTTACATAAATAAGAAACAACAATGGGCCTAAAACACTGCCCTCGGGTACTCCCGAGGTAAGAGGAAGTACAGATGGGCATTTTTTTATTTCTTCAAATTGGCTTCTCTTGGAAAGATATGCACTAATCTATCGGACAATGAAGGAAGGCGGGTCGAGGCACTCTAATTTAAACAATAGCTTACCATGTGACACTATGTCGAAGGCCTTCGAAAGGTCCAGGAACGGAATATCAACCTGTCCAGCGGTATCAAGTACACCCAAGATCTCATGCACAGTTGAAACCAGCTGAGTGACTTTTCTGAGGCCATGCTGATGTGATGATAACACTTTTCGATCGGCAAGAAACTTTTAAATGTAACATGCAACAACATGTTCCCACAGCTTGCAGCAAGTGCTTATGACTGAGACAGGGCGGTAATTATTTACAGAAAGCCGGTCACCTTTCTTGTGGATGAATGTAACACGTGCAGTCCGCCAATCACAATGTAGCTGCTGACAGGTTAAACATGCTGGTCAAAAATCCAGAAATCTGCTCAGCGTATAGCGTCTAAGAAATGCGTTTGCAATGCCGTCAGACCTAGCCTGCTGACTTCTTAGCAGTCAGATGAGGAAACATAGCAGTAACACGTTCACGAGTAATATCTAGTGTTATCTCCGTTATCGCCAGGGATCCTTGATAGACGTATTCGTCTCGCTCAGAAAATGCAGTCTGAAAATGCCGATTAAAATTTCTGCGATTTCTCTTGGTCCATGTATGATGCGATCATTTACTTTTATGTATCTCCTCATTAGATTCACTTATATGGCGCCAAACTTTTAAGGGGCAGCCTTAATAAATTCTGCCAAAGTGTTGCTAAAGAAATTATTTCTGACATGTCTAACTCTTTTCATTAAATCATATTTTAGTGCACTGAACTGAGACATAGAAGTTTTGTGCTGTTTTCTAAGGCGCTTTATTTTCCCTTTCGTTTCTATTATAGCCCTACTGATCCAAGGATTTCTGCGATGCTTGCACTTTATTTCTGCGTCGTTTTGTAGGAATGAAGTGACCAATGCAATATTCTGTGGTTGAGCGAAAAATTTGCCACAAACGCTCGACATCATGACTGCCAGAATCAAGATGCGTGTCCATTAATCAATTATAGCTGTGTCGTCAGCCTTGTTATAATCTCTAATTACAGTAGAAGAAAGCGTCTTCCTATTTTCAACAGCTTTTTTAGTCCAGTTAAAAGATACTCTTTTATCATCCGAAATTCCAGGTCCACGAAACAGTTCCATTGCTAAACATTTCGGTAAGAGATAAGAGATACAGAATTGAATTTCTGCGAGTGCTCAAGATTAAGAGAGTACATCACACGCACCAGGATGTCACTGGTAGTGGAATATCTATATATTAAGCTGTTCCAGTTAATAGAGGGCAGCTTGAAGGCTCCAGTAACAATCAGGTTTCTACCGGATGGTTTTAGAAGATGGTCGTATAATTTATTCAGAAAGGCATCGCTAGTATCTGGTGGTCGATAAACAACGCCAAGAAAAAACGTGATTCCCAGAAATGACACCCTTAAGATTAAACTTACCCGCCGTGGTTGCTCAGTGGTTGTGGTGTTGGGCTGCTGAGCACGAGGTCGCGGGATCGAATCCCGGCCACGGCGGCCGCATTTCGATGGAGGCTAAATTAGAAAACACACGTGTACTTAGAATTAGGTGCACGTTAAAGAACCCCAGGCGGTGAAACTTTCCGGAGTTGGCCACTACAGCGTGCCTCATAATCAGAAAGTGGTTTTGGCACGTAATACCCCATAATTTTGTTTAAAGAATTAACTTTCATGTTCAACAATTTGATCTGTAACCGTTATCTCAATACCATGTTTTACAATGGTTGGTACTCCCCCACGTCAAAACCCTCTATCTCTTCGGAACAACTGGTAACGCGGGGTAACAATTTCATCGTCACGAATCAAAACGTGTAACAATGTCTCAGTGATAATGCAGAAATGAGGAACATCTAATAAAAGCGATGCTTTCAAATCATCTACTTTGTTAACAATGCCCCTAGCGGTAAAACTGAGCAGACGAAGATGATGTAGTTCTGACTGCTAGGTGTCGGGTGATGATATTTTCGGTTTTTGTATCAGTTTACGGGAATTAGAAGTGTCGTTCCACGTCTACACTCGCCCACAATATATCGCAGGGCACGCGAGCGTGTGGCAAAACAGCCCTCCTCCCCTTCTAGCGGCGTTCCCCTGGTGTCGAGACCGATGCCTGCGCGCATGCGCGTCCCTCCGAGACTGCAAGCGTGCATGTTTTCGCGCTTTCTCCTTGCGCGCCGGCGATATCCAAATGTAGCCGCGAGGTGCCCCTTGTTAAGAACGGCCCGCTGAGGTGCAAGTTTTGCCAGCCAGTTGCGACAGTGGCGTCAACCTTTCCTGGAACGCCACCGCAACCCTCTAACACGGCGTCACTAAGTCTACTGTGTCCGCATTACAATGCGCCACGTCCGCCACTCGGCGTCACAGGATTGCCGAGATGAGTTCGACGAACCAGGCTTTATGACTGAACCCACCACCGCCGACCTGGTCTGCCGCGAGCGGGGGAGTGCCCGAAGGAACGTAATTGGAGGCCCCTTCCCACGCGCCGTTCAAAACGCAAGACAATGGACAACCGGCGGCCGCGCTACGGGGGGTCAGCTCGGGGAATAAAATGCGCCTTTCTTGACGTAAGCCCCGAGCTCTGCGAAGACCGTCTGACGTCGGTGGGGGGCCGTGAACCTGTGCAGAAGTGTGTGTGTGAGCGGGTGTGTGTCCCTCCGGCAGAGAGGCGGCTCATCTACTGGTCGAACTTTTCCCTCACCTAGGGATCGAGGGAGGACCGAGTGTTTATAAACCGCTGTTGTGCGGCTGCTCAGTGTACTTTCTCTCGCAGTCATGCTAGACTGATGAACTGCAACATCCTTATGTAGATACTGTAAATAAACCCATATTCCTCGTTCTCGATGAGAAGCAGTCCTTCCCTTCAACAACGTCCTCAGCGTGGATAAGTTGGACGACGGCATGGGCCAGCTACCAACTAATTCATGCCCGACTCCAATCTTGATAACTGGTTACGAGCGGTGAGATTGACCTCCCAATCCTCACAACTGGACGTCAGCGCTTGGATCGTCCTACAACTCTTACACCCTCTTGCGATTGGCACTGTGGCGGCTTCGACGGGCAAAGCTTCATTAATACAACGGAAATCAAGAGTTCATTTTTGTCTTGCCTTTCTCCTTCTTTAGAGCGCGTTTTCTGCCGCGTTCTTCTGCGGGAGAACGCCCCGTTCGTAAAAAGAAAGAAACACGAAGATTGGCCACGAAAAGGGGCAGCGCAGAAAAAAAAAAAAGACGCGTTGCGTTCGCCACCTGACCCTATGCGTCAGCTCTCGTGACTCGTGAGCTTGCGCGTGCAAGCTCACGCTTCACATAGTTTTGCCGGTCGAAGCCGCCACAGCGCCAATCGCAAGAGGGGCACCTCGCGGCTACATTCGGAAAACGCCGGCGCACAATGAGAAAGCGCGGAAACATGCACGCTTGCAACTTAGAGGGACGCGCATGCGCGCAGGCATCGGTATCGCCACCAGCGGTGCGCCGCTAGAAGGGGAGGAGGGCCGTTTCGCCCCGCGCTCGCGCGCCCCGCAATATTTTGTGGGCGAGTGTATATCTTGTCACCAATACGGATCTTATCATATACAAGCGACCCAAGTAACCTGCCAAGTGACACAAATCGTCTGTTAGTTTGGAGTAGCAGGTAAATGTTCGTGGTAGTTCCAACGCCATCATTCCCTCTTCGTCATCCGGCTATCCTCGTGCCGTCGTTGTCATTAAGTCATCGTCATGGTATTGTCGTCATGCCGCCGTCGTCATACCATTTTCGTCGTTCTATCGATGTCATTCCTTATTCGTCATCTTAGTTTTAGTTTCTTATTCGTCATCTTTATTTTAGTTTTAGTCACGTGAAGCTGAAGAGGAAATGGCTCGCGACAACACGATGTAGCTGACGACGGCTGTCGTTGTCGGCGTAACGGGACGGACGGAGACAAAAAGACGCCCAGTTTCGAACTTGCAGTAAATGCTGTCGATCGCAGTTAAAAAAGCCAAATGACGTTCCCAATTTTTAAAATGTGGCATCAGAACGTGACCTCGAAGCTAGCTCCTCGTCCTGATATCGACGTATGCGTGCGCTTCGCTCCCAAAAAGCGGGTAATCCGGCCCTTACCATTGGCTAGGATGTCGCCAACCATTTAGCCAAGAGGTAATAAAGCTATTTTTTTAATGAAAGTGCGTGTGTTACTTCAGAAAACTTTTCCTTCATACATTCTACTCTGCACAATTTAAACAATACTCTCAAAAAGGGCGTATCACATTTAGACGAAAGGTACTACGTAGTAGTTTAGCCTAGTTATACTCCGCATTCGATTTTTTTACATCACTACAAGCGGCCGATATGACGCCACGTTAGCTAGGTCTGCAGATGCCTACCTAAAATACGTACATATCGCGATCCACATGCACGCACCTCTGTTCACTTTGTATATACCGGGAGGGTACAGTATGCAACGATTCTGGGTACCGCGGTCTTCTGTTGAGCACTGCATCACTAGTTCGCTGCCCGGACACAGCGACAGCATTCCTGTGAGCATGGAGAGCAGAAACACCCACGACTTCATTTTGTTTTTAGTTGATGGGTACAGCTAATTAATACCTGAGCTAATATACCACTTCGAATTATGAGAGCACTTCGGCACCAAGCATGCATCAGCGTACTACTGTGACCATTTTCACTTCGCTTTCAGATTCGGCAAGCCTGCTTCCGTGTCGCCACTGAAACAGCCTTGCGGAAACTGCAGGCTCCTATTTGCCTCAGCCTGCTGTTCTCTTTTCAGTCAGTAAGGTGGCGCTGCAACTATTGCAGCGCCGGTTTCCTCTTGACAAAGGCACCCAGAATACATTACCTGCTGTTAGAGAATTGGAGAACCTGGGATTTACTATCGTTTCCCAGTGGGTACCTTCCCATAGCGGCGTATAACAGGCAACGAGGCCATTGGCAGTCTTGTGCGCGAAGGGTACGTTGCAGTTCAGGCCAACGAAGAAGGCTCCTCAGGACGCAAGAGACATGAAGCAGATGACCTTAAGCAACTTCAGTTCGTTGTAATCTCCACCGCACTAACCTTGTGTGATTAAGTAACTTCAAAGAACTGAAGCTGCTCTGCTTAATCTCATCCGCACATGATCAACGCAAGCTCCAGCATGGTGGTGCAAGACAGAGGTTATCACATCATCGCCATGCCTGCATTGTCAAGCTCTTGGTGACGTTGGCTATAATACACTGGAGTTTCTTGAATTAGACGCAGAACGTAAATTATTATTAGATATACAGAAGCGCAAGATGGTCCCACGCTCAAGCAAAAGTGACATTTTGTTGACCGGTAGGAGATTGGACATTTAGGAGGTAAAGTGCTTTGGCTCCTCTTAACGTTCCTCTGTGATACGGCGTTGGAGTGTGAATAGTGAGCCGTGCGGATCGACGTACTTTGGAAAACACCAGAAGTGTTGCACACTGTGTGAAGTTCCTTGTAACACCGGGTGTTGTTGTTACCAGATGGGATGTGACCTTATCGCGTTTGATATATTGCTCCACTTTGATAATATATGATGGTAATATATGTTGTATTGTACCACGTTTGATAATTCCTCTGCTAGACCACTATCGATAGGTGGCGTCTGGCGGAGTAATGACTCGAGATTTCTCGAGATATTGTGGCGGATGTATGTGCTTTTTAGGGCTCCGTGGCGGCGACGAAATCATAAGTTTTTGTGCATACTTTGAGCTTGCTCCTGTTTTTGATTTGCAGATTTTTTTAGCCTTTAAATAATAATTTGATACTTTTCTGCTTTCTTTTTGTCTCTCTTTTTTTCGTGTGTGCGGGTGTGTTTCGTGTACATTTAGTTTTGCAGGGTAATCAGAGCGCTCTTTCGCGCCACGTGCTCCAGCACGTGCAACCGGGTGGGACGTTGAGTCTTTATAGCTTTAAATAGTAGCTTGGAAGTGGCAAGACTAATAGCTAGTAGTGGTTATACTGTATGTGTATTGGTAGGAAAGTGAGAGCATGGCCGCATGGTTGAACATGTGCGAAAACGTGTCATACCTTAAGTCTTTGCGGCATTGATTGCTTTTAAAACATTGGTGATACATGACATTTAAGTATTTAGATCCTGTGCGTATCGCTTCTTGCAAAAAGGCACGCGCTCTGCATTATTAAAGTATTATAGTATTTGCATTAGAAAAAGCAGTGCAGCACGTGGCAAGAAAGCCGCGAAAGCGTGCAGTGTGCGAGGGTGCCTGAAGGCAGATGAGGGGACTGATGAGAATGGAGAAGGAACCACGTCAATCGGCACACACTGTGATGTCGATGCTAGGCTGGAGAAAATGGAGGCTTTCCAGGAAGAGCTTGTCAAACACGTTGAAGAGCTCAACATGAGCTAAAGAGGGAGAGTGATGCACAGAAGGTAGTGGAAAAAAGACTTGAAGCAGCCGTGGAAAATCTGCACAGGGCCGCCATTGTCAACGAGAATGGTCGTGACAATGGAACGCAGTTCCCCGGCGTGACAGCAGAGGGAGTGCCAGCAAAGTACGTGGAATGGGTGCAACGTGGTGAGGGGTTAGCTGGAAAGAGCGGCGCCTACCTTCAGGCCCCCACGCGGGAAAAACAGGAGCGCATGGGTCAGCGCCCCTTGTCAAGTCCGAATCACGCGGAAAAGGACAAAGGGAAGCAGGGAGAGGTAGGAGAGAGTGAAATGGTGATTATCGCCGGCGACTAAAACATGGATAGGCTCTCAGAAGCAATTGTAGAGAGAGTGAAAGGCAATAAAAGAGTGGCGGTAGGGACATTTCCGGGGCGGACGCTGGGTGCTGTCATGGAGCGAGCAAAAGCAAAGCTCGCGGAAAATTCCCAGGTGCGCAACCTGGTCATAGTAGCAGGTGGACTAAATGACGTCCTAAACAGGAAAGGGACAGGACTAGCCCAGCGCTTCGCGAAGGGGGTGGACGACTTGCGCGAGCTGTCCCCTCAAGTGCAGATCGTGGTGTGCACGGTTCCGGAGGTGCTTGTACGTGACAGTCACGTACAAAGAGCCGTAATGGCTGCTAATGAGGCGATATGGATAATGAGCCGTGAGAAAGGCTTCATGGTTGTCGAATTAAACAAGGAAGTGAGAAGGTGTGGTGGTTTTCAACGAGACGGGATCCACCTAAATTACAGGCTTGCACGAGAAGTGGGCTGGCGACTTGCTGGTCGCGCTGTTGCTTTTTTAGGGCGCCCACGGGCGCTCAGGAGGCCAGAGTAGGCAGTAATGAAGAAGGTTCCCTAAGGGAACCTCAGTATCGCTGTTAATAACAGAAAAAGGAGGAAAGCAAGAATGAGAGCTCGCCATGCAATAGGCTACATAAACATGCAGGGTGGCTGAAGAAAGGAACAGTGGGCAGAGATGGAGGAGTAGTTAAATAGAGAAAAAATAGGGGTGCATGCGGTTACAGAAACGCACCTTAGAGACTCGGAAGAGTCGTCAGTAATTGAGAATTATGTTTAGGAAGGGTGCAACAGAACTAAGTCGGAAAGAAAGGGAGGGGGAGTCGGTATGCTCATCCATAAGGGAGCCAAATGCAAAAGAGTAAATTCAAAATGTGAAGAGCATCTTTTTTTATCAGGTACAATGAGGGGAAAAAATAACTTCGCTGGGCGTTACGTATTTGTGGATCGGAAATACTTGCAAAGACAAGAATAAAGAGTTAGTGGACAGCATAATTGCTGATATTACGGGTTTCGGGAATAGTGCTGAAATTATCCTATTAGGTGACATGAATGCCCACATACAGGATTTAGATTGCTATACCTACAACAAAGGGCAGTCAATGCTAGGCCTTTGTGAGCAACATAACCTCGTTATCATGAATACAGTACCTAAGTGTGAAGGACAGATCACGTGGGAAGTGGGAATCCGGCAATCAACCATTGATTACTGTCTGATGACAGAAGGAATTCATGATAAGTTGAGAGAAATGGTCATTGATAAGGAAGGGTATAGCAGCATAGGGAGTGACCACAAACACACCATTTTGAAAATGGGATATGTACTTGGGAAAGAGAGCAAGGAGTGCAAAATGACCACTCCAAATTTGAATGCTGAACAAATAACAAATATAGTCACTAGACACGAGGATGAACTTGACAAATGGCCAAATAAAGAGTGGGAATATAGTGAGCTTCTAAGTGTAATAACGACAGAAATGCGGAAAGAGAAACAAGTGTTCTTTGGAAAGGAAAAGGAAACCGAAAAGCTGGTGGAACAGGGAGATGCGAGAAGCGATCGCAGAACGACAGAAAGCATCCCGATAGCACAGGGAAGCAAATAAGGCGCAGGCGCCGCAGGGTGAAGTAGCCTGTAAATGGGATATATACCGTGAGAAAAAGTCTGTGGTTCAAATACTGGTGCAAGCAAAGATAAAAGGTGAAAGTGAACGTTGGTTGTCAGAAATACGTGAGAAAAAAAAGGCCGCACCTCGAATATGTTGGAACCACATAAAATTATTAGCAGGAAGCCCACAACAATACAACATATCCTAGACGAAGATAGAAACAGACTAGAAGGAGAAGCGGCAATAAATTACGCCCAAAAAGTAAGAGGCGAATTTTTCCAAGGCAATGACGAGGTTGTGTTTGAAGAAAAAAAAAAGAGCATGAAAGAAACCCAGGTGGAAAAGGAGCTCGTGCTGACAAATTTCAACTGGACGAAAGCCGAAGAGAAAATTTCTAAGCGCACAGCCACAGGGCTAGACGAGGTTTCTGTTAGGCTGGTTAATGAACTAGGAAGAAAAAGTAAGAAAGCTCTGGTGAAAGCAGTGGAAAAAAACTTTAAAAGATACACGAATACCAGACAGTTGGGGACAAAGTAGAATGAATTTAATTTATGAAGGTAAGGGGGACAAAGATAGAATTCCCTCGTATAGACCGTTGACCATTACATCGGTAATATAGAGGCTAGCAATGCAGGCAATTAAATTAAAGCTGCAAGCATGCGTAGACAATATTGTCATTTTGGGAGAACTTCAGAATGGCTTCAGAATAGGTAGGCGTTTTGATGCTAACTTATTTGTTCTTACTCAGTGTATTGAAATATGAAGAGTAGAAAGCAGACCGTTATATGGGGCCTTTCTAGACATTAAGGGAGCGTATACCAACGTCCGGACAGGCCGCCATTGTAATATGAACCTGGCAACGTTTAACGCTAGAACGTTACCTAGTGAGGCGAGTCTAGCAGTGCTATTGGAGGAATTAGAGGGCAGTAAATGAGATATAATAGGCCTCAGTGAAGTTAGGAGGCCAAAAGAAGCATATACAGTGCTAAAAAGCGGGCACGTCCTGTGCTACCGGGGCTTAGCAGAGAGACCAGAACTAGGAGTCGGATTCCTGATTAATAAGAACATAGCTGGTAACATACAGGAATTCTATAGCATTAACGAGAGGGTGGCATGTCTCGTTGTGAAACTTAATAAGAGGTACAAAATGAAGGTTGTACAGGTCTACGCCCCTACATCTAGTCATGATGACCAGGAAGTCGAAAGTTTCTATGAAGACGTGGAATCAGCAATGAGTAAAGTCAAAACAAAATACAGTATACTGATGGGCGATTTCAATGCCAGGGTAGGCAAGAAGCAGGCCGGAGACAAGTCAGTGGGGGAATATGGCATAGGCTCTAGGAATAGCAGAGGAGAGTTATTAGTAGAGTTTGCAGAACAGACTAATATGCGGATAATGAATACCTTTTTCCGCAAGCGGGTTAGCCGAAAGTGGACGTGGAGGAGCCCGAATGGTGAGACTAGAAATGAAATCGACTTCATACTCTGCGCGAACCCTGGCATCATACAAGATGTAGACGTGCTTGGCAAGGTGCGCTGCAGTGACCATAGGATGGTAAGAACTCGAATTAGCCTTGACTTGGGGAGGGAACGGAAGAAACTGGTACATAAGAAGCCAATCAATGAGTTAGCGGTAAGAGGGAAACTAGAGGAATTCCGGATCAAGCTACAGAACACGTATTCGACTTTAACCCAGGAAGAGGACCATAGTGTTGAAGCAATGAACGACAATCTTATGGGCATCATTAAGGAGTGCGCAATAGAAGTCGGTGGTAACGCCGTTAAACAGGAAACCAGTAAGCTATCGCAGGAGACGAAAGATCTGATCAAGAAACGCCATTGTATGAAAGCCTCTAACCCTACAGCTAGAATAGAACTGGCAGAACTTTCTAAGTTAGTCAACAAGCGTAAGACAGCGGACATAAGGAACTATAATATGGATAGAATCGAACAGGCTCTCAGGAACGGAGGAAGCCTAAAAGCAGTGAAGAAGAAACTAGGAATAGGCAAGAATCAGATGTGTGCGTTAAGAGACGAAGCCAGCAATATCGTTACTAATATGGATGAGATAGTTCAAGTGGCTGAAGAGTTTTATAGAGATTTATACAGTACCAGTAACACCCACGACGATAAGGTGAGAGAAAATGGGATAGAGGAACTTGAAATCCCACAAGTAACACCGGAAGAGGTAAAGAACGCCTTGGGAGCTATGCAAAGGGGGAAGGCAACTGGGGAGGATCAGGTAACAGCAAATTTGTTGAAGGATGGTGGGAACACTGTCCTAGAAAGATTGGCCGCCCTATATACACAATGCCTCATGACCTTAAACGTACCGGAATCTTGGAAAAACGCTAACGTAATCCTAATCCATAAGAAAGGGGACGCCAAAGACTTGAAAAATTATAGACCGATCAGCTTACTGTCCGTTGCCTGCAAAGTATTTACTAAGGTAATCACAAATAGAATCAGGAATACCTTAGACTTCTGTCAACCAAAGGACCAGGCAGGATTCCGTAAAGGCTACTCAACAACAGACCGTATTCACACTATCAATCAGGTAATAGAGAAATGTGCGGAATATAACCAACCCTTATATATAGCCTTCATTGATTACGAAAAAGCATTTGATTCAGTCGAAACCTCAGCAGTCATGAAGGCACTACGGAATCAGGGTGTAGATGAGCCATATGTAAAGATACTTGAAGATATCTATAGCGGTTCCACAGCCACCGTAATCCTCCACAAAGAAAGCAACAAAATCCCAATAAAGAAAGGCGTCAGACAGGGAGATACGATATCTCCAATGCTATTCACAGCATGTTTACAGGAGGTATTCAGAGACCTGGAGTGGGAAGAATTGGGGTTAAAAGTTGATGGAGAATATCTTAGCAACTTGCGATTCGCTGATGATATTGCCTTGCTTAGTAGCTCAGGAGACCAATTGCAATGCATGCTCACTGACCTGGAGAGGCAAAGCAGAAGGGTGGGTCTGAAAATTAATCTGCAGGAAACTAAAGTAATGTTTAACAGTCTCGGAAGAGAACAGCAGTTTACGATAGGTAGCGACGCACTGGAAGTGGTAAGGGAATACACCTACTTAGGACAGGTAGTGACCACGGATCCGGATCATGAGACTGAAATAATCAGAAGAATAAGAATGGGCTGGGGTGCGTTTGGCAGGCATTCTCAAATCATGAACAGCAGGTTGCCACTATCCCTCAAGAGGAAAGTGTATAACAGCTGTGTGTTACCAGTACTCAAGTATGGGGCAGAAACCTGTAGGCTGACGAAAAGGGTTCTGCTGAAATTGAGGACGGCGCAACGAGCTATGGAAAGAAGAATGATGGGTGTAACGTTAAGGGATAAGAAAAGAGCAGATTGGGTGAGGGAACAAACGCGGGTAAATGACATCTTAGTTGAACTCAAGAAAAAGAAATGGGCATGGGCCGGACATGTAATGAGGAGGGAAGATAACCGATGGTCATTAAGGGTTACGGACTGGATTCCAAAGGAAGGGAAGCGTAGCAGGGGGCGGCAGAAAGTTAGGTGGGCGGATGAGATTAAGAAGTTTGCAGGGCAACATGGCCACAATTAGTACGTGGCCTGAGTAGTTGGAGAAGTATGGGAGAGGCCTTTGCCCTGCAGTGGGCGTAACCAGGCTGATGATGATGATGATACCAACGTAGACTGCAACATTTTGTGGAATATTCTCGAAGGGGAAGGTTTAGGTGGCAATTGTCTACAGCTTTTGAGAGAGATTTACCTAGAAAATACCGTTTGCGTTGTATGGGAACGGAGGAGGAACGAGGAGAAAGTTGATATCAACAAGGAACTGAGGCATGGGTGCCCTTTATCCCCACTGCTGTTTATGATGTACATGATGAGGATGAAGAGGGCGTTAGAAGGAAGTAATATCGGGATTAATCTCCCGTACAAACAGGCGGGTACAGTAGTAGAGCAGAAGCTTCTAGGTTTATTTTATGCGGACGACATTGTGTTGCTAGCTAACAAGCAAAGTGATTTTCAACGTATGGCTAATATCTGTGGACAGGAAGGCAACAATCTAGGTTTGAAATTTTGTGTTAGAAAATCAGGTGTTATGGTATTCAATGAAAACAATGAACAGACAGTGGCAATACACGGCCAGAAAATACGTCGGGTAACAGAATATAAATACCTTGGTATATGGATAAACGAAGGCAATAAATATATGGAAACACAGGAAAAAACAATAACAGTGAAGGGGAAGAGAAATGCAGCCATAATGAAGCACAGAGCGCTATGAGGATACAATAGGTACGAGATGCTCCGAGGTGTGTAGAAAGGTGTAATGGTTCTAGGACTTACTTTTGCAAATGCGGTTGTTTGCTTTAAATCAGGGGTACAATCAGGACTCGATGGGAACCAAAGGCCAGTGGAACGCCTCACATTGGGCGCTCACGGGAAGTCTACAAATGAAGCTGTGCAGGGTGATATTCGCTAGGCTAGTTTTGAAGTGAGGGAAGCTGACAGTAAAATTGAGTATGATAAACTACTGAGGAATATAGAAAAAAGTAAATGGGCTGGGAGAGTGATGAAGTATCTGTACAGAAAAAACATTGATTCACAGTGGAGGAAAAGAACTAGGAAGCTTACCAGCAAGTATGCGGCCTGTAGGGTGGGCAACACAGCAACAAAGAACGTCAAGCGTAAAGTCAAAGTGGCTGAAATAATCTCATGGGTGGCGGCAATGGAAAAAATCCTGCCATGAGTAACTACTTAAGAGGAAAAACCGAAATCAGGAAAGAAACAATTGATGATAACTCAAGGTCGGATAGCGAGGTCGGGATACCTTAGAACACGCACCTAAAAGCGATATATGAGAAGGAAGAAGCATGTGCTTGCTGCGGTAAAGCTAGGGAAACTATGGAGCATGTTTTATTAGAATGTGAAGAGGTCTGCCCAGCGGTCGATTTAGGCGGCACTGACATCCTTGAAGCCATTGGGTTCAGCGAGAGCAGTGGAAAAGTAAACATGTCCGCGATAGGGATTAGTAAGAGACGATAGGAGGATTGGTGGAAGAAAAGAAGGGAAATGACAAAAACGGAGACGTACAAAAGCAAACTTTGCAATAACGGATCAGAAAATGTGGTTGTATGAGTTCATAGGGTTTTTTTTTTCTTTTGTTCTTGTTTAACCTAAGTAAAACATTAGGCAGTATAATAGCAAGAGCTTTGCGGCGCAACCCACCGCCCCGTTCCAAAGGGGACGCTCATAGCATCCGTTCGTCCGTCCGTACATGCAACGTTTACAAGGATGTCTGCAGCGGGCAACATTCCTGCTCCTGCTGCTTCAGTTGTGGGCCGAATGTTTACCCGGCAGCGTCGCACGTCACTTCTTTCCGTCTCCACCGCCTCGGCTTCGCTGACGTGAGCTACGTTGTGAGCACGTAATTTCCTTTGGTTTCTAGACGTGTCATTTCCGAACAGAGGCAGGCCTGATTATTTGTTGTATGGGTCCGCTATTTTAACCATTCTATTTCATGCGCCTACTTTCTGCGCCCTTGTTAAACTATTCCATTTTCTCCATAACATTTGGCCATGCTTAAGTGGCGCGCGATGTTCAAGTAAGGGCACAAACATTTTCTTTTAAATGAAATCGATCAGCCTGCACCAGGCATAATGGCGGATGTCCGTTCCTGCTTCTTCTTCTTGAAGGCGTAATTGGTTCGTCCTTTTGTCCGGAGAAATGACGGCGGCGACGTGGCGTATATACACGATGTCAGTTTGCACTTGTCCAACTCATGTCTCGCTCGTCCAAATGCCTCTGCGATCCCTGAAGTGAGCTTGCATTAGCCTAATAGGCAGCGACGTCGCCGTCATCGGGCTTTGTTTCCGCCCTCATTTTGTCTTACTCCCACTCGCTTGTTTTGCGATGGCTGCTTTCTACATACATTTCTCTTCCTGTCTTCTCGTGCGTCGAAAGTCGTCACTCCGGAATTTCTCTTCCACCCGTTGATTGCGTTCGAAGCAAACGACGGGAACGGCCTCGCAGTGCGGGCTTACAGCGGATCGATCGCAACGAATTATAAGGCGGAGGAGCGTTCGTATCGCATTGATTAGTTCCTCGCGATGTAGAGATTCCTCCGTCACCTCCTTTCTTTTCTCGCACGCAGTCCCCAGTCTCAATCAGCTGCCAGCGCGGCTTGCGAAGGCGAGCCGCCGTGAAGGCCCGGTGGTGAGACCGGACACGTTGGTGGAGAAGTGGTACGGCAGCAGATGGAGAGTGGTGTGCGGAACATTGCACAGATATCAAGCGCATGTTACTTTGAAGGTAAACTACCCACACCCTAACGCTGCACGTGTATTTGATGCCAAACGTACGGGAATCGCTTCGTAAATGATTGATGTAGCGGCCTGGGTGAGCTGTGGAGGCATTGGCGTTGCCCTTTGGGCTCCAAAGTGCGCACACATATTGAAGCGAAGGGTCGTCGTCGCTGCTTAGCCTGAGATGCTGGCATGGTTCAGGGGGTGACACGAACCCCTGGTGTCGCGTTGGCAACACCACTGATTGAGCCCGAGCATAATAAATATGACGAAGGTCGTATTTTATGTTTACTGCCACAGAAGCAAAACGCTTGATTCCGGCTTTTCGGCGTCCACCAGTCTCTTTCGTTACGTTGTCGTCGTCATTGTTGAGTAGTCAGGCTAAGGCCACCATCTGACCCCCAGCTTCAGCATTGACATACGGCAGAAAAAAAAAACTGAAGGTATTTGATACGAGCAGAAAAAACTGCCTCTTCTGAGACATCGCTCACTTTTAATGCGTAAGCATTCTAGGGCTATTTCCCTCAGAAATTTGTCCGTCCATCCGTGCGGCTGTCTGTAACGCATGACCCAATACGTGCCTTAGGCACACATGGGGTTTTATGGGGGTATAGATGAAAATGCTTAGTGACTACGTGTGACTGCTGAGATTTATCATTATGACTATACACGTATATACAGTGACTATATATGAGTGACTGGAAAAAATGCTTACGCACGATCTGACAAGTCCCGCTAGAGAGTTTCTGCACTAATTTCTTAGTGGGGAAGAAATAGTTGACTGTGTCATTCACGAGGCACTCAATAAAAGCTACAATATCTTGCATATTCGTTGCGATTTTTTTTCTCGTCAAACGCGGCATAGCGGTTCTGGAATAGGAGCAACGCGATGCTGTTATCGCGTGAACATTCAAACTTTTTACAGACTCGAGACACCATTAACTAGCGTGAAAAAGGATAACGGACCACAGCGAGAAGCACACAGGACAGTGCTCTGTTGTGTGTGCGGCTCGCTGTGGTCCGTTGTCTTTTTCGCGCTTGTTAATGTTGTCTCAAGTCTGCAATAAGCACCAACTAGGCCAACTGTCTCGTCTAATCCAAACTTCACCGAGCCAGTTACGAACTGCCAGAAGTGTTGGGACGGAGCTTCCCCCATCTTCTAGCTTCAAGCAGGAAAGGTCACTCGCCAGTATTTTGTTTGTTTGTTTGCTTGTTTGTTTTTGGTACCTGCTTCCACGCGATACGACGATTTAAGCTTCGTTTGTCCTTTGTGTCAGTGCCAGAACTCCCTTTCCTCACCCAGGCAAAGCTTCGGACTCAACACGGAATGCCTCGCGGTTTCTGGTTCCTTTGAACGAGAATGATCGATAATGGTCGCAAGCTTTTGTTTTCTTCGCGCGAAGGCCACAGAATTCGAAGAACCTGTCTTCCGATGTCGCCGAAGGCCATGCGACCAGTTTCAATACCTCACTTCTGTTGCGGATTAAAAGACTACACTAAAACCACTCGGCTTTACAGTATTTCCTGCCTAAAGAAGCGCTTTATTTTTTTGTTTTTTTATGTGTACTGCTTCGTTAATTAAGTGTGCCAGAAAAGAAGCCTCCTGGAACTGAGCAATCGGGAGATAAAGGGTCGAAAAGCGCCTTGGTGGGCCCAAGGTTATTTCGATTCTCCCTGGCAGGAAAAGTTCTTTCAGACGCCACTTTTGACCAAGTACCTTTGAGCAAGATGCCATACAAGTTGATATCCCATTACACTGATCTTAATAATGTCTGTGTGCATATTCCGCCTGTTCTTTGCGTAGTGGGCTGTTGTATAAAATACTTCATTCGCCTATACTGTGTTTCTTTTTTTACTGCCAACACCTTCTTTTTTTAATAAGCCTGCAAAATTTACTCCAATTACGTCACTACACATGAACTATCTGCCCAGGCGGACATTGTCTGCAAAAAAGTAATTTATTAACTAATTGAACTAATATCATCAATTAACTTCCTAGTTGCCAATTTTAGGGCACATATTTTATATTGCAAATTAGAAAGGAATGGTCATGAAAGTTTAGTTCTACGTTTCTACACATTATAATTGCCAGTTATTTCAGCCTAAATGGCCTCAAATTAAATATTCACTTTGCCTGATTACGCAAGCGGCACCGCGAAACGCAGCTCTCTGTCCAGCCACGTGTGACGTAATTAAAAGCGCGGCGTAAAGCAAAGCTGCCGTCGCACGCTCCGCTGCCCACGATCTTACTCCGTTTCACGCTGTGCACGACTCCCGATTGCAAGCATGGTCACTTCAGCAGTATGGCCGAGACAGACAACCTGATCGCGCCGGTTGGGCAGGCTTCATGTTTTGCACCGCCCTATCCTGGGCCGCAGGTTGACGGCACCGTCTCCCTGAGAGGCGCGCTTCGCAATGGTGCGTGCGCAATCGGGCAAATTGAGAGAGTAGATCGAGGACATTTATTTCGGTTTGCACGGCAATCTTGAGATGTAGAAACACGGAACTATACTTGTATGCCGACTGCCTTCCCCTTTCCGATAGGAACATGCGCTGTAAAGTTTGCGACTAAGAAGTTAATTGCTGTAACTTGTTTAATTAGTGAATCGATTCATTTGGTTTCTTTTGCAAAATGATGTCCACCTAGGCAGATAAATAATCGGTATATTAACGCTATTCGGGTAACTTTTGTGCGTGTGTTCTTAAGTTGGAAGTAAAATAGAACACACAGAATCATGTTCCTGAAGTAGATAATAATGGCTTCTTAGAGCTTTCAGGGGCTCTTCAGAGGGAAGGTTTATGAAATAGCAAAGCCGGCCATGTTTTCTCAACACTAAACCTCTATCTGGCCTTTTTGGCAGAATGCTGTTCCAGTACAATCAGGGCGTACCTGAATGCGACAAAAGAGAACTTGGCCGTAGGTTCGAATGCAGTCACCTGCAGCCGCACTTTCTTTTTCTTAAAGATTGAAGAGGAGATGCCTACTAACGTTACCCCTCCCCCGTCCCTCCTAGCTCGCGCGCATCTAGCCGCTCCCACCCTTGCGAGCGTGAGAAGACCCGCCTTCCTTCCTCGAAAGCTCGGGGAGACACCGGCACATCAAGCCACCATCTTTCTCAGCTCACCCTCGCAAGCTCTCGCTCGCACCTACAAGCACGCCGCGGGCGGCCAAGTTGTTATCGCACAAGGCCTTAAAACGGAACATTCAGCCGATGGAGAAGGCGTACATTTGCTAGGAGCACCCACATAATTAACGCAATAAAAGGTTGTTTCCTGCAGTATTCTGCCGGGATGCAGGTGCACAGCTTATGTGAGGCACAAAAATAATGCGCAATAGATCACGTGGCCATTGAAAAGAAAACGCAGATCATTAACGCTACATAATGTAGAGAGGCATCATGCCTCGAGCATTCTCAAGTTGCTCAAATCATGCTCGGCTTCTTGTAAAGGTAATAAATGTGGCCGCTGTAATTTCATGGCGGGGCTAGAAGGACACTAACATGTTCATGTGTATATACAATATCAATACGATTCGTCTCGACTCATCAAACTATTTTTTTAGTCACATTCGTGTAAGAACTGCAAGATAGCATGAACTACGCACGCGCCGTAACGGAGCTCGAATGTTCAAAGTTTCTATTCTATTTCGGAAACTTTGCAAATTTAGCGTGCTGAGCTCGCAGAATTTAGTTCACACTATCAAGGGCCCGCATTCTTGACGGTACCCAAAACTGTCTTAAGAGGAAGCTTTAGGTAGGGTTTAGGACATAAATACATGTATAAAGAAAATTCGTTTTTCTTGGCAACCACGCCGCTAAACTTGACGAGGTTTGCTTCAGTTAAAAGAAAGAAATTTATGTGTTGCACATGAGTCTAAAAAGATTTAGTAAGATGGAAATACAGCTTTTGCAGAACCCCTGCACACAGCATAAAAAATTTATGTAATATATAAATTGACATACTGAATTTGTCCACTTTGAATGATCTAATGGACGCCGTTTACAGAATCGCGATATCTGTCCTTGATGGGGAGCTATTAATTCGTAAACTTCTGACTTGTATTTTTTTAGAACTTCCGAATTTTTGAAAATTGTTTCAACAAAATTTATGCCCTAAATTGAAAATCCGCTCCCAACAGCTTTAATTTCTCAGTTTAACTTTCTCTCTCAAATGCAACAAATTTCATTAAAATCTGTCGAGGGGTTATCTCAGAAAAGCGTTTTTGCGTTTTACATGTATTTGAATAGGCCGCGTCGGAGCTGGGCCCGAGCTGAAGCTTCCTCTTAGAGGGCCCCTCACCAGGTCTGGCCATTTTGACCTGACAAGCGCACAACATACATTGCGCCATAACAATCGTGTCTGCAAAGTATCGCATCAGACACGTAACAGCTTCCAGCGTATAACAAAAATTTGCTGTGGGGCCTGGTGAGGCGCTCTTTAAAGCTCGTGCAATCGACAGACGAGCGCCCGCATGACTGGTAAAGTTTTCGGAGCTTTATAATGTCCTCCTTTTAAGTCTCACACGCGCGCTTCTCTTGTAAAAATCACTCCTTGTTATTCGATTGTATTTTAACCGAGAGTGTTAAAAATACAAGAAAAAGACAACATAACTTTCGTAACTATACTTTTGTAAGGGTTTTCTCGCCGCTTTTCCGCACACCTGCGCTCCGTGCCAACCATTTTCCCCACACGCGCATACGCAATCTCTCACAGCGCCTTGGAATCCTATACGTCATGGTCGCAATTTTTCATCTTTGCTTTTCTGGTCTGCCGAATTGGAGGTCCACACTATGGCGTCTGTGTTTGCAAGCTCCCACGGAATCTCTCATGATTAGTTCGTTCTGTCTCGATGTAGACATCGCATTCAGGCAGTTACGTCTACGGGTATAGCGAGCTTCAATATTTGGCTCCATTGACGGATGGAAAATCGCTGAGCAGGGAACTCAAACAAAATGGGCAGATCTTTTTGTTTCTTTAGGAAGGGTTGCTGGAGGCATTTTAAAAGAAATGGCTGAGAACAAGCGCTTAGGCTTTTCCACAGCATTAGGCAGTTCCCAAACACAAACTGCGGCTACGGACTTTGCTTGGCCTCATTCAGCTTACGTGCCAAAGAAACAATCACAGTACGTTCGTTCGTTCATTCATTCATTCATTCATTCATTCATTCATTCATTCATATCTACATTATGCTGTCAACGCCTGCAACGAACCGAAAAACTACATTTCTTCTTGCGCACTTATGTGCCAACTGTAACAAAAAAAGTAGTTACACAGGAACATGAAACCTCGAACTTTGTATGCTACTTTCAATACATTTACCGCATCTTCAGTCCAAAGGTTTCCGTGTACTGACAACGGCAAACATTTAATTTCATCTTCGGCAGTCACAAGTAGTTGGCTAGCCTGTAGCACACTGGGACATTGATGTTCGTAACAGAGTTCGTACAAAACAGGAAAATCAGACAAAAACTCAGTGCCCTTCCACTCTGTGAAGAAGGATGACCTGCGAAGCTGTGTATGTGGGCCCCTTAATGGCGAACTGCACCTCCGTCGCGGGTCGGCCGGTATTGCACTATCTTCGGCATCAGCCCACATGTGGGGAGTGCTTAATGCCTGCTTCATCTGCTCCGCGGGTCGGCCCGGCATTGCAATTCCTCGGGATTTTTTTTTTATACACGCCGGCACCATAGTAGGGAAAGTAGCCCTTACCAGCTTCGCTGTAATATAATTGTTCAGTTTCAACGCCGCGACAAACGAGACAATTTGCTTCATGACGCAAGAAAAAGCTAACGAACGCTTCATTATTCATGTACGCCGCAAGAGACTTCACCTGTTGTTCCCATCAGGCATGAAAGCAACATGAACAAAATCACGAGCGTTTAGCAAACAAAAACTGTGATATTTATTTATTTATTTATTTATTTATTTATTTATTTATTTATTTATTATACCTCAAAGATCCCTGAACGGGACATTACATTAGGGGTGGGCACATATTGAAAAAACGGCGTGTCAGGTTAGGTAGCGTGACTTCGATGGCGGCTTTGAAACAATAAATGTCAGCGATGAGGGCGATGTCAGAAGGGAGGGTATTCCATTCACGGGCTGTGTGTAGAAAAAAAAAAACGTTGATACGTAGTGGAATGGGCGGGTGGTATATAGATACACAGCATTATGGTTGCATGTGGCGGGAGAAGCGATGGGCGGGGATTATGATTTGGTTACCTGTGGGCTGTGAATGAAAGAACCTAAAAAATAAAAAAAGGCGAGTACTTTTGCGGCGGGAGCTGAGCGAGGGAAGACATAACCGGGATTTTAAGGGGAAATACTTGTGTTATAGGAGTAGTCAGAAAGAATGAATCTGGCAGCTCGGTTCTGAACCGATTCAGTGGTGTTACTCGTATTAACCTGATGGTTTGTCATAAATAGCGCAAGCATATTCTAGTTTAGATCGGATTAGGCTTTTATATACAAGTAGTTTGACTGAGTGAGATGCTGAAGACAGGTTACGGGGTAGATAAGCTAGTAATTGGTTGCAGGAATTAGTTAACTGATTGGTATGATGGGTCCAAGATAAGTCACTCGATATATGTACTCCTAGGTATTTAAATGTTTCACACTGTGTTAAAGTGCAGTTTTTAAGGGAGTAGGAAGGTACTACATAATTATGACGCCGATGAAAGCACACGTGAGAACACTTACTGGCATTGACGGACATGCACCATTTGCTGCACCATGCCTGGATTTGGAGGAGGGCATTCTGAAAAGCGTAGCAGTCTAAAGCATTTGTTATTTGTCGGTATAAAACGCGACCGTCCGCTAAAAGGCCTATGTTGGATGATAAGTGTAAGGTCATTAATATATATGAGAAAGAGGAGAGGCCCAAGGACAGAGCTTTGGGGCACACCAGATAGTACAGGAGACAAAATTGAGGAGATCGAGTTAGCGGGCATTCGTACATTCGTACCTGGAATATAGATGGCGCCTTCTGGCTGTGTGATTCCTGGAGACATCATTACCAGGCATAAAATTAACTACGAAGCATAGCTGCTGACATTAATGCACCTAAACGCAAGATCACTGTTGAACAAAAAGGATGAAAATCTCTATGCAGATATAATCTAGTAACCTGAAGTTTGACGTTTGGATGTTTACCCCAAGATGGTACAATGATGACTCAGAGCATTAGGTACTTCACTGATGCGACGACGACGACGATGATGATGATGATGGTGATGATAATGATGATGATGAAGAACTTTATTTATCCCTCATTAAAGGGAAGGGGGCAACGGGATAGAGGGTAGGGGGAGGAACTGATACGAGTATTTCTTCGTGAACAGCAAGGGAAGCACAGGTGATGACGGTGCAATTCTAACTTATCTAACAGGGTATGATATTCTTACAGAATAGACGACAGCTACAGAAAATTGGGAAGTTTTATGCATAAAGACAGAAAAGACACTATATGACGTTTTATATCGACCCCCTAATGTTAGTCATACTGCTGTCAGTGTTTTTTTTTAGATAACTTACTGTTATACGTACATCAAGACGGCTGTCTGCTTCGACATGACGACTAATTCAGCTCCTACTGCATAGGTAGTATCTATCCTAGAGTGCAACGACTTCTGCGGCATCATAAGATCACCGACACGTGTAACCATCATTACATAATAATTACTAGACACTTTCATAATAAACTCGAATATCGGTAGCACGACATCGGGAGTCAAGAGCCATGATATTAGCAATCATATATATATATATATATATATATATATATATATATATATATATATATATATATATTTCTGGAACGGAAACCACCGCTAAAGATGCATTGGAAAGACAACGTACGGCAAGATATCGGCTCAAACTCTAGATAAATTCAGAGAAGCCGTGCACGAAATAGACAGGAGCGATATTTTTGACATTGAAGATGCCAGTGAGTCATATGATAAGTTTATGAGGAAACTAAAAACGCTTTACTTCAAATCATTTCCGATTGAAACCCATTGAAGGCAAGAAAGTCGCGCAAGCCGTGCATTTCGAAAGAACTGTTAAGACAAATCAACAAAGAAAGGAAAGAAAATAAGCTCCATTAATGTTTTATCGAGTCCAAGGACTTATGAAAGTGGAAAGAATGTAAACCGTTTCGGAATAACTTGAAGAGAAGAAAAGATAAAAAATGACTACTACAGTGGTATATTTAACAATGATTGTATGCGCAGAAGTGACAAAGCATAGAAAAAAATAAACGAAACATTAAATCGCAAGCCAGTCGATACACGAACAGATGCGTTGAACATTCGTGTCACTTTTACAGGTGGTACAGAAGTTACGAACCACTTTAACAGTTTCTTTGTCAAAGTATGATGCGTAGTTCAGGACGTTCAAGGTACAATGCATGCAGCTTTATTGAGATAGTTTTTATTCCTAAAACTGACTAGCATCCCCGAGGTGGTTGCAATATTTTCGTCCCTAAATATAGCCACAGCCGAGAGGTCAATGATTTAGAAAGTAGGCCGATTAAATACGACATAGACCTACTTTCACCTGCAGTAACGCACATATTTAATATTTCCCTGTGAACTGGAGCTTTCCTGCGCAAAAAGCAGGTAGCAACATTAATCATCACCATCAGCAGCAGCAGCAGCAGCAGCTGCAGCAGCAGCTGCAGCCTGGTTACGCTCTCTGCAGGGCAAAGGCCTCTCCCATGCTTCTCCAACTATCCTGGTCATGTACTAATTGTGGCCACATTGTCCCTGCAAACTTCTTTATCTCACCCGCCCACCTAACTTTCTGCTGCCCCCTGCTACGCTTCCCTTCCCTGGGAATCCAGTCCGTAACCCTCAATGACCATCGGTCATCTTCCCTCATCATTACATGTCCTGCCCATGCCCATTTCTTTTCTTGATTTCAACTAAGATGTCATTAACTCGTATTTGTTCCCTCACCCAATCTGCTCTTTTCTTATCCCTTAACGTTACACTCATCATTCTTCTTTCCATAGCTCGTTGCGTCGTCCTCAATTTAAGTAGAACCCTTTTCGTAAGCCTCCAGGTTTCTGCCCCGTACGAGAGTACTGGTAAGACACAGCTGTTATACACCTTTCTCTTGAGGGATAATGGCAACCTGCTGTTCATGATCTGAGAATGCCTGCCAAACGCACCCCAGCCCATTCTAGCGACATTAATAGTTATTCTTAAAGGAGGCGACAAAAATAGTATTGGCAATGATCGACTAGTTTTTATACTTCCTGTACTATCGAAGGGCCTCGAAAAGCATGTTTATGTTCGTATCGGTAACTTTTCACGAAAACATAGCTTACTCACCGAGTGTCAGCATGGGTTCAAGAACAAGCGGCCTACGGAAACTGCTTTAAGTATACAGAACGACCTTATTATAGAGAGCATTGAAAGAAATAATCTTCTGTAGTATAGCCCTACAGAAGATTCTTTTTTTTTTTTGCTTGGATTTCAGCAAAGCATTCGATAGTCAACCATAAGTTGCTTCTTCTAAAACTGTAAAAATAAGGCTTCCGAGCAATAACAGTTGAAATGATCCGATCTTACTAAGAAAGCCGACATCAATTTGTCGAAATTAATGAAAACGGGTCGCAGATAAAACCTTTGACAGCGGGTGACATTGTTCAAGTTAGTGATATGTGCAAATTTGTCGCGTACGCAGATCACTACTTCGTTTTCTTTACAGGGAAATATTTAAAAGAAATCGCGGCTATAGCAAGTTCTGTTTGTCATAAATTTCGAGCATGATCTAAGGCAAATTGTCTCGTTCTCAATGAAACTAAAACAAAATGCGTTATTTTCCGTGCTCCGGGAAGTTCTACTACATTGGTAGATAATAGTGCTTTGGGTCCGTGTAAATTTAACATTGCGTCGTGCATAAAAACCCTAAGGGTAATAATAACAGCGCAGATGTCCTTGAAGAATACGTTAGTCTTGTTTGCTTAAAGGTACGAAAAGTTGTTGGTGTATTAAATCGAAAACGAAGTGCATTACCTTTCAGAGTTAAGCATCTCATTTACCATGCTCTTTTCCACTCACACCTCAGTTACTGTTCACTGATATGGGGTAACACTACCGCGCAAAATATTCAAATGCTGTAAATACTTCGAAAGAAAGCGATTCGGCCGATAGCAAACGTTTCTTTTTTCCGAACTCACGGAAGAGTTTTTGCAGCAATACAGAATAATCAAAGATGGTCACATATATAAGTTCAAAACACTGCTAAGCTATATAAATGCTGTCCTAGGAAAACTCGACTCATTTCTAAACCTCGCAACTTTACAATAAAATAGAAGTACATATTCGTATCGTCGCCAGGTACCGTGGCAGATCTCTTTCTCGCATACTAATTATGGCTGTAAACACCATAATCATACGCTACTTTCCCTACTTAACTATTTCAACCATTAAAACGTTCATATGTCATCACTAAACAAAACCAAAATGTTGGATTTGTTCTTACAGAACTGTATTGCTGAAGAATCTAACAGTTTCGCGGAACTTCTGATATACTCTCGCCGCGTTACACGTTTACGCTTGTAATTATGACCCCTAGAATCCAGGTTTCTGCTGCAGCGATTTTGTCCATATCGAGCGACAGGCTTTGCGTTGTGGTATCGATGCTGCAAAGGATGTCTTCACGCTTCTCAATTTTGAGGATGCGATGACGCCCTGGGCTGCTGCGTTACCGGGATTTCTGTGGCGAAAGCAGCAGCCTATATGCAGATCGTTTTTTCTCACTTTTTTTTTCTTTTTCCACAGTGATGCACATATATGCTTGAAAGTATGTAAAATTATTTCTAGAAAAAAAAAGAAAAATGTTTCTTGATTGTAACTTGCGTGTCCTGTATATTTTTTAACTTGTTATATTCTTTTTTACAATATTCAATTCAATTGAAATTGTGCCACAATAATAATATGCAAGATAATTACACTTTAATTGAATACTAAGCGTTGTTCTACACCACTGCAATACAAACAGTTTGTATGTTATAACATGAAACTATGTGCATGTACATGCGTTGACGTGCTCTTATGTCAACATTATATACATTATTGTATTGATACACCGGCCTCTCCATAGTCTGTCTGGGAGACCGGAGCTTTATCATGTCGAAAAAAATTCGTCTTTTTTCTTGTTCTCCCTTTTTCACCTTGTGTATCTAGCGGCGAAAATGAAACATGACGATGGCATATAAATACACGCACGATCGCCCACTTGCCGTCTGAAAAAAAAAACGAATAAACAATTGGAAGTCGACGCCCGGGTATGTGTTTTCTACTGCATGTGCGCCTCCTGTTGCTTTAGTTCTTGGCCTTTGTTCAACACCGTTGACGTATGTCCGTCAGAGAAATGAACCTACTAATCCAGACTAGCGTTTTTACCGGCACACACTTTCCAACAAAAATTACTGGAGAGAACTCTGGTGCTGCGGTTGTTCAACGACCACGAGAACAATGGGTGGTGGTACATGGATTTGTCCGATCTTCGTGCTTGTCGCTTTTCAATGCGACCTTGGTTTTCTTGCTCTGTATATTTCTACATTGCCAAGCGATCGAAGTTTTCTAAATCATCGTCGTCGTCATCATCATCATCCTATTTTATGTCCACTGCAGGACGAAGGCCTCTCCCTGCGATCTCCAACTACCCCTGTCCTGCGCCAACCTATTTCAGTTAGCACCTGCGAATTTCTTAATTTCATCACCCCTCCTAGTCTTCTGCCCTCCTCGACTGCGCTTCCCTTCTCTTGGCACCCGTTCTGTAACCCTAATGGTCCACCGGTTATCTAACCTACGCGTTGCACGACCTGCCGAGCTCCATTTCTTTCTGTTAATGTGAATTAGAATATCGGCTATCCCTCTTTGCTCTCTGATCCACACCGCTCTCTTCCTGTCTCTTAACGTTACGCCTAACATTATTCGTTCCATCGCTCTTTGTGCGGTCCTTAACTTGTTTTCGAGCTTCTTTGTCAGTGTCCCAAGTTTCTGTCCCATATGTCAGCACCGGTACAATGCATCGATTGTACACCTTTCTTTTTAAGGATAATGGTAAGCTTCCAATCAGGATCTGGCAATGTCTACCGAATGGGCTTTAGTTTTCTAAACAGCGAAAGGCAATTAGTCTTTGCGCAACTGCGTAATCCTTGCGAATTGTTGCACCTATAACGCAATATTTTATTGAAAACGATCAAGTGTGCATAGTCGCAAGTTGGTTTGAAGCCAGAAGCACGAAGTTTTAGGCAAATTTTAGTGCACTAGCCATCATTCCCGTGCATGGTGGCTGAGCCACACTAGCACCAGATTTCACTCTAGTAAGTTGTTTGTAGGCAACCTCATGGGCACCGACGTGCTAGACCGTTGCAGCGCATGCGCTCCTCGCAGAGCGCGTGGAACTTGACTGGACGTATCCCGGCAAAAGCAAACGCTGATGCAGGAACACGTGTGTTGCCTTTCAAGGTGTCACGCTGTTTTTTTCTTCTTTTTTCCTTAGTGGTCGCCCTACCGGACGGCGTCAGTATTTTTCAGTCGCACACTGAAACTGCCGCAGCGCCTCCTAGCGAGATCTGGTTCACCATATAAGCGGCTCTGCTGCTAAATTCTCTAGTACCATATTTATCGCTTCATATGCAGCTTCCTCTTATTCCATATAAACTGCAGCCTGCTTAGGAATCGCTTCAAGTGTTCAACGTAGTGCCTGGTATAGCACGAATACATACTATTGCAAAGACACCCGAGACAGAAGCCCAAAAAAGCATATGTAAACTGAACTTGGTTTATTTGAGTGACGTATCTTGTAAAAAAAAATAGTTTGTATGATCCATTTCAGATAAGTGATAACGACATGAAACCCTAAGGAAATACAACCAGCTGCTGGTCAGATTCAAAGACATAAATCCGAAGACACGCACGCTGTTATTTAACTTTAAGGAGTCGTTGGCCGTCAGCTGTTATGCATGCCCAACTTTAAGTCAATAATGGCTGTGGCTGGTAATATAAAAATCCCCTAACACATGATATCATTGGCAGTGTCATCGCTGATCACCTCGGGCTTTTTTTTTTCTCGTACCATTACGAGTTCCTGGATAACAGAAGGACGCGAACTTCAAAGGATACTGCGTCCACTATGGACTTTCATTCGTAGCCATACAGGGGCAAATTTTTTTTTTCCTGGCGGAACTTGCACTTTTTGCCGTGTCTGTAATGACGCTCTGCCGTGATTTGCTTTTAACATTTTGCGTATATGAATATCCTCGACTGGCACGTACAAGTCGGCTTGCTAGTTGCAGCTTCACCTCCGCTGAGCTAGGAATAATGTAGGACACCCTTACACAGAGAAAGCGACCGAAGTTTGTGCAAGGTTGAAAAACAGGAACATGGGGAAGCAGCTCACTTTAAATTAAGTTGTGGAACTTAACGTCCCGGAACTGCGCAGTCGATTAGTGAGAGAGGCTTTAGTGAAGGGCTCCGGATTAATGTTGGCCACTTAAGGTTCTTTAACCAGCATTTAAATCTAAGTGCACGATCTATATTGCGTTCTGACCTTATCGTACTGCGACCTCGTGCTGAGCAGGCAGATGCCATAACCACTGAACCACCGCGTGCAGGTTGTTTGCACAGTTTAATGCATGTTTCTTTCCCGGAAAGCCCTTTTCAAGAAATATGTCGGCGGACTCAGCCTCCAGAATCCTCTCGGCCACCTGAGCTGCCGCGAAACGTTAAAACCTTAACTGCGTAAGAAGTCTGGAAGCGTTCGTTCAACCCTCGCTATGCCAGGAGAAACAGATAGACGGGGTAAAAAGAAGAAAGATTGAAATATGGCGATAAAAAACGAGAACTTCGCCCTACAGCCCACGGGGCAGAAAATTGCTTTCCCCATCGGTCGCTATAGCTTTTTAATCTATACTCGGCCATACGGCATGGCGAGGGCCCCTCCATCCGCTCTGCGCAATCCCGCCGCCAGCGTTCTTTGTGTGGCATTCTTTTCCACGTCTGTGGTCTTCACATAGCGCGCATCTCTCGTTCCTTGTGCGTTCTGGGCTTTCCCCAGAATATGGCCGGCCAGCTGGAACAGCGGGTCAGCAGGCGCTCGGTGTCCAAGGAGGACGGCTGATTGTTCGGGTTGGGTCCGGAAGCACGCGATGAGACGTCTGCTTGTTCCAACGTCTTCCGCCTTCCTTTCGCTGCCCATTGCGCGATGCTGTCCCCACTCTCAGAAGCCGTGCGGCTGTCCATGTATGCGTCCGAGCCTTCTTCTTTCGGCGAGAGGGGCGTCATGTATGTAGCTAGCTCATCTCGCACGATGCGTGCGAGGCCTCCGGTGGATGCTGAGCGCGACGTCGCTTTTACGACGTCGGCAAGAAGCGTCCTGCTGCGGAATAGTGGTATCTTCAGACTCTGCTCGCGCTGTTGGTCGTTTGGTTATTGCCATTTTTTTATTACTACTTCAACCCTGCTTCTATCTTCTCATTTTTTTTCCCTTCTGGAACTCGCTGTCGCCGCTGTAAGCTAGATTCTGCGCCACACTGTGACGTCCTTTCCTTTTTTTTCTTTTTCCTTGTCACATTCCGCTTTGTGCGCCAAAAACGATAGCGTGACTCGCACTCAAGCATGGAGCGTCTCGTAGATTGAAAGGGAGCGATCTCCTTCCTTTTATCTGTCTCTCTTTAATTTTCTTGTTTGGACTTTTCTTTCGCGCTGGCACTCTCTGATTTATTCTTTCATTTTCGTTTGTCTCTTACCTCTCCTACCCCTCCACCCTATTTTTGTTTTCATTTTCTGGCGACCGCCATTTCGGGGCTGTCATATATTCGGTCGCGAAACTGAGGTCCCTGGGGATTTAAATCCCACCGCGATTACCTCGTTTTCGGTCGACTATACCCTCTTGCCTTATAGTAAGGCAACGTATAACGGCGACGCGAAGATTTTCCCTCGCACTGCGCTGTTCTCCAGGTGCCCTGTGCCCTTTTTTTATGGTTCCGAGACAGAATGATATCGTGTTCGCGCTCATCAGCTGGCCCGAATGCTCCCTTGCTCATTTCCTCGCCCAGCTCCTTCCGCCAGCTGCCCGCTCGAGTTTTCTCGACGGCACGCCCTTTCATCACCGGGCCAAAGCCGGCTGCAATTTCGGCAAGTTCCTCATTCAGTCTGTTTCTCAGAAGCCGCCAGACCTTCTTCCAACATTGTTTAGTCCTCTTTCTTGCATTCGTGCTTTTTGTTTTGCCTCGGAGAAAAAAAAAAGGGGGGGGGGGGGGGGGTAGCTGTCATGAAACTTGCCGCTAGCTAGTACACGACGTGGAGACTCTTACGCCCCAGTTTTTACCGACTTCAAGTCGTTGCGCAAGCAGCAGAAACTTCGGTATGCATATTTTGCAACAAAACGACCCATCAGGACGTTTTAAGTCCGGGGCAAGGTTTTAGGGTCCAATATTACTTGCAGCTTACGAAGAGCAAAACAAATGACTCAATTTTGAGAAGAACGTTCGTGGCCAGTCGCCAAACAATCCGAAACTGCTCCATTTTCTCGTTCCTTTTTTTTCCCCCTTTTCGTTCAGACGTAATGGCTATATATTTTTTAAATACGTAAGCATTTCTATGCCTACCCTACGAGAAAACCCGTCCATCCGTCCGGCACGTAAGACGATCGCTTTCAACATAGGGCCCGCAGCACCGAGCGAATTGACCTTCGTGTTGCCTCTCGCGTCAACGCGAACTAAGCGGCGAGAACACAGCGCGCACGAAGCTATCAGCACTCGGCGCTCTCTGCCCCTATCGCAGATTAATTTCAAGATACGGTCTGCCCAGCCGCACCCTGCGCAGCCGCCGCCGTAGTACGTCTGATCACGCTTGATAATGGTTTGACGTGGATGGACAAGGCGCTAAAGGGCGATAATAGCTCATAATGATCGCAACGTCATCAGTGCACCTGCCGCCGCCTGCAGTTGTTTACTTGAGTCATCAATTCACCTTACGCCGCCATCCGCAACAATTCGGGTCGGCGCAGTTCCGTCGTTTATACTGGTCGGATCAAGTTTCATAACATTGATAATGACACCCGGCTGCGTGGAGATGAGCAAGTGGCACAACGCTTACGCATACTTAGACAACTCCCAGGGAAGTTCCTGCGTGATCTTTTTTTTTTTTGCACAAACTAAACGTGCCGTTTTTGATGACTGCACCTAAAATGTCCCGCCCGTGAACACTGACCGTGTGTCATAAAGGTATTTATTATTGCTACATATTCTTGCTAAGCGAAAGTTCGCTTTTCTACACTGCCGATCTGTAATGCAGCGTATGCGCGCGCACACGCGCAGACGCATGCAGACACACACATATGTACGTGCAGACGAACTCACGCACAAACTTCTATACGCACAAGTGGGAAAATTATACGATTGTCAAGCTGTGGCGAGGGACTGGATCCACATAAAGTGGCTCGCTCAAGTTGAGGAGTTAGCAGATGCGCAAACCTATCCGCAATACACAGTACTATGGCACATAATGTAAATCGACCAACTTGCTCTAATCTGACTGCGATGACATGAGAGGTAGCTTGAGATCAGTAAATGGGTGCTGCGCAGCCGTGGAGTAAGCTCCGCATTCGCCTGGTCACATATGGGCAAACCAAAACTTCCACCAGGTCCCATATAAACTCAGTTCAAATACTACACAGCGCTCCACTTTAAGTGAATCATAAAAAAGATGTTTCAGTGCTCTGCAACACTTGCCATGTTTACACACCAACTTAACTCCAGCAAATTCGAGCCAGCCTCGATGCTGGACTAATAATAGCTATGGCGGGCAACCAATGGCAAAGATCACTTACGAACCGAAAGCTTTGTGATTTTGGCCCCTTGTTCTTTGTATGCGTTCATCCCTGGAAGACGCGTATAGTTCATTCTTTTTTTCCTTTCTTTTTCTATGTGTGACACCTTTTCGATAGCAGGCTATCAGAGGAGTAGATACTCCAATGTGACCATGGAACGCAATTGAAAGCTAAGGTTTCACACCAAACTTTGTTATTCGTCTCTGCAAAAGCGATATACAGATAGCCTGTCTTTTTTGTATAAAGCCAGCGTAGAAAGTTGCGGAAGTACCTGAGGCAAAAAAAAAAAAAAAGAGACAGCGAGAGGGAGAGAGAGAGAGAGAGAGAGAGATATGTGGAAACACTAAAATTGACCTAAATTTAAAGACGCCCAAAGTGCGGCCTCCTCTGCGGAAGATCCGCCTCCAGATAAACCGTTGCATTCGCAGGGCTTTAATGCGAACGACGCAAGAACAACAAATGGATAGAAGGCAGGGCATGCGTGGGTAAAACGATGAAAGCGTCGCTGCGGAGGCACCCGTTGTCAGCGCTAGGCATGTATACCGATGCCGCACTGGGATATTTGCTTTGGCTGGGGCTGTCTTTATCAGCTGTCAACACCTGCATCCTTGTCGGCACCTGAACACAATAGCCCTGTTCGCGTTAGAAAACCTACAAAAAAAAAAAAAAAGAACCGCCACTCGCAAGACGCAGAGACGCAACACTGACGAGCGAAAGTTGCGTGGCTCTATGAGTGCGTTTCTTTTAGCACTTTACTCGTGAACCGAAAGACAATATTGCTTTTTGTTGCACTGAACACAAAGCTTCGCAGTTTTGACAGACTGAAATTCTGCAAGTAAACAACCAGCTTCTTTAGCGACCACGTTATCCGGAATATTTTGCCGCGCAAAGGTCGTAAGTGGAAGAGAACATGAAAGCCAAGCATTGAGCTTTTTTCAATTCCTCACCGGAATCTGAGCGCCTCCACTAGAGCACTACACGGGCCCGCGCCGACCCGAAAGCCCGGGCCCTCTGCAGCCTTTTTCGGGGGTCCCGGGCCGGGCTCGAACATGCGGCCGTGCGACCGGGACGGGGCCGCGGCTTCAAACCATGGGCCCTAACTCATTAAAGGGCCTAAGTCGTGCCTTCTAGCGCACGCGACCATTATGAATTGCGTGGTCCAAGGCATCTTGTAGCAAGGGGAAGTGACATGTGAAAAGAGCTGCCTCTTAGTATATACCTTAGCAAAGGAAATAGAAAAGCAGATTAAGTTCTAATTGCTTTCTTTTTCGGAAAAGGAACATTGTTTCCGCGAATTGAAAAATAAGTTACGCAAGAAAAAACCGCTCTTCAATCCATTTCCTTGTTAACGCTTTTGCGAGTGCGCTATTAAAACTCTCGATACTATATCATTTTAGCGCTAACGCAACAGGTGTCTCGTTCTACTTGCGCGTTTAGTTTATGCTATATATGCTCCTGAATTCACCGATATATACATACATATATATATATATATATATATATATATATATATATATATATATATATATATATATATATATATATATATGTATATGCATGCTAGATGACCTCATATAGGACAAAATGGACAATGGAGCTGATTAGACACCGAGATGGTGAGGTTGACACTTACGGTACAGTCTGTAAGTGAATAAAATATATTTATTTTGGTTACATGCTAACCTTTGCCTGGCTAACCTTAGTAATGAACAGCCGGGCCCAGGGCGTGCCATGGGCTAGGAAACAAGGGCCCGGGCTGGAAAATCAGGCCCGTGCAGTGCTGTAGCCGCGACGTGGGCGTTCCGTCATGGATATTCAAGTATTTTCTCGTATATTTGTATTTCCTACGGCGTATGCAGTATATGTTCTCGAAACACGCCGAACTCAATTTTTCGTTCCTTTAGAACAGTATGTAGTCGCTCTTTGTTGATGTACAACTAACTAGGCCCTGAGAGGCTCCGTCGAAATCTACCAGGTTACGGTATGGGAGTGCGGGAACTTCCGTCGCCACCCGTATTACGATTTTTTCTTGTTTTCCGGCTTACTAAGTCTCCTTTCATCCGTGTGCAACAGATTATTTTTTATTTATTTATTTTTTGCTATGGTGGAAGCATAATTTACTGGCACAGCTCAATTCATTCTTTTTTTTTTTTTAGTGTACCTTTAACACACCTGCTGGTCTTCCCAATACAGGCAGCATACCGCTACATAGCGGTTGCCGGTACAAACTGCATGCAGACTCTGTGCAAGGGAAAGAAGCGCGAAGTGGCGCGTTAAGTGCTGCCGTTGTCGTCGCACCTGCTATTGGGCGCGCCGCTTTAATTCAGTGCTGCTGGGAAGGTGCTAGCCAACTTATTCAAAGGCGAAAACATAACTTTGACAGTGTCACCGGGCAGGCTCCTTTCAGATTCCAGGGCACCACGGAATCGCGGCGACTTAATTCCTTGCTGCCTCCTTTTGTGTTAGCAGGGTATAATGCTGAGAATTTATCCAGTGCACCAGCTTCTCGCGGGACCTCACTATGGCGCGATTAGGAAACCTTGATTCCTTATTCCCTTGACGCCAGAGCTTTCGCGACGGCACGCTCTTTCATTGCTGGACCAAAAGCGGGCTGCAATATCTGCCAAGTTACTCATTCAATCTGTTTCTCAGAAGCCGCCTGACCTTTTAACTACATTTGTTCCTCTTTTTGTATTTTTCCTTTTGTTTTCCTCGCACAATAGAAAGACTTAGATATAATGAAACTTGCACGTTGTACACTACGTAGAGACTCTTACGTACCAATTTTTACTCACACGAAATCATTGCACGAGCAGCTCGGACTTCGGTATGCGAATTTTGCACCGAAACGACCCATCAGGACATTTTAAGTCTGACGCGAGGTTTAGGATTCAATATCACCAGCAAGACAATTAGAAATACAAATGGTTGAACACTGAGAAGGACATTAATGGCCAGACGCAACTTCTCATTTTTCTTTTAATTCTGTTTTCTTCTTTTCTTTTATTTTGCCGCGGTGGGTATCTTTATTACTGTCCATATGATCGTCGAAGGAGCTATGACACGATTTCGCAAGCGAAAACTTTTTTTATGACAGCGCCAACCTATTTTTTACGTTCTTCGATTGTCTTGAGGTAGTGTTGAGTATTAGCTTATAGATGACTTTGTCCAGTATTGTCAACATATATGGTTATCTTGCATCAATGTTTAACAATTGGAGAGCAACTTTCTTGCGGATTTCAATTGCGAAATTACGTCCCTCTCTTTTCTTTAAAGAATTTTGGAACGGCAAAACTGCGGTTGAAAAGTACAGCATGTATGAATACTAAATAGTATAGTTATCAACATTCCCGTAAGTTTTTTGATGTCGATGTTAACATCCCTACAACCGAATGAATAAACCAAACCTTAACAGTACTGCGCCATCATCTCGTTACTGACCGGAGGCAGAATTCAGACAAACGTTTCAACGAAGTACTATGCTAATGGTAAAATTAGCACCGTGTTATTATTACGGTCCTTTTTTGGGTATACAGCCGGAAGACGGGGCACGGGAGGGGTTGTTTTGTTTTGTTATTCTTCCGTTAGTATGACCTCGCACGTAGTGTTTTGCTATTCGGTTGCAGTAAAGCATTGGCTGCATTTACTGCAACATATTTGCTTCTGTTCTGCGATAGCTGTGTGAACGGCACTTTGTGGCGTTTAGGACGACACGATTTGGCCGCGTGAGACGCAGATTATCGCTTAACCAACTTTGAGATATGAAAACCAATAAGCTTCCACGACGTTCATCCCGCATCCAGTGGGTCATAGTAATGACGTCCTAAACGCCAGGCAACGGGAGACCGAGGTGAAACTCGGGGCGCGGTAATAAAGCGAAATTGGCGGTGGTGCCTCGTAAAATGTACTGATCGTTGCAAACAAAACTGGGTTCATTCAAAAAATAATAATTCAAGGACGTTTTCGTAGCGTTATTTAGGTTTCCAGACATAGACGAAAGAGGAGAAGACGACCGTGGCGGTGAAAAAGATAAAGAGGAGCAGAGCGGATTTGAAACAACAACGACGACAATGACGATGACAGTAGCTGTCACAACGACAGCAACAACAACCCTTAAACAACAGCGCAGTAACAGTACTAGTAAAAGACGAAACAACACAGCCGCTGACTATCAACTTCTGGTTCATTAATAGGAAGGACTTACATGTGCGTACGTACATGGGGGAAAGGTATTAAAGATAGCCAAGATCACACGTGCGTGTCAACAACTAAAAAATAAATAAATAAATGGAAAGACTGAAAGAAGGAAAAGCCGGCAGCAGTGGTGAAGCATAGTGCAATTTAAAAGGCGGATAGATTGGCTACTTTTTGAAAACAACACACAAAAAAACTACGAGGATAACAGACAACCATTGTAAACGCCTACCGCCCAAAAAGACAACAGCAACAAGAGTAAAGGTGACAATGATACAAAAAGGACGTCGGGGGACGAGATGCGCCAGAATGAAATAAATCTAGTTGTCGAAATATTTAATATCTTTGCGAAATAATTGAAAAGAAGGTGTGTTCATGACAGCGGAAGATCTCGTTTTTATGGTGTGCGCCTCCTAAATTTTGCGGGCTCGCGGCCCATGGTATTTCCACAGTGCGCAAGCCTGACTAGAAAGAAACAAACATCCACACATGTTCGATCGCAAATTCAAAGTACTAATTATAGTTCCTATTAACGAGTTGGAATGTGGACGCAGCCGTTCAGTTGACCACCTTCCCTGTTTTCCCTACGGTCCGTTTTCCGCAAGTGAATGGAATTTAGAAAACGCGGTATCATTCGTACGCTCCAAAATGCGGTTCCTATCTTTATTGTCGGAAACAGGCGCCTGTATATTGTCACGTTGTAGTGACAATATACACGTTGCCACTACTACGTTGATGTCACCTTGTTTTGACGGTGAGAAACGCAGTAGCAAGAATTCACCGACGATTACGATTCTCCCTAATACGATATTTGAGCGCAGCTCTATTCGTGCTTTCGTTTCGCGAATTACTGGCTGGCGCGGACAATCCGTTTCGTGCGGCACGTTGCAAATGGAGTTAAGCTTTGCAAAACAAGCAATATCCCTGTCACACGGGACGTGTAATGTCATTCGCAGCGAATCAGATTACGCCCTAATGCCATTTCTGTTGCTTCTACACGGGCATAGTGGCACAGCTAATGACATTCGCCCATTGAATGAGTTTCCCGAACTCATGCAAGCACGACTTGTGTAATCTTGACGACAGTGATTTGGCAAGCAAAGCGATAAGTTAAAACAACATGTATTCAGAGTAAAGGTTGTCATAATTACTGTTATGAGCTTTTGAATAATTTTATGATGTACAGCACGACATTGAAGTTTGTGCAGCTATATTCTTGTTCCTAGCCTCCGACTGGACGCTACCACCTCTTGTCAGCTGTGTTTGAAAACGCTCGTTTTTTTTTTTTTTTTTTTTCATTTCTGAATACTCTTTTCATAGTGGTGCCGCGCTAAAGCCTATCCACCAACCACGGAGGCCAACTCTGCAGCTTCGTCAGCGGAGAATGGAAAGCGAGAGAAATTACACGTGCCGTGTGACAGCGATATAACACTCAAGCACAGCGATAGCGGCGAGCAGAGTCGGCGATCGTCGAAAACCTGATCTGCGGGTCAAGCGCGTAGGCTTTTGCACATGACTCGTCGAAGGTTCCGGAATAATTACTGGTGGCCTAGGGGATTTTAGAAAGTACTAGACAATATGCATCACGTGTACAATCAGATTACAAAACAATCGCAAATCATGACAATAGAAACAAGGCCGAACGAGACCAAAACAAGCAAACCAAGCAAATGCAAGTGAAAGCTGATCCGAACACACGATAGTGCGAAACTAGAGGTTCGGCTGAGACCAGATACGAGCATGCATCGAGCAGTCGGACGGATAGTTTCCCGCACGTACGTCACTGAAGGGACCGCTCTCATTGCTGTCCACTGTTCGCGGCTCGCGTCTTTCATCTGCCGGTCGGCGTTCGCTCTTTCATCTTTCGTTGTTTTGCTCGTTCGTTCGGTTACGCTGCCGCCAACGCCGCCGTTCAGCGCTGGAACGGGCCAATGAGAGTTGCGCTGTAAAGCAAAAGTACACTTAGTGAAGAAACAACAAAGCGACAAAGGCACAATGTCCTGAAGTGCCTCAGCTGGCGTTGAAAGGCTTAAGGCGCACAACATGAACATGGACTAGTTAAAGTCGCGAGCGGCGCCGCTGTGATTGCGTAATGCTGTCCGGTAAGACTTCAGCGTACACGGCTCCAATACGGCGCATGATCTTGTAGGGCCCGAAATAGCGTGGGCGTATCGGGGTCGAAGCCCAAGCACGGTCGCCTGGCTGGTATTTCTCCGTAGGGTCGTCAAAGATTGTTGTGTCGGCTGTCCTTCCTTTGCTGGCTCTTGATGCGCAGGTAGGCCAATTGTCGTACTTGTTCTGCGCGCTACAGATAGGCGGCGACCGCTCGATTCTCTTCGTTGGTAAAGTCTGGCAGCATGGCGTCCAGAGTCGTCGTCGGGTTCCTTCCGTAAACCACCCCCTAATTGCGTCATCAGCGTTATTTCTTGCACCACTATGTTATAAGGGAAGGTTACGTAGGGAATGACCACATCCCAGCTATTGTGTTCGACGTCGACGTACATGGATAACATGTCGACGAGGGTCTCATTCAGGCGCTCTCTAAGCTATTCGTCTGCGGGTGGTAGGGGGTTGTCCTGCGGTGATTTATCTGACTGTATTGCAGAATGGCTTGAGCAAGCTCCGCCGTAAAAGTGGTTCCTCTGTCGGTGATCAGGATTTTTGGGGCACCAAGTCGTAACAGGATGCTCTCGACGAAGAATTTCGCCACTTCGGCTGCAATACCTTTGATCAGGCTTTCGTTTCGGCGGAGCGGGTAACGTTGTCGGTAGCCGCGACGATCCACTTGTTCCCGGAGGTTGACGTCTGAAATGGCCTCAACAAGTCCATTCCAATACGCTGAATGGTCGGCAAGGTGGCTCGATTGGCTGCAGCAATCCAGCTGGTTTTATTTATTTTTTTATTTTATTGCTGTCTTGCGTCGCTGGCAGTCTCGGCATGACCTAACGTAGTGGGCAACGTCGGCGGTCAGGCGCAGCCAGTAGTACTTCTATCCTCGATAGTGTACGGGAGAATCCGATGTGGCCAGTGATGGGATCGTTGTGTAGGGAGTGCAGAACTTCTGTACGGAGTGCTGAGGACACAACAAGGAGGTAGTTGGCGTGAATTTGTGGGAAGTTCTTCTTTACGAGGACCTCGTTTTGCAGGGAAAAACAAAGACAATCTTCAAATAAACGTCCTAGGGAAAACGTCGGTTTGGCCTTCCAAGTACTCGACGAGACTTTTCACCTCGGGGTGTACTCATTGCTGTTCAGCGAAGTTTTTCGCGCTCATTGTTCCCAGGAAAGCGCCGTCATCCTCGTCGCCTTGCGGCGCCCGGTAAATGGGGGCGCGTGATGGGCAGCTTGACAGCATTAGAGTGTTTCCGTGCGGACTTGTAGAGGATGGTGATGTCGAATTCCTGGAGTATGAGACTCCATCGTGCTAGGCGACCAGGATGATCTCTTAAGTTTGCCAGCCAACACAAGGCGTGGCGGTCGCTTATCACTTTGAAGAGCCTGCCATGTATGTAAGGCCGAAATTTCGCCGTAGCCCAAATGATCGCAAGGCGCTCGTTCACCGTCATAGACTAATTCGCTTCCGCTTTCGACAGTGACAGGGTAGCGCAACCTATTACGCTTTCAACTCCATCCTTCCTTTGAACAAGCACGGCACCGAAGTCTATGCTACTTTCGTCGGTGTAGATTTCGGTCTCGGCGTCTTCCTCGAAGTGTGAAAGCACCCGTAGTGACTGCAGCCGTCGTTTCAGCTACTGAAATGGGTCTTCCTGCCGTGTCTTCCATTTAACGTCGACGTCAGATTTCGTGAGATTGGTTAATGGCTCCGCAATTCTTGAGAAGTATCTTACAAGGCACCTGTAATAGGCACACAGGCCAAGGAATCTGCGCACTGCCTTCTTGTCGACGGGCCGCGGGAACTTAGCGAAGGCAGCTGTTTTCTGTGGGTCGGGGTGGACTCTAGACTTGCTGATCACATAGCCAAGGAACAGAAGTGCTTCGTAATCAAAACGGCACTTTTCCGGCTTCAGGGTGAGTCGGGATGACTTGATCGCCTCTAATACGGTCTCAAGCCGCCTAAGGTGATCGTCGAAATTCTCGGCGAAGACGGTGATGTCCTTCAGGTAGACAAGACATGCCTGCCACTTCATCCTTGCTAATACCGGGCCCATCACGCGTTGGAACGTTGCAGCTGCTGAGCACAGTCTGAATGGCATGACTGGTAGAGCTGTCCAGCATGATGAAGGTGGTCTTCCCGCGAGCTCACTTGTCGACTTCTATTTGTCAGTATCCAGTCTCGAGAGCCATCAATGATAAATACTTATCATTCCAGAGCCGTTCCAATGCATCGTATATCGTCGGGAGAGGGGAGAGGGGGGGGGGGGTGATCTTGTTCAGTCGACAATAATCCACGCAGATATAGAGGGTTCCGTCCTTTTTCTTCATCAAGGCTACCACAGACGCCCACGAGCTCTTCGAAGCCTTGATGATTTCGTCGCGTGGCATCTCATCGACTTGTTGCTTTATGGCTTCTCGTTGCCGCTCCAGAACTCCGCACGAGCTCTGGTGGAGTGGCCGAGCGCGTTCTGCGGTTATTATGCGATGCTTAGCAACTGGTATTTGCCGAATCGTCGCTGAGATCGAAAGAGAGTCTTTGTATCGTCGGAGAAGACTTTTGAGTTGTTGCTGGCTTAATCATGGGGAGACTCGGATTCATGTCGAAGGCTTGTTCGGTGGCTATGGCCGTGGGGGTAAATGCGGCAGGATCCGAGAGGACAAACACATTGCTGGTTTCCTCCATCCATCCAGAATTTCCTCGACATTGGGGGCGAGCTCCACCAGTGGGAAAGCTGGCGCTGCCGTCGGCGTGAAGTGGTATGATGGATCACGTCGGCACAGCGGGCACGTCGGCTACTTCGAAAGCGGCGAAGCGAGATGAAAGCGAAAGTTTAAAGTCCCACGCTGCCGTTCTGATTATGTGGGATGGTTTTTCCGCTTCGGGGGTGTGTCTACTTGACAACACTTGAAAGCATTATAATAGGTAGTGGCTGCCTTTGAAGGCGTCCAACATGGTAGGCTACTGCTCGGTGCTGCAGTGCCGGGCGTACGCAACGACCCGGTGTCAGCCTTCACACGTATCCGCAGGACATGAAGCTGCGGGAAGCTTGGATCGCAAAATTCAGAACCGGCAAGCAGCCATCGACTACAACTCGGGTATGAAGCAAGCACTTCCGCGATGAAGATTTCTCCTACGGCGTCGGGGTTACGATGTTCGGTGAGTAGCAGAAAGCGCACACTGAGACGCTCGCCCGCGCGCGGTGGCCGGCTAATGTTATGAATCTTTGATCTATGAACTTGTTGATGCTAGAAACCAGCAAGTTCACTGGAATGGAAAGCTAACGGTAAAAAGCACGTTACAAAAAGGCATGCCATATGCTCATGTTTGTGTTATCACCAAAAAAATGAATGTATACTGGACTAAGAAAAAGATGCAGCGGGAAATTGCTCGCTGGGAAGACCGATAAACATACAGAGCAATGCACCTTGAGAAATAGTGATATTGAAAGGTCCATGAATGAATCCTCGGGATTGGCACATCGCAAGTCACCGTAGTCGCAGTCCTTAGCTATAACGAAATTATTTTTAACAACTCTGACAGCGTCTACGCAACAATGGTTGCTTCTGTAGTGTCGAAATGCTCATATGCTGCGGCCTTAAGCTCACGGAACGGTGCAAAAACGCGCTCACATTGAAAGCAAAACATTGTGCGCGGACATGCATTGTTACGATAGGCCAGCGGGGGTGGCGTCCCCTGCACCACTGTGATGAATCGCTTCGTGAAGCTAACAATGCGTCCCCTCGGACAGACCTGCGGCGAGAGCAGGGCGAGACGCGTTTGGTGTATCGAGTGTTGTTTGTTTGTTCACAGCCGCCGTAACCAAAGATGGGAGCAACAAACTCCTGGAAAAGGATGTTCTACGGCATTTCCTCACGCACTCCGGTAACCGCCACGGTCATTTGACACACGCTCCAGCTAATTGCTGGGTCATTCGAGGAACCGAGACCTTCCAGTTTGAGTCAAGGGTGACAATCGCTGTCAACAAAACTCCCCTCCTTTCTGTGCGTTCAGTAAACAAAGTTGCGGGAGTGATTGTATGAACCCTCGCCCTCAACGCGCCTCCTTCGACGACTTTGGATGCTCCGTAGACGATGGTGGAAGGCAGATTTCCCTGGCCTAGGGATCAAGGAAGGACAGGGATTTAAGCGGACTTTTCGGCTCCTCAGTATGCTTCAATTCAGCCATTCTAGACTGTTGAAATGTAACGTTCTCCACTCCTTTGTAGGTATTGAAAATAAACCCAGTACTCCTCGTTCTCGATGAAAACATGTTCCTCCCTTCAACAACGTCCTTAGCGTGGATAAGTCGGAAGGCCGCATGGGCCAGCTACCCCTTCTGACATACCCGACACCAACTCTTAGAGCATGTAGACGCGCAGTTGGCCGCTGCGAACGCGTGTGACCGCTGCATTGAGGCTTCATTCTGTTATGCTCCATTGCATTATACAGACAGCCCACTATAAGAACATATTTTACATAGTTTGCTCTCAGCGACTGCCTACCGTTCATGCAAGAAACCTGTTCGGGGGACCACGCGCAGTGGGCGTTCACTGTACGTATTCGGTTAAGAGATAGCGCCTGTAAACATCATTTGCTTTCTGTTTGCTCAAGATTATTATTTTTACAGTAAAAACTTCTGTCGTTTCGAGAGTACTTACAGAAATGTCCGGGGCGGCTACCGCGTGGTGTTTTTGTTGAGTGCCGACAGCCAAAGCTATGAGGAGCGCGTCGCGTTATCCCTCACACTACGCAAGCGAGGCGCTTCCGACAGATGGCGACTCCGTAAGTCCTTGCCGCTAATATGCGATCGTCATGCCCTTGCTGAGGTGTTTGTATTCCTGACTGAAGTTTGCCAGATTACTTTCGCTTTTCCTCCATGCAGTCGAGCGATTCCTCATGCAACGCAAATTTAGCGGTCTGGCAGTAGATGTTGGTCGCCCTCGACGACGCCTTTTACCTCTTCCGTTGTTTTAGTGCCGACGGAAATGATGATACTGAAGCGAGCGGGGACGCTGACTTGATCTTCAAGTACACTCAAGGCATGGTGACTCAGAGAGCTCTCCGACGTCATCACATTGTTTTCAGATAGCATTACGGACTTGGAATTCAGGTCGATGATTGCGCCGTGTTGGCTCAGGAAGTCCATGCCGAGAATTACTTCTCGCGAAAACTGTTGGAGGACAACGTCGCAGGGTAGGTCCAGTCATAAACTGTAATTATAGCCGTGCAGATTCCAGTCGGCGTTATCAGGTGTCCTCTAGCTGTCCGGATATGAGAGCCTTCCCACGCAATCCTGACTTTAACTTGGTGGCGAAGGACCCATTCATGACGGAGTAGACAGCTCCTGTTTCCACTAAAGCAGGGACTGTGTGGCCGTCAAGAAGCACGTCGAGGTCGGTGGTTCTTTGCCTTGCGTTACGGATAGGTCGCGGCGTCGGGTCACGGCTGCATCGCATTGTGCCATCGTTATGTCTCGTCGTCAGGTTTTCTGTAGGCCGTGTAGTCTTGGCTTCGTGGCTTTGTCTTGATGACGGCGTGTCGTGGCTACGTTGCGAAGTACGATGTTGAAGCGTCGTTGGCGGCGGTGGAGGATCTTCTACATTTCGACAAACAGCAACGACACCTCCATCAATTGCTGCTTTTGGTTTTCCGGATTTGGGCTTACATCTTAAAAATGCCCTTCCGGTGCCCTGTCGTGTGCTAGCGGAAAGTAATCGAGCGCTGGCGGCAGCAGAATTTACTAAGACCAATTGCGAAGCTGGATTAGCTGTTCTAATAGAAGCGAAAGAAAAATTTGGAGGACGCTTAAGCTTTGCCGTTAAGAGTAGAACACGATAGCATTCAAAGATCCCTGACTTCTTACGCTTCCCGGCAACTGAAGCGTATGTAACCGTAATGTTTACTGGGAAACGCTGGCCGCGAACGCTATGCAGAAAGGCGGGCTTTCTGGTAGAAACGCAGCCTCTTGCGTGGGCCGCGATGTGGTATGGTGGGGTGGAGGGAAGCGTCATCGGGATGGTGTTGTTGCAGGGAACCGTGAACACCGCTCCGTGGCCCCCAAGACACTCGTGGGCCGGCGCGCGCAAATGACGGATGCCGCGGCTTGTCTACGATTGGTAGAAACGCTGGAAAAGGGGTTTCTTTGAGTTTTCGCGTAATTATGTTTTCTCGGAATTAGGTTTTATCGTATAGTCAAATTACAATCCGACGCTATAATGTCTGTGGTTGTGCGCAAGTCGTACTTTACAATTTTTCTTCGTATTTCAGCTTGAGAAATTCAGTTAGTTCAGTAACTTCCTTACGCCATTTGGAGGGCCTGGGTATGGGTGGTTCGAAAATCTTCCCGAAACGGCGTCCGATGCTGGAGGCGGAACGCCGACGCCAGATTTTCTGCGACACGGGGCCCTTAACGCTATCGCGTTAAAATTCATTCCATATACGCTCTGACATTAAAAAGGTGTGCTTCAAGATATTTTGAGATGCAGAGAAGGATGGTTGTAGAGACTGCGGTAGCGGAGGGTTCAGAAGGAGCGCACGGCTAGCGTGTCACACGCGATGTGCCGCCCTCTCTTGACCCCTCTGTAGCATACACTTGTACACGTAGCGCTCGCTGACATTCGTAAGTGCAGCCGGTATCTTAATTAGAATGCGTGCATGTTTATCCCTCTCCAGCACTGCTCCAGACATGTTCAAAGCCAACTGATTCGTTCCTTTTGCGTAAAGAAGCAGCTTGGAACTATACCACACAAGCAAGTCTGCGCAAGCCATTCTACAGAACACTACCCAAGGGGGAATCTTCCGTGGTGTTGTGGCTGTGCCGACTACACGTATGAATTTATGCACTGTCACATCAATTAATTGTCGGTACCTTTTGAATGAAAATAATGCCTGTATGGCAGCGTTGCACTATTATTTTTGTTGTTGTTGTTCTTCCTTGGACGTTTTTATTAGAACGTGTGGGGAACTTGATTTTCAGTATCATAGAGCCTCAGTAAATATTTTATTAAATAACAAACAAAATCTAGCAATAAACCGCCCTCTGACCTGCAAATAAGCTTCCAAGTAAACGCCTGCCGACAAGACCACTTGTTACGGGGCCATTTAGTCGTCCAACGGGTTCCGAACTGTGGCACTACATCCCGCTGCGCAAGAATCTGCGCTCGCGGGCCGCGTATCCTTGGCTCTGCAGTACGGAACTACTGAATCGGACAGAGTACAGTTTTAATGAACTCCTTAACATTTATTTAAGGAGTGAAGTTGCCAAGAATTTTCGATTTAGCAAGAGCGTTTTTACAACTGTGCACCCAGAACCGTTGAGTTAGCGTGGGCTTGGCGGTTTGGAGCTTGATCAGCAGTGCGGGCTCCAGACAGAGACGCAGGGCGATGGACGCCACCTTTAAGATAGAACTTTTAATTACATCGCTACGGAGCGGTCAGCTCTGCAAGCTTCGTGACACAGAGAGACACAAGGGCTCTAGCTAGTAGTTTGTGCTGAAGGCTTAATTCCGTTGCCGGGGGCGCCCTTTATAGCGTCTTCGGAACGCCCTCGCTCAGGAGGAGGAGTGAGCGAACGCTCTCCACGCTTGCGGCCATCCCTTGGCACATGGAAGCAAGCTCAACGGATTTTCCAACCGCCGCTGGCGCAGCAGAGGGAAAGACAGTGACGCGCACACACGCACGCACAGACACCGCCGTCGTCTCCCTCGCCGAGGAGAAACAGGAGCGAATACGCACACGAAGCACAACCAACTCGCTTGCTGAAGAGAGACAGCACTGACGAGCTCACGCAGACATCAGGGCGCCGTGTGCGCCGTGGAGAAAGAAATGAGAATGCGCGCGCAAAAGCTGACGTATTTTTACCTTTGCAGCTTCCTAGGCATTTTATTGCAATAGAAATTATATGGACACTCGAGGCCTATGTTTTCCATCGTCATCGCCGTCGCCGTGATGTTCCGTATAAAGTCCAAGTGCGATAACACGGTCGCCGCGCGCCGTATGCTGTAAGTGCTGGTGAAAGGGTGCGAGGGGAGCCGACGATCACGGCTCAATATCGCGCGGGAAATGGAGGAAAGTGGGGAGAAAGCGCGCCGTCTTCTGTCCCGCACGAGGCACTGGGCGAGGGGAGAGAGGGGCAACGTTGTACTCAGGCAGCAGCTGCGTAGCTGGCCATATCTTGAAAGCGATAAGCGTTGGGGGTAAAGTCTAGGTGCGCCGACGGCCCATACCTTTGTGCATGCAGTGTTCTCGCCGCTCAGTTTGCATTGAAACGATAGACAGCCCGAAGGTCACTTCTCTCGCTGCGGCTACCACGCTTCCTCCTGCCAGCGTTTTGACAGCGAGTGTCTGCAGTCAATGCGTGGGATGGGGGACGTTTTCATGTTTTCCTGTGCGCGTTGGCACTATGCCTGTTAATTTAGTTGATAAGCGAATGTTCACAAGTTTATACGGTCGATAAAACTGCCATCTTTGTATAGCTGTCTGCTAATTTGCTGTCGAAATCGATGCTTCGCCTTTTGGGCGAAACTGCAATCTTCTTCAACGGTTGCGGGCGGCTCGGCGTATTTCGAACGTCAAGGCTTTCGCCGTGACTTTGGCGGTGTAGCACAAACTGTTCATCACACAGCTCAGTCGTTACAGCATGCGTGTCCTCCGACAGAGTGACGCAGTGAAAAAAAAGGCCACGTCACAGACTGTGGCACTCTGCGCGAGTGCAGGCTCATTCGGAAAGCACGACATGTTTTCTCACACGCTGTCGTGTGTCCAGGTGGTGCGATAGCAGGCAGTCAGAAAGCTGTGCTGGAAGAAATCGTGCCCATTAATATTAGGCAAGTGGGAAACAATAAACGCAGCCTACCTCAATTATTCCTTGGGCTCTGAGCTCATATACTGCGGCAGCAGCATTCTACAGGGAAGATCCCCATTGTAATTTTGCTTGCCGGCTCTTGTCTTTTTTCTTCAGATAATTGCACTAACTTACTACGAAGGAATGGTGTAAAATTATTTTGAAAGTTTCTTTGCTCGAATTATTAATACCTATAGAGATTACAGGCAACAATAGCCTAAAGGAATAAGAAGCCTTAAAGCACTTTTGTTCTTCTGCGAGAAAACTGGTATGCAACCTCATTTATAACGTTGTTAATACTTCCAAAATGCCGTTAGCCGGTTTCTTAATTAAAAGGAATACTTCTTGAAGCTCCGCTTCATAAACTTAGTTTGAATTTAGGCATTATTGTCGTATGCAATCATGTTGCCTTGTCACGAGGTTTTAGCCAGAGATAACTGTTTGACGCTGTGTGTAAATTCTCACGTTAATTCCTACTTTCTTCCCTACGTGCAGTTTCTCTCAATTCCTTCAGGTGTGGACAATTTGATGAATTTTTGTTTCTAAATATTCTAAATGCAATCCTTCCTTCATATGTTGTGATTACACAATTTCACGCTATCGTGTTGTTCCCAGTTTAGCCTTTTCTTGCTCTTCGCTAAATTTCCGTAGGGATATGTGCGTTTCCTAAATCCGACCGATTCTATAGTGCACCTCCCGTAGTGGGTATGTGCCTTGTTCAATGCTCCTCGTCGCCATCAGTGCAAGCTTGCGTCGTGTAGTTCGCACGCGGTGTCCTGATGGCGTAATCACTTAAATAAAAGAAAAAGAGCGAAACGATAATTTCAACATACCAGTAACGCTTGGTATATTTTTTAATATACCGACATATGTATATAACGTCGATTCCCACTACCACTCTCACTGTGATTCCCTTGCTCTCTCTGTGTGGATTGTCTGAGCTATAGGTGTTTTCTTCTTGTTCGCTTCTTTCCTTAATCGTTTATCTTTTTTTTTTCTTTTGGTCTGCATTTTTCTATCTTTCCTCAGTATAGCGAATGCTACTGCGATGGTGATATCTCTACGGTGCTTGTTGTTGGGTTTTATTCCAGTTCCTCTTTTTATTCTATATTCTCTATTATTTCATTTCTTTTCTGTTTTTCTTTAGTTTAACTTTACCTCAAGGTAATCATTGTCACTCTGATTATATCGTTTACACCAGCATTTATGTAAGTCGTACATGCAGGGCATCGTCCGTAACTAACGCGTGCGGACAGAACTGGGCTTCTCCACGTGGAGACTCTTATTGTGGAAAAGCCGCATTTGTGCAGTGCTCATTCCTGGACAAGCACGTATGGACTACCCTTGGAAGGCGTCGCAATACCATACGCACGATTAATAACATGCGCCATGTGCACCATTTCGTATAAAGAAAAAAAGAAGGTAGAAAAAACGAACAGCAAAGGAATCTTCATTGCACTTAGTATGGCTTCAACCTCGCAGCTTTTGGTGACGAGACATGCTTAACCGACTGGAGCTGCCGAAATAATTTTTTTTTTTCGTTCCTCCCCCGTTTATTTCTTGTTGTTAATTTGTTCCTCCCCGATTATTATTGAACCACAAAGATGCACTAAAGACGTACTAAGACGAACTACTGTGTCGGCTTTCGCACGAGTGCGTTTCGAAGGTGACATACGGTATCATAGACTAGCAGCCTAGCATTGTGTTGAATGTAGTGCCGGTGTGCCTTCAGAAATAGAAAATGTGACATAGTGATGCTCTTAGTGGAAGAAATGAAACTAACTGAGTAACCTCAGAAAACGGACTTCATTGCGAAGAGGATTCTAAAAAAAAATTAAGCACTCTGCAACACCTTTATAAAAGCTTGCAGAACTGCGGTATAGTTACGACTTGTGAAATAGAACGTGTAATGTGCGCCTGTGTTTTGACCAAGGACGCTTATGCGCATGAACAAATATGCGTGAGTAGCTTAAATATAAAAAGGCATAAGTTATCTTAATACATATGAAAACTATTTCACGTACGCAAAACCGCTAGCCTAGCCTAATCTGGCGGGCGTAAAATGCCTTCGGTTTTCAAATTTTTTCAAAGAAGTAATAGTCTCCGCATTGTAACACATCGGTGAACACTTTCACAGAAGTCATAACAATCGCACAATTAAGGCTTATTCGCGCCGTCATTACTCTGGCTACTAATTAAATATCTGAAGGTAAATTAAAAGTAAAACTACATTTTTTTAAATTCCAGTTGCCTCAGAAGTGCCGTAAAAGCCAGAGATTTGCAGGTTAAACCTACCGCCGTGGTGGCGCGAGAAATCTCCGTGACGACCTGTAGAATACGTGTGTAGTTCTTAATATCGATCCAGCTATTTACCACCTTTCCAACGAAGTTAGCATGGCTAAATTCTCTTTGAGTTAGATCGAGTGAACCTGCCGTGTAACTCAGACGAGACTTCCCATTGCATTACCCGCGCGATGTTTCGGCTGACGTGCGCTCTCAGTAAGGTTCTGAAAGGCGATAGCTTGTGCATGTTCACATTGCTATTCTTGGGCTGTGACTGTTTCAATCTAGCATGCCTTCACTCGTGCTAAGACAGAAGCCGCATTCGCGTCAGGCCCGTATGAGCGTGCATGAAAAGTCGTAGCCAAGTTTGATATGTGATGCGCCGAATAGGGAAGGCTAGTATGTGCGCAGGGTTTTCTGTTGAAGTTCGATCCAGTTCCTTGCCTACCTTGTTCAACGTAGATTTCAATTTCGCTTATTTTGTTCATTATCTCTTCTTTTTTTCATTAACCAACTTGCCCATGATAATCGTGCGTATACGCGATGTCTCTGCGAAAGTTAAACGCGTTAGTATTTTGCGCTTTGTTTTGTGCAGTTGATCGTCTTTCACTGTCCTTTTGTGTTGCCGCTTAGCAAAGGAGCATGATTTTCTTCAAATTCTCAGGTACGGTTTTCTTGCAGTCTTTCTTTTTTTTCCTCCGTTCCTTCCGACCTTCCTTTCTAGTTTCCCCCGTTTTCGCCATCCGTCACTGTCGAATGTAAGACTCGACTTGAAGCAACATGGTTCAGCAAGGTATGATAGAGACCTAATTTTCTTGTGGAAAGCTTCTTGTAACGGTCGCTGTTAATTTCAGAGTTTATTTTTATGAAATTTAATACTATAATAATAATAATTATTATTATTATTATTATTATTATTATTATTATTATTATTATTATTATTATTATTATTATTATTATTATTATTATTATTATTATTATTATTATTATTGGTAGTAGTAGTAGTAGTAACAGTAATACTATTGCAACTACTTGCGTTTTACTGCACAGGCATTACAAGCTCGAAACTGGGTTGTGTATGTCTTTGCGTACCTTAACACCTGCGTCGTCATGCCATCTCCCCGCCCATACCATGACCAAATAAAAATAAAAGTTTGCCTACATAACGCCGCCACTGGGCATCGAGCTCACGCTAGCGTGGTCATTTCCCATCGGAAGGCAGAAGCGCTAATCAGCGAGTTATCGCGGGTTTCGTGCGCGGGTTTGTGGTTTGCGCGACGCAGAGATTGAGGGTATTGGCCTCAACGTGTTCATTTCGAAGGGAACAGCAAGTAATATGCGCCGGCAACACATCAAACGTGCGATGCAGCAGTTACTCGCACGTACGCCGCATACGCCAACAATCATTCGGGAGTTTTCGAAATAGGGGTCTGAAAGCTAAGCGACGCTACGTTCAGGCGTACAATAGAAATCAACTAGCACAAACAAGAAAAATGCAAAAGTTGGGCAAAAGCAGTCAGGGGGGTACGCAAAGCCGCTCGGGGACGCTATTTCTAAAGCTCCCCGTTGCCAGGGCCCATGTCGGGACGAGACCTCTCCGCTCTCCTGTAGGTGTCAGTCAAACGAGGTGTTCTGGCCATGCGTCCGTCGTATAAGCTCCGCCTTGTCATTGCGTACAGTTTGTTGAGCTTGCACAGTATTACAGGGATTTGGCACAAACCTGAGGGCATTAGATAAAAAAGAGTTGTGGCACTCAATAGAGAGATGAGGGTGAGTGGCTCAAGTCTAATTATGGTTTTCTTCCGAACCGCGCTTTACGGTCACCTCCTTCAGTGTTTCGTACACAGGCTTGATATCGGGTAAGCAAAAACCAGTCCTCGCTCTGTTTTATAAAACTTGGGGTGCGTTATGCGTTCATCCCACGGTGCTTATAAGAATATTATACCGTGGTTCATCCTCTGCGCATGGACAGCGTTCGGAAAAGATATAACATTTTCAAGGTCGCCCACACTTATTGCCACTGTCGATTCAATTGGCAACTTTGAATTAAATTGTGGGATTTCGCATATCCCCAAACTGTACAGTGGGTCATGAGGGACGCATTAGTACAGGACTCCGGATTAATTCTTACTATCGGACTTATGAACGCGTTCCCAGTACATAACACGAAGTTTTTTTGCTTGAAATCGGTTTCGCTTCATCCGGCCATCCTGCCCGTCCATCCATTCATTTGTGCTGACGACGGCCGCTGTCGTCATCGACGACAACTAACGACGAATTTTGTCGCATTCTGGAAACCATGTCAACTCCAGCTTTACTATAGCCACAGCGCGACGACAACTACAACTTACCACAGTCGCCACCATTGTGATTTGAATCCATGTTGCGGGAGCAATGTGCATTTTTGGAGTGAAGCGCATAAACCACGAGGCTAACGTGCAACAATGGGCGATAACTGTGAGGCTTTGCGCTGCGCACAGAGTCTGAGAGCGGCGGAATTCAGCATGTGTTTTGGGAGGTCACAATAAGCAATAATGTACGAGGAGTATACATTATGTGCCTTGCATAGAAATTGCTCTTAAAACCAAATCAGCCTCGAGTATTTAAAAAAAAATGCCGCCATTACCACTCGCCGGAAGTGACGCATGATCTATAGAACACGGGGCTCCTCGGCAACCTCCGAGATATGAAGCAGCGCCCGCGGCATCCTGAAAGTTCTACGAGCTAGGCAGGGTGCTAGGGCTTAAGTCATATAGCGACAACCACCAGGTACAGGTGCTTTCTGCTTACGCTGATAATAGGAAAACTATACAGCATTAAACCAGCCCTCCGGCTTTGCCAAAATTCTTTCAGTTGTATGTACTACTCATATATAACCAATTCCGCTAAACTGAAATTCCCTTGCAGTTGGCCTTTAACACAGCAACTTTCTCTTCCCGACAGCCTAAACATTTGAAGGTAATATTTAAGGGTAACCTCCTATGTCACGCTGCCGACGCGTCGGGCAGATTACGTGCTTCAACGTTGTGCCGCTAAATGATAGAAAAAAAAAAAACATATTAATTTGGCTGTGTTCGCAAGTTCTGGAAATTTGTTTCACTGAACACCACAAGGCAACCTCCATCGTAACACGCAAAAAAAGAAACCGCCGTAATGTCGTAGTGGCTTTGGCGTTGCGCTGCTAACATCGAGAGCGCGAGATTGAATCCCGGACGTGGCGGCCGCTTTTCACTGGAGCTGAAGTCCAAAAACGCCCGTGTACCGTGAACGGGGTGCACGTCAAAGAACCCAAGCCAGTAAAAATTATTCAGAAGTCCCCCACTACACCATGTCTCATAATCATATCGTCGTTTTGGCACTTTACACCTCAGTGTTTAATTTAAATTTTTTTAGCAAAAAAGAAAGTAACATGATGCACTAACATTGTCTGAGTCAAATATATTATAACAGTAAAACGTTCAACCACGTCCACAAAAAAAAAAGCGTGAGCCTTTGCTCAAAGGGCTGTGAACGAAAGGTTCCCATAAAGGTATATATTTCAACTAAATAAATCTAGCCTACTCAGACATGACAAATCTGAAAGGTCATCTCTCTCTGTTCAAGTATACGTATTTCTAACTTCACAACATGCATTAATATGCCACAGAGAGCACCTTATGTTGTTTATCCCTTTCTTCGTCTTTCGCTTTCTTGCGCTTCGAAAAATTAAATTATGATGTTTTACGTGCCAAAACCACTTTCTGATTATGAAGCACGCGGTAGTGGAGGACTCCGGAAATTTTGACCACCTCGGGTTCTTTAACGTGCACCTAAATCTAAGTACACAGGTGTTTTCTCATTTCGCCCCCACAGAAATGCGGCCGCCGTGGCCGGGATTCGATCCCGCGACCTCGTGCTCAGCAGCCCAACACCATAGCCACTGAGCAACCACGGCGGGTTCTTGCGCTCCAAGTTTCGTTATCTTAGAGAAAGGAAGTTTCGTACACCGCAAAGAAAATGAGGTCGCAACTTATTTATCTCATCCACACTTTTCTTTCTGTAATGTAACAGAGTTTACAGCTGGTCACTTACTACTACATATTACTCGTTTGAAATTCTTACTTTAAATTGACACATTTGTAGACGACTCCCCCCCCCCCCTCTTACCCGTCCAATAACCGCTGGGTTCTTGTCAACGTGGTGGGTGAGTGTGGTCAGCCGAGGATAAACCCGGAGAGCAGGCATAAGATGGTGGTCTTCCCAGTGGAAGACTGCTTCTGTCACAGTAAAAGAGTTCAGAGCCGATAGAATCGCAGAAGTTTTTCTAATGCGAAAGCATTATATGCCCCATTACGCGAAAGTCCGTGGGCGTCGGCGTGACCGAAAGATGGTGCCTAATATGGCTGACATCGCCAAGAGTAAAACCACCTCAAACAATGCTCGGATTGACGTCAAATTTCTCAAGAAGGTTCCTGCTAACAAAGTAAATCAATGGCTTTGAGTGGAAAATGTGGTACATTTCTGTCTGGGGTGCGAATCGAACCCGGACCTCCGGGGTGCGAGATGAGCACGCTTACCCGACGCCACGGCGGTCCCATGGCTCCGGCTGACTAAAGGGCCGTTTATAGTCCGACGTAACGCCCGCGCGCGCGCACGCTACGTCACGTCGGCGAAAACGACCCCTCTGTAGTCGGGCGCACCAGCGCAGCCAACGTAACCGGCGGCTTCCGACGCGCCCCGACGGGCCCGGCGACGGTATGGCTCCTGAGCCATTCGCGCGTCGGAGTCGGCGGAACTCTCGCACCACAATGCATTGCGCGCGAAGAAAAAGGCGCCAACACAACTCCGCAGACGGCTTTTGCGGACGGCGCGCGACTTGGTGAACGTTCTGCGCATGCTCCGAAGATAGCAGCCTACGGCGCGCGCGTTGAAGTATAGAGGGCATGGCATCTCGGCTGGCGCAGCGCAACCGACGCAGCGTGACTGACCGCGAACGACGCTCACCCACGCGCCGGTAACGTCGGACTATACACGTGCCTTAAAGGTGTGCCTAGTGCGTGCTGCGTCATTGCACACGTCACGTAGCAGCCTTCTAGCTCACTAAAGGTGTGGCTTAGTGCGTGCGGCATTGGGCACGTGACGGCGCAGCCAATGGGGAGGAGGCGGCGCCACGTCATACGCATATAATATGAGTGCGTTCGTAGCATTCCGAGGCCTATACACGGTATAATGCTTCGCATTCCCACATGTCAACAGTCTTAGGTGTCTCTGCCAAACGTCTTTTTTTTTTTTTTGCTCTGCCATCAAAATGCGGCCACCGCGACCGTTATGGAACCCACGACGTCGTTCTCAGCAGCACAACGCCATAGCGACTGAGCTACGGTGGCGAATATAGTTGTTTTTAAAGGTGCAGGCAACGGCGAATAAAGAGTTTATGAAAAGTCTACGGGCGAGAAATTAACAATCGCTTGAAGACCACCACTTTTCAGCGTTGCCGATAACCAGCTTCAGACACCTTACGTTGCATTCTTTTTGTAATAAACTTGTCAGACAATTAGCTGTCTCCTCAAGGCCTCCGTCAATCGACAGCACGAGACGGCTTTGTGCCACACGAGCACGATGTGTACGCAGAGGGCCTTCAGTGAAAAAAGTGTGCAGCACCTCCTTGTAGACCAAATGTATTCAGATAAGGACCTAAAGACTTCTGGTGCTTTCGCAGCGTTTTGGCACTAACTCGTTCAATATAGCTTGTTGTAACTGCTGCGTCGACAGAGCAAATGAGTAGCTGCATAACCGTAGCCCAGTGGCTGCGACGTTGCGCTGCTGAGCTTGAGGTCGCAGCTGCAACTGCGGCCGCCCCATTCAGATGGATTCGGAATGTAAGAACGCTCGTGTACCGTGCACTTAGCTCACGTTAAAGAACTCTGGATGGTCAAAATTATTCTGGTGACCCCCCCCCCCTGCCCCACCAATTACGGCGTGCCTCACAATCAAAGCGTGGTTTTGGCACCTAAAGCGCCATCATTTATAGTACGCGACATAACAGACGAACGAGCCAGCCGGGGCTATAGCGTCAAAACGTCGAGATGTCCTGCTCGCACGTGATCATCGTCTGTGTCATGACGTCACGACATACCATAGGTCCCTATTTGGAGAAGAAACAGAAACTGACCGTAGAAAAACTATGCTATTGTAAATTCTTTAGGGCGTTCTGAGACTTGCGAGTATTTCTTCCAGGAATTTCGAAGTCCACGACCTTAACTTATCGAGAAAAACAAAGTGAAAGCAGGAAAAGTTATGCCAGTATCTCCTTTCCAGTTTGGAGACGAACGAGCTGAGAGATAGGAAGAGGCATCCTTCCGTGGTCGGCTCATTCGCGTTCTTTTGTCAGCGGATCCGTTTCGAAGACGCTCACGTGCAGACTCACGGAGGTCGTGCGCTCCTCCATTATCAGCACCTGTTCTCTCCGTGGCACATCCACTTTTCCCCATGCGCAGGCACTGCATGCTCCTGCTCGTGAAACTGAGTAATTTCATTTCCTTATTCAAGTTTTATGATCCCTAAAACGATTAATTCCGCTCGAGTTGCGCTGGACTTTTACGCAGAGATATAGCAATTAATTAAGGGAAAATGAGACATCCACCCAATCGTAGCAGTTGCTACAAAGGAAACCTATACGGGTTCCTCGAAATAAAAGCCTCCCAGTTGAAGGAAACTTCGTTCTGGGGAGGGACTCGGAGCAGGGACCACCGCCTTTCCGGGGCAGCCGCTCTACCATCTGGGCGCCCAATCGTAGCAACTGCGACGATTGGGCGGATGTCTCATTTTCCCTTAATTATGTACTTCTTTCCACCTTGCGGGTTTTCCGCAGAACTATTACCTTAAACTCTTGCGTTTGCTTCGAGTTGTTGACAAATTTGACTTCGCCCTGCCATCTGCTAGCCGCCTGGTTAGCTCAGATGATAGAGCGGCTGCCCTGGAAAGACGGTGGTCCCGGATTCGAGCCTCCGGACCAGGACAAATTTTTCTTCAACTGCAAGGCTTTTCTTTGGAGGAACCCGTATGGATTTCCTTTGTAGCAACTGCTGCGATTGGATGGATGTCTCATTTTCCCTTAATTATTTACTTGCGAGTTTGCGAGTTTTCCGCAGAACTATTACGTCAGAGATATAGCCCAGGTATATAATAAAAATAATGTTGTCAATCATTAATCTCGACTCGGACATCTGCTGCTCGGCTTTAGAAAAGTTATTTTAGGAAGCGCTCTTCGAGGAGTCGGTCTTATTTCAACAGGTCTTCCTGCGCCTCCTACCTTAACTCTTAGGTCAAGTCAGAGTTCGGCCGCACGAAAGCTTCCGCCGCCGCCCAGGGTATTGTTCTTGATTTCAACAGCTTGACTTGTTAATATGCCTTTTAATCTTACTACAATTTCGAATTTAGGCTGCATAAACCTATTTGTTTTCTATTTGATCCAGAATGCCCGAGCTGATCCTTCGCTACGATTTTTATTAGGCATAATTTATTAATTTCTTCATTATTCACACAATATATTGTATAATTTGGACTGACTGTAAGGGTCACCGCTGATCCACTGTAACTGACATGTGCCATAGATTAGCAAGCTAAAAAAAAAACCAGGACAGAACAGAAGATGCAATGAAAGCGGAAGCGCCGCAGCTGGGCAGTGGAATCTAAAGCAGTGTGATGGATGGCAATATTCGCATTCGCAACGTTTGCGTCAACGTTAGGCGCAGGCATTTGCCTCCAGGATGATTCCGCGTTCCGCCAACGCGGCAGTCACAGCTTCTGTCCGCGATGCAAACGGTGAAGGCAGGGCCGATTACTGTGCGCTCGTATACACCGGGTGTATCAGCGAACACTTTCATAAAAAATTTAAACATTGCATGTGGTAGATATCACAATTCTAGTCCGTGAGCTGGTCTACTCGAAGAGGTGGACATTACTAACACAATAAATTGAAATGCATAATCGATTAATTAACATAAATGCACTAATTAAGTTTTTAACTAATTACTTTATGGCACATATTGCAATTTACAAATTCTAGCCGGCGAGTTCGCAAAGCGGATACACTTGGAACGAATTCTCATAATGACACCAGGGACGCCATAACGCAAAGCTATTCCAAACTTTTCTGTTCAAGTTCTGCAATCAGCCTTTCACGATTGGTTAAAACTTTTTCGGACCACCCCCACTTCGCCTGTCTGTCAAAAGACGTCACGAAAACCACGATAGCTCCCCATCTGATATGACATGCACACACTGATTATTCATGATCGGACCAAACAAGAAAAAAATAGTTATTCCTCATTCGACGCCTTTTAGTCATTAACCCTCAGCTATTGGTCAAAAGTTTTCGGGCTGCACCCGCTTCACCTGCCTTTCACGCAACGTCACAAAACCGCAAAAACTCACTGCGTCAAAGTGACGTGCACGCGTCGAAAAATTCGTCAATATGCCGAACAAAACTATTTTTTTTTTTTTGAATAGCCACACGCTGCCCCGTTCCGAAAGGAATAAAAGATGGCTGCCGCCGATCACTCAGGCACTGGCTACTCGCACCTGCCGGGAGCGTGGGTTTATTTGCGTATAATAAAACTTTTTGCGCGGTCATGTAATGTTTTCGTGCACTGTCGGCACGCTTACAACGTCGCTCTGTCAACTCTTCTTTGCTGAGCATCCGTTTTAGCGGCAATCTTTACGTTCCGTTGCACGCCGCCGCGATTTGCGACCAGCCGCCGCAAGCTGCAACTGCAACTAACCTAAACAGAATTAAATTACTTCAGAAGAGAGCTATTCGTGCCATAGAAAATGTGCCTTATCTACAACACACAGCACCACTCTTTCAAAAACACGCGATAATGAAGGCTACAGACATATACAGACTTTTGTGCAGTTACAAAAGTGCCGTCCAAGGAAGGCTTTTTACGTTTCTAGAACACGCTAATCTTACAGAACCTAACAATGTGTATCCTTTCCTCTACAGATCGCCATGGTACATACCTTTCTCGCGCACAACCCCCGGTAAAGAACGAATTCAGCACACATTGCCATCAACACTAAATTACATGAATCAAAGACACATCGACGTTTTAACCCTATCTCGTAAAACTATTTTTGAATTGTTCATGTGAGCGACTTGATCAGCACGAAGTCAACTTTTTTTTTGCTGTTGTTAACAACGTGCGCACTTATGTGACTGTTGAAAAAATTTTCCTGCTGTATAATATTTCGAACGTTTCCTTGTACGAACTTGTAAAAACGTTGTTTATGTTGCTACCTTGTTCCTGCGATTCGTGTTTGTTTGTTTGTTTGCTTGCACGTTTATTTATTTCAACGGAGTGACCGGAGCCTAGTGTCATGTATTCTGGTATCTCTTTTGTGCATGGCGTTCGAGTTTCGGCAGTTTCTGTATTTCTTCTTTTTACCCTTTTGTTATTACAATGGCGAAGCGCAAGTCTTCTGCTTTTTTATTCGATATGCTCAAATCGATGCTTATAATGAACTGTTGCCACTGGAATACATTGTATGCTTACTTAGGTTTTTACTATATTTTTCTACGACTTCTCTACGTTGTATAAGAATGTTTTTTTCTTCTTCTCTCTTTTTTCTTCTTCGCACGCTGCCACTGCTCTGTATGGGTGGCTGCGGCTTTGTCAAGCTGCGAATGTGCAGATTTTTTCTCCAACCACCTTTCTTTCGCTGTACATAGCGTGAAAAATAAACTTCCTTGATTGATTGATTGATTGATTGAAGCTAAGTAGGGCAAAGTGGCCTAATCGCAGACGGCGGCACCACCCTCTTCATCCAGTTATATATTTTCAACGCGCTGGCTCGGCCCCATCGAACCCCTCTCCACTTGAGCGTGCTCCTCGCCTCGTGTCCACCTATTAGATAAGAAAAACTGCTCAATGTAGACAATACTATTCGCTTTGAAAGCAAAAAAAGTGACCTCCTTTAAACGAGGAGTACGTTTGATTGGGCTTTTCAAACAACGCTGCGGGTTGCCTCCCGATGCTTGCGTCACTGGTTGCGTAAATATGACGTCTGGACATTGGAATAAAAACTGACTGGAATAGTTTTACGTTATAGGGCTCAGTTTCGAGATATTAATTGCGTTCCAGTTAATTTTATGCTTCAATACATAAAACTATGTTTTCTTAAGAAAGTATGAGGAACGACAGTGCATTTTCACTGTAACTTTAACGGTGTATATCTCGCAATTGGTGTCATCCACACAATTCATTTCAAGTGGATACGCCTTGCAGTATCACGGGCTAGAATTTGTGAATTGGAACACGTGCCTTAAGGTAATTAGTTAAAAACTTATTTAGTGAACGCTAAGAAAGGCTGCACCGCGCGGCACACACTAGTCCTTCAGATTAGCGGAACGGAGCAAAACGCTTACGCTAACATATACATATACGGCGCCATCTAGATGTAAAATACACAAAGTACTGGCAAGGCAAATCCATACAAAATTTCAAACTAATCGAATGCTTACTGCACCACTTATTGAGAACGCATCTCGAATACAAGGCCCATATGTCACCAGTACGCCGCTGCTGAAGCATCATCACACAAACCTAAAGCAAATACGAGCATCAGGGGGTAATGAATGTGCCGAACGGTGCAGACCGGAGTCCCGATGGTTCCGAAGCGGGCTGCTCTCGCTTCGACTGGCGCTGCCATGTTGCCGTGTTCAACGCTAAATCCCGAAAATAGCCTGGGTACGTAAGAGATCCAGCCCCGTTTACGTGCAACGCATGGGCAGTGTGGAGCACGCAACGCTGACACTAACGGAAACACCTTGCGTTTGCTGCTCTACGCTATACTAAAGCTGTCTTGTGTGTCCAAGTCCACGTTTAGCAATGCAAAAAGGTACAGCCGGGTGCACAAATTCAAGGTAAAAAAAACTTTATTCCAAATGTCGTCAAACTGATGCGCTCGTGCCCATCGAGCGTTGCCCTTCGGATGGCCTCAGTGATACCGTTGAGACATGTTTGATGGGCCTGGCTGGTCTTCTTGGTTTTCCTCCCACGGGGCAGTAGCTTGCGGGGCGCTCACGCTGGGCATCGGTACCGTGCTCTCGCGATTGACTCCTGAGCGACGATGCCAGGTAGAGTTGCCCGCCGAGATCCCCTTCAGCGCGGGCGTGAAACTGCAAGTACAAATGCCCGGAGTATGAGATGTGACAACCGTTTCACCGAGATTGTCGGATGATTGGGCAATTACTATAGCTATCTGCGCGAAGAGCAATCGAGAGCTTATTTCTGCGGGTACAGTCGCGAGCGATTGTGCCAGTAACGACAGAAGAGAGCCAAGTTTAAACGTTTCAACACGTCGTGTGATGAAGGCGCGTGTGTCTCCATAACAATGACAGGTCACCATGTGCGGACTTCGTTTCGGAGAAGCATTAGACAAAACGCAGAGCAGAATTCGCGCACGCCCGTACGGCCATTAAAGCAGGCATGTGCCTGACCTCAAGCACGCTCCTAGACTGCAGTATATTGGGAAATAATCGCGGTATATATCCCGCAAACGTAGCAGTTGCCGCCCGACAGCTCCGCTGCTAATGGCCTGCATTCGATTCCGGTGTGCTTTACAATGTTCAAAGCAGTAGCCGCGCTCAGCAGGTTTATGTAGGCTTATACTGCGGTGCTATGCAGGATGCGCCGAGTTTCTCGTTCGCAGGAGTTTTACCCTAGTTTGCTCGATGGCAGTCAGTGAACGGAGATAGCATGGAACGCGCAAAAACAGTAGACAAAAAAAAAAAAAGTTGAGAAAAGTCGCGTATGACAAAATGAGTGCAGTCTGCGTGGCATACTGCTTCTATGTTTCAAGCACAGAAGGCTGCGCAGCGAAACGCGCCAGCGATTGTTATCCACGTATTATCGCAATTTACCGATACTGTGACTGTCCGGCTGTCTATCTGCGCACTTGCCGTGAGCCGCTTGCCGCGCCTTTCTGGGGCGCCTCAAGGGTGTACCTCCTCTTTCGGGCATTATCGTTCTATCCTCCGTCGAATGCGAACAGGGTATATGCGGCGCATTCTTGCGCCTACACTTTCCCTCATTCGAATACAATAAGATACAACAAATAAAATAACAAACATTTTGTTTTTCTTAAAGTATGCTTTTCGTTTTGAATGCTATATCTTTCTGATGACAAACGGGTATCATCATCGTCGTCTTCGTCGTCATCATTTATTAGACCCTTAATTGTATTGTATTGTATTGAGTTTTATGGCGCATAAGCAACTAAGGCTATCATGCGCCAAACACATGGTATAATTTATTTAAAAAATTGGGTATCCTCAGCGAAGGTCCTTGTCCGGACAAGGACTCTGAGGAGCCCAACAAACCAAATGAAGACCTCAGCCTTCTTCTCAGGACTGAGAAAATGGGTGAGGTACATCATAAGATGCGTGAAAAAACTGGGTAATGAATTTTTGTGATATATTATATTTCGTTTAGGATCGCTGCGTCTTTCAAAAAACGAAAAACAGGTGAAGTTCCTACAAGTGGGTTATCTCCTAAAAGTAGACTGGGATGGAAGGGAATGCGCTCATTGTAAAATACAGTAAAATATTTTTTCCTTAGCCGTTCGAGTTGTGTGCACGAGAATAAAATGTGATTTATAGTGAGTTCATCTCCACATTTCTCACATAAGGGTTTGTCTTGTTTTGTCAAGGCCCAGATATGCAACGGCAAGATATGCAAAGGCCCAGATATGCAACGGTGGCGTAGAGGTAGAACATCCGCCTCGAGCGCCAGAGGACCGTGGTTCGAATCCCGGTGCCGCACAATTTTCCATCGGATTAAAAAAGATACCCGTGTTGATAAAATTGCATAAACAGGCCTGGAGTGCGGCTTGATCTCGGTCACCAGAACCACTAACACACTCCCTCACCAGAGCAGGATTGGCCACCCTGGTGCAGTACTTGGCTACAACCTCCTATATGAACACCACAATCAAACCCCGGCCCTCAGTCCCCAGCAGCTGCGAAGGAACTGACCACGGCGGCGGTCGGACCTGTCACGCAGCAGAGGGTGCTAAGAATCCCCGGATCCGGACAGGCCGCCATTGGAATCTGAACCTGGCAACGTTTACCGCTAGAACGTTATCTAGTGGGGCTATTGGAGGAACTACAGGGCAGTAAATGGGATATAGTAGGGCTCAGTGAAGTTAGGAGGACGAAAGAAGCATATACAGTGCTGAAAAGCGGACATGTCCTGTGCTACCGGGGCTTAGCGGAGAGACGAGAACTAGGAGTCGGATTCCTGATGAATAAGAATATAGCTGGTAACATACTCAAATTCTATAGCATTAACTAGAGGGTGGCAGGTCCTGTTGTGAAATTTAATAAGAAGTACAAATTGAAGGTCGCACAGGTCTACATTCAGTCATGATGACCAGGAAGACGTGGAATCGGCGATGGGTAAAGTCAAAACAAAATACGCTGTACTGATGGGCGACTTCAATGCCAGGGTAGGCAAGAAGCAGGCTGGAGACAAGGCAGTGGGGCAATATGGCACAGGCCCTAGGAATAGCAGGGGAGAGTTATTAGTAGAGTTTGCGGAACAGGATAATATGCGGATAATGAATACCTTCTTCCGCAAGCGGGATAGCCGAAAGTGGACGTGGAGGAGCCCGAATGGCGAGACTAGAAATGAAATAGACTTCATACTCTGCGCGAAACCTGGCATCATACAGGATGTGGACGTGCTCGGCAAGGTGCGCTGCAGTGACCACAGAATGGTAAGAACTCGAATAAGCCTAGACTTGAGGAGGCAACGGAAGAAACTGGTACATAAGAAGCCGATCAATGAGTTAACGGAAAGAGGGAAAATAGAGGAATTCTGGATCAAGCTACAGAACAGGTATTCGGCCTTAACTCAGGAAGAGGATCTTAGTGTTGAAGATATGGAACGACAATTTTATGGGCATCATTAAGGAATGTGCAGTAGAAGTCTGTGGTAACTCCGTTAGACAGGGCGCCAGTAAGCTATTGCAGGAGACGAAAGATCTGATCAAGAAACGCAAATGTACGAAAGCCTCCAACCCTACAGGTAGAATAGATCTGGCAGAACTTTCCAAGTCAATCGACAAGCGTAAGACAGCTGACATAAGGAAGTATAATATGGATAGAATTGAACATGCTCTCACGAACGGAGGAAGCCTAAAAGCAGTGAAGAAGAAACTAGGAATAGGCAAGAATCACATGTATGCGTTAAGAGACAAAGCCTGCAATATCATTACTAATGTGGATGAGATCATTCAAGTGGCTGAGGAATTCTATAGAGATTTACACAGCACCAGTGGCACCCACGACGATAATGGAAGAGAGAATAGTCTAGAGGAATTTGAAATCCCACAAGTAATGCCGGAAGAAGTAAAGAAAGCCTTGGGAGCTATGCAAAGTGGTAAGGCAGCTGGGGAGGAACAGGTAACAGCAGATTTGTTGAAGGATGGTGGGCAGATTGTTCTAGAAAAACTGGCCACCCTGTATACGCAGTGCCTCATGACCTCGAGCGTACTGGAATCTTGGAAGAACGCAAACTTAATCCTAATCCATAAGAAAGGGGACGCCAAAGACTTGAAAAATTATAGACCGATCAGCTTACTGTCCATTGCCTACAAATTATTTACTAAGGTAATTGCAAATAGAATCGGGAACACCTTAGACTTCCGTCAATCAAAGGACCAGGCAGGATTCCGTAAAGGCTACTCAAGAATAGACCATATTCACACTATCAATCAGGTGATAGCGAAATGTACGTAATATAAACAACCCTTATATATAGCTTTACGAGAAAGCGTTTGATTCAGTCGAAACCTCAGCAGTCACGAGGCTTTACGGAATCGGGGTGTAGACGAGCCGTATGTAAAAATACTGAAAGATATCTATAGCGGCTCCACAGCCACCGTAGTGCTCCATAAAAAAAGCAACAAAATCCCAATAAAGAAAGGCGTCAGGCAGAGAGATACGATCTCTCCAATGCTATTCACAGCGTGTTTACGGGAGGTATTCAGAGACCTGAATTGGAAAGAATATGGGATAAGAGTTAATGGAGAATAACTTAGTAACTTGCGATTCGCTGATGATATTGCCTTGCTTAGTAACTCAGGGGAACAATTGCAATGCATGCTCACTGACCTGGAGGGGAAAAGCAGAAAATTGGGTCTAAAAATTAATCTGCAGAAAACTAAAGCAATGTTTAACAGTCTCGAAATAAAACAGCAGTTTACGATCGGTAGCGAGGCACTGGAAGTGGTAAGGGAATACATCTACTTAGGGCAGGTGGTGACCGCGGATACGGATCATGAGATTGAAATAAACAGAAGAATAAGAATGGGCTGTTGTGCGTTTGGCAGGCATTCTCAGATCATGAACATCAGGTTGGCATTATCCCTCAAGAGAAAAGTGTAAAACAGCTGTGTCTTACCAGTACTCACCTACGGGGCAGAAACCTGGAGGCTTACAAAACGGGTTCTGCTTAAATTGAGGACGACGCAACGAGCTACGGAAAGAAAATGCTGGATGTAACGTTAAGAGAACGATAAGAAGAGAGCAGATTGGGTGAGGGAACAAACGCGAGTTAGTGACATCTTAGTTCGAAGCAGGAAAAATAACAATAAGGGGGGGGGGATAAGAAGGGAGCAGATTGGGTGAGGGAACAAACGCGAGTTAATGACATCTTAGTTGAAATCAAGGAAAAAGAAATGATCATGAGCAGGGCATGTAATGAGGAGGGAAGATAACCGATGGTCATTAAAGGTTACAGACTGGATTCCAAGAGAAGGGAAGTATAGCAGGGGCCGGCAGAAAGTTAGGTGGGCGGATGAGATTAAGAAGTTTGCAGGGACACCATGGCCAGAATTAGTACATGACCTGGGTAGTTGGAGAAGTAAGGGAGAGGCCTGTGCCCTGCAGTGGGCGTAGCCAGGCTGATGTTACATATATATATATATATATATATATATATATATTTCTTGCTCTTGAAGGAACTTCGGGTGACCTCGCAGATTTGATCGCCGAGGTGACAGCATTATATGAGTGTATACCAGACCTCATAGTAGGGGACCGTTCGATTTCACAGCCTGAGCGCTCTCGGTGGTGAAATCTTCCTTCGTCTAATTGTCGTATGCTTGGCTATGGCTAATACTGCTTCGCCTTTCCGGCGAAACTGCAGCATCTCTCTCCCACTCTCTTTTTCTTTTTCTATGAGTCCGAGTATAAAAGCGCTGCTGCGAATGAGTGCTCTTGATTCTGATTTCGAGTGAATCCGGCTTGGCCCCATTTCGGTTACTGAGTGAATTAATACAGTGTTCCGCAACTATCATGCACCAAGACTTAAAGAGCAGTTGCGTTACTGGAAGAAAACCTAGTGCATATTGTTTCCGGTACAGTGGATAGCTGCCAGTAATTCTTTCGCTACTGAGATTCAATCCGGCAATTGCAATTAATTATCTAACTCGAGAAGTACTGTACTTACTATCGAAGTCTCAATGAGGCATGTGTAGGCACCCCAAAATGACATCTAACTGTGGTGTTTTCAGTGACGAAATAATTGCGTAGAATCTTTTCCGACTGGCAAAGAAACCTCACGAATTATGAAAAATACCTCGTGAGTGCGTTCCCAACCGCATCATAAGGCAGCGTCAGATAAGCTGATTGAAAGCAACTGCACTTCCTGTCGCAAACCCGAAGAGACAGCACATCACCTTGATAATGGTACGGAACTAGCACCAACAGCAGGTTCCGTGGCTTCGCAGCTATTGCTTCCTCTCATTCTTACGTTACACTTATTATCCGTCTCTTAAGGCCGGCTGATCATATTGATAACAAAAGCCCCTTGATAACGCGGCCGAAACGCCGTGTTTTAAAATCCCGGCTTTGCTAGCGCCGCATCGAAAGAGTGTGCGCGAAGCTATATTTCGCGCTAGAAACCTGCTTCAGACCAACGCCAAATTAAAGTGACCATTTTATTCTTCATGAAAGTGGGTATACGTGCTGCAAAAAGAGGTTCGTGTCGAAAAATGAAAGCGAAATAAAGAGACCGGGAAGCGACCAACGGTAGAGAAAGGGCAAGAACGATGCGTTCAAGAAAGTAAATATACAACTTCTAAATGAGCAGAACTGTCTGCAAAAAAAAAAATGAACAATAAGATTGCAGTGTGTATTATCTACGAATTCGTAAGCTCCGTCGAACACCAGCTGCTGCCTAGAGGACGTGTTCGAATAGTTCTCCTTTTGTAGCTACGCAGTACTGAGTCCGCTTTATCACATCTTCAGTGGCTTTCTTGATCACCGACGCTGGGATTCTACGGCAGACATCCGTTATCCTTGCCTTGAACTAATCTGACGTCCGTCTCGATCATATAAGCACGATCTTTCACATAACCTCAAAGAAAGAAATCGAGTGGAGAGAGGTCAGGTGACCTAGCCGGCCAATATACATGCCCGTGGCTTCCAATCTATTGCGCATGAAAGTCGCATCCAGCCAGTTTAGTGCTCGGCTGCTGCTGTATGCTGGTGTTCCATATTGCTGATACCACAGAAGTGGAAGACGTGACTTCGTTGAGAAACTCATCCCCCACTCCTTCAACGATTTCGTCCACGTAACGCTGTCCAGTCAGTGTGTGATCGAAGACGGGACCGATTGTAGCACCGGCCTAAATTACGAACCACACATTGAGGGACCGCTGCTACTGGTGCCTCCAATAGTGTGTATTATGCAAATTTGCCTAGGCGTTTCTGCGAAAATTGGCTTCATCTATGCACATGATGTTGCTCAAAAAGTCCGGTGACTCGTCGGCTTTTGTGAGGACCCAATTCGAGAAATCTAGACCATTCTACAGGTACCTGTCTTCCAAGCACTGGTGCTGGTTAAGGTGGTACGGGGGAAAGGCCGTCATTTAGAATCCTCCAAACTGATGACTTGGAAATTGGTACCTGGGCGGCCACGTCCCCGCATGCTAGCATGAGGGTTTCAGGCCATAAATGCTAGAACATCCGTGCGTAGGCTAGGACTCAATGATGGAGTGCTAGCGAAAGTATGAATCAAAGCCGTGCACGTCCGCGCCAACAATAATGTATTAAGCTATTAGCCCTAACAAAATTTCAAGTGAAAGGTCGACACAAGTCAAAATAAACCTCAAATGGTGTCGGTGACAAAGTTCTGATAATGAAACTTTAGATGTGTGAGTGTGGGGCGGAGGGGGGGGGTCTTTTGGCAACGCCGGGGGGGGGGGGCAGCCCCCCCCGGGATGTTCCGGAGGGGGCTCGCCCCCCCCCCCCCCCCCCCCGTAGTCGGCGCCTATGCCGTCTTCATATTTGTTCAGAGCATTGAGGAAGGAAATAAAATAGGGGGAATTATTCCATCTCGCAGCCAGCCTTGGCAAGCCAACTCTCCGTGAAGCCATTCCCTTCACTTTCTCCCTTAAAAAGTTTGCCCAACACGTGACTTTAAGCACTGCGTGTTCACTGAGAATGTTTGGTTCCCGGTAGTTTTTATTCGTTGAGGCACTCGTTCAGCTGCTCTCCGTCAGCCTGCCCCCTCCCCCAGCCCCCGCTCCCCGCTTCTCAAGCGAGAGCACTAAACCCTACAGCGCGGTGTGACGTGTTGATCCCGTTTTCAGCCGACTCGTTTGGCTTCAATCAAGTTGGACGATGCTCCCTTATAGTTCTTTCCTTCCTCCGTGGTTCTGAAGATTGAAATCCGTGGCGGTTCTAAATGATAAGCCATGGGCCTCCGCTAAACACGGATGCGAACACACTCTTCGGATTTCGACGTGCATGCGGGCTTCGCTTTATTGAAATATGATTGAGAGGGCTGCACTTCCATACGTATCCCGACTCCCCCACTACGGCGTGCCTCATAATCACTGGTGGTTTTAACACGTAAGACCTCGGAATTTAACTTTCTTTTTTTAATTCAGACACGCAATCTCGCAGTGACGTCACTTTTGTATATATATATATATATATATATATATATATATATATATATATATATATATATATATATATATATATATATATAGTCATGTCATAAGAAGCCAACAAACACTGACACCAAGGACAACATAGGGGAAATTACTTGTGCTTAATAAATGAAATGCAGAAACGATAAATTGATGGAAATTAAAGTGGATGAAAAAACAACTTGCCGCAGGTGGGACCCGAACCCACAACCTTCGCATTTCGCGTGTGATGCTCTACCAATTGAGCTACCGCGGCGCTGTTTCCCCATCCACTTTCTTGGGTATTTATGTGTCCTAGTAGAACCCTGGGAGTGTTAGCCAGCGCCACCACTCACAGACCTTGGCGGCGGACGTGGAACGTCCTTCTTGCTGCAGGCGTCACGAGAACGTGAACTTTTTGGGTGAAGGCAACTGGTCAATAAACCCACATATGCTAGCTGAAGGCGTGAATGTTGCCGGATTCGAGACCCTCGTTATGTACAAGGACACTAGGACACATAAATACCCTAGAAAGTGGATGGGAAACAGCGCCGCGGTAGCTCAATTGGTAGAGCATCGCACGCGAAATGCGAAGGTTGTGGGTTCGGTTCCCACCTGCGGCAAATTGTTTTTTCATCCACTTTAATTTCCATTAATTCATCGTTTCTTCATTTCATTTATTAAGCACAAGTAAATTCCCCTATGTTGTCCTTGGTGTCAGTGTTTGTTGGCTTCTTATGATATGACTAATAAAAATCGGGTCCCTCGGTTAACCCACTTTCTTCTCGTTTATATATATATGTATATATATAAATTCCGCGAGCTTGCCACACAGCTCGGAGAAAAGAAGACAGAAATTATCGCCGTGAAACCAATATTATTAGCTGTTCCTCAGCGTGCTCAACGACTATCCAAGTACGACTTATGCTCTAGAACAAATATTTAAAAAGTTGCTCAATCAAATGTAACTGATTAGCTGACAGTTCGCAATGCAAAATGAATTTATTTGAGCCATTCAAGATGACTACACACAATACGCCGTTAGTTTCACTCGTCGGATGTGTAGCTCTCTATTTCTTAAAGTTTGGTTCAGGCTCCACTGATACACTCGGTAGGAATAGATGCGCATAGAGAGATTTATTACAAATAAAACGTTGATGAGTTGGCCTAAACCACTCTGTTCTAAGGGGGGAAGGCAGCTTCCTAACATTGGGGGCGAAGTGGGAAAGGAGAAAGTGACGATGATGATATTTAGGACAGAAAACTACATGCGCACGAATAAAAAGAAGGAAAAACTTGAAAGCACTTCTTTTACAATGACCTTCATGACCTGATGAGCATAATATTTCGGCAATGGACACAAAAGGGGACTTTTGGAAAGTACGATAGTTGGTTGTCGACTCGTGCGACAGATGCACTCACTGTCTCTCACGAACACAGCGCGGACGCGCGAAACACGTCGAGGCTGTCCCGCACGGCCGGTTAGAGGGTAATAGTGCTGAATAAAGCGCATGCCAAGTCTATATGCAAGAGGCACGTAGTCGCTAATGCCGTCGCTGTGTACAGGCGTTATGAATGCCGCTGTGAGGAACTGGAGGAGAAAATTCCTGGAGGCACTTGTCATCAGCTTCCGGCTGCCTTCTCGGCGAAAATTCAGTACATTATACGGTGTTGGCGGTCCGTACTTGCGACAGAAGGACGTGGGTAGGATCAGCAGCAGCGGCAGCCTGCGAACTTCCTAAGGTGACCACACCAGAGCTACTCATCTGTCGTTATCGACTGAGTTTCCGTTCCCCTTGCATCCATTCTGTAACTCTAACAGTCGACTGGTAATCTGTTCCACGCACTATGCATGGCTCGCGCAAATGCCATTCCTTCCTCGTAATCTCGAATAATATAGGCCAACCCTGTTAGCGCTCGAATCTACACCGCTGCATTCCTGCTCTCTGGTAGTAAGGAACAAGAACACGCGTAAGGTACTGTACTTCTGACAACTACTCCAGGGATAATAAATCCAACCGCAACCACAAACTACGTTCAACAATCGACACTCGCGGGTTTTCTTAGCCGGACCGAGCCATTTTCACTGTCGGTGCTGACTTCTGTCCGGATGGTGGTCGTGGTGCAGTGCTCCAAGGTCAGTGAGGATACGCGCAGAATTATTTTTTCGCGCATGCAATATAACTGCGTGGCAAATGATTTCAATATGGAGCAGTACCACGATGAAGAGGTCGCAGTCGTAACCGATGACATTTGCTTGGTTATTGACCTAAGCTTACGCTTTCATATTACCATCAGTTGGCAAATCAAAGAGGGAGAAAAGAACCTTGACATTCTCTCATATATCAACGAGGACAGTGGTAGCCACGGAGGAGCACTCGGAACGGGACGAAAGTCCGAAAGCTTGCGTAGGTCACCGTTGTTTGAAGGGAATAGATGTCGTGGGAAGAAAAAAGCTGAATATAAGCTCTACCTTAGTAGACTAAACCGCCGTACTGAGCCGTGGAAAACTAAAGGGGCGAGGGAATTGTACAAACCCAAGAACACATTATACATGCCTAAATCGGTTGTGGTTATTCATGTTATTATTATTTTTTTTTATGTACGCCCTACTCTTTTAAATGCGTAAGCGTTTCTCTGCTGAACCAACGAGAAAATCCCCTCCGTCCGTCCGTCCCGTAAGACGATAGCTTTTCGAGCGAATTCATCTTCGTGCTGCCTCTCGCTCAAACGCGAACTAAGCGGTGAGAATAAAGCGCTCACGAAGCTATCAGCGTTCGCCGCACTCTCTGCCCCCATCGCAGATCGCTTTCAAGATAGGGACCCGCGCGGCCATGCCCTGCGCCGCCGCCGCCGCAGTACGCTTGATCCTTGTTCATAATGGTTCGACGCGGATGGATAAGGCGCTCAAGAACGGCTTATAATGACCGGAACGTCATCAGTGCACTTGGCGCCGGCACCTGCAGTGGTATTCTTGCGTTATCAAGTCATCTTGCGCCGGCGCCCTAAGCAGTTTGTGTCGCCGCAGCGCTGTCGTTATTACTGGTCGGATCAAGCTTCATAACATTGATAATGACACCGGGATACGTGGAGGAGAGCAAGTGGCACAATGCTTACGCATACTTAGACAACTCCCAGGGAAGTTTCTGCGTGACTTCTTTGTATTGCGAGTTTCTTTGTTCTTCGAACAATTCTTTTTATCTTACATTCGCCTTCAGTGTGCCTGCCTTGTAGATACTACTTGGGCCTCCGTCAAGCTGTAGCTTTCAGCTAAGGTGACCATCCACAACTATCTAGTAAATATAGTGAATTGAATTGAAAAAAAAATGAATATTTGTGTTAATCTAAACTTGGCACTTTTTCCTTTAAAGAACCCTTTAATGTAAGAATGATTACAAACATGCAACTTCTAAGAGGCATATTCCAAGAAACTGCATTACCGATCGATGAGCGACCACGGGGGAAAGAACCTTGTGGCGACGCCCACAGGTAGCTGTGCAGCCTCTTTTGGAGGTGGAGAAGGCTCTCTCCAGAGGCTACCCTGGCCATGCGATGTAGATGGCGCTTCCAGGTCCACGATTTCACCTGGACTCGTTCCACAGCTTCGGTCACCAGGGGCAGGTTCCTGAAACAAGCCTAACTGTAGGTCGTGTTCGCGTTACCATGCAGACAAAAAAGACTAGAAAGAAAGAAAGAAAAAACGCACACACACGCGACAAAGAATAGAGTAAGTCAAAATGAACGGCAAGAATGGCGACGACTATTCGTGACACAAATTAGAGATCAATATCGCCTCCCCCTTAAACTCTTCGTCGTAGGAACAATATTATATGTGAGAGAATATTCTTCATCGAGCTTTCCACTGTGAAAAAAGTGGATTCATAGACGGAGAGCAGCGGTCACGAATGTCTGTAATCTGGCGAAAACCGCTGGAAACTGTGGGCTTGCCAAATTGGAGTAACTGCCGAATGTCAACACTCATGAAAGGCTTCAGCTACGGTTGACTACACGGGTTGATCATGTTTAACTTTTACGGATTTTTAAAAAAATCATTTGTTGCAGATAATTTTACTCCTTAAGCTGGACTATTCGAGGAGATGGACATTACTAGCATGAGAAACAGAGACACATATTCAGTTAATTAGCAAGAATGCACTAATTAATTTCTTAATTATATACTTTACGGCACATGTTGCAATTTACGAATTGTAGCCGGTGAACTTGCAGCACGTATCCACTTGTAATGAGCTTCCAGGATGACACCAGTTTCGAGATATTGTTACCTAAAGTGTGAAACGAAATACGAGGTCGTTCCAGTAACTTTCGCGCTTCAATGCATGAAAGAGTGTTTTGCAAACCAAGTAGGCGGAACAACAGTGCATCTTTACGGCTACTTTGATGGCGCATATCTAGAAACTGGCGCCAGTCTGGAAATTCATTCCAAATAGATACGCCTCGCGAACTGACCAGTTAGAATTCGCAAATTACAATGTCATAACAAGCCAACAAACACTGACACAAAGGACAACATAGGGGAAATCACTTGTGCTTAATAAATGACATAAAGAAACGATAAATTAATGGAAATGAAAGTGGATGAAGAAACAACTTGCCGCAGGTGTGGAACGATCCCAGAAACTTTCATGCGAAGGTTGTGGGATCGTTCCTTACTTGCGGCAAGTTTTTTTTTATTTATTTATCGTTTATTTCATTTTAAAACACAAGTAATTTACCCTATGTTGTTCTTCGTGTCAGTGTTTTTTGGCTTCTTATGATGACTCATAAGAATCGGGCCCCTCGGTTAACCCCCGTTCTTCCCGCAAACTACAGTTCCCATAAAGTAATTCATTCAGAAGTTAATTAGTGAATATTTGTTAATTGCTTGCATACATATCTCACTTCTCGTGCAAGTAATCTCCGCGTGTCTGACTAATCCAGCTCAAGGGCTAGAATTTAGTTATCTGCAACAGGCTACCTTTAAAAATTCCGTAAAGCTTAAAAATAATCGCCCTGTACAGCTTTGATGCCTTTAGGTAGCATGTGAGGGTTTATTGATTTGTTGCGTTCCCACGAAAGGGTTTATCTACTACGTGACTCCTGTGGTAGGTGCTCTACAACCACTGTCATGGCCCTGAGTTCCCAGGATTAGCATTCCCAGGATTAGTGCTAGTGTACTTGAGTAAATGGCCACGAAAATGAATGGAAGAACAGCACCGCGGTAGCTCAGTTGGTAAAAGTATCGCCCGCTAAATCCGAAGACGTGGGTTCGCATCCCACCTGCAGCCAGTTTTTTTTTTTGTTTTTGTTTTTTTCATCCACTTTCATTTGCATCGATTTATGATTTCTTAACTTCGCTTAAAGCTGCAAATGCTTAACCCCTATGCTTTCCTTAGTGTCACTGTATGCTGGCTTGTTATGATCGTGGCGATACATCATATATATATATATATATATATATATATATATATATATATTGTGGTAACATTGCGCAAATAGTTTGCAAGGAAGAAGTTGTAAACAAATGAAAAAAAGACAACCGAGCACTTTATACAATTTCTTGTTTGCAGACTAATTGCGCAATCCTACTCCAATGCTCTAACCTGAAGTGTTAAAACAGCTGCCATTGCTTCCGTAAAGCCATTCTTGACAAAGGCCGGTCCCTGCCCGAAATATCGGTGGTATACTTCAACGTGAATTTGCTCAAATACCTTACAGTTGCCAGGAACACTTATCTATGAAATATATATAGTGGGTACCCACTTCTGCCAAAATTTCAAAAATCTGCAATCGCCACGTATCTAGACAGAACCATGTAATATTGTTCGCCGGCGCTTGGATCACGTCAGATTATTTTTTATATTTCACCCAACTACATAATTACTTCTTAATATTTAATCAGCTGTCCAATATTCAGAGCAAAAAAGGTCAGTGATAAAATTGGCGATCTCCCTGGAAAACTCTCGATGCTGCTTTGTGTTGCGCAATACGTGTTGCTTAATTGCTTCTTTTTTTATTTTTAAGCCTAAAACAAAGCCCGCCAAACACGAGAAGTGCCACGCGACTAGTCAACTGGCACTTTTTTACGTGCGATATTTTTCGACAATGGCCATGCATGCTGCCACCAGAAAAAGCACGCTTATTATCCCCTGTTGAATGAGGAGAAGCGCAAAATTAAGGACGAAGAAATGGCCCAAGGGAAGTACATCCGAATTTCGGCGATACGTTCATTGTGTGGCTTGCAACCACTACACCAGGCTGAATGACGCATGCGTCAGCTGACCAGTTGCTGAAGCCATGTGACCACACCCTGCGATTATCGTGACGTGTGGAGGAGCCCCTGGAAACAAGCCCTATACTCCAAGAAGTCACGCTCTGGTTATTGCGAGTTATAAAAGAAGTCACTTTAGGAGAGGACATAGTGATTGTCTGGGCGTTCGGATAATTGTGGCACCGTATTGTAGAGGTGGAATCGGCAGCTATCTAGTAGAGCAAAATAAGCGAGACGCAATAATGTTTCTCGACACTTCGTTAATTGGGTCGCGCTCTTGTCCACATTGCCCTGTAAAAAATAAGAATAAAAACAGTAATATACCTCCCATAACGCTTGAACTCGCCTAGTTTAAGAGGAACGGAATACTTCTCAAAAGTGGGCCGTCGCAACAAACACAACGTTAAAAATACTTCCTACAACACTTGGTGAATACATGAATTTATCGTTGAAATATTTAGAGGAGACAAACCAATACCGCAGTGAAAGCACTCAACAAATATACAGGGTGTTTCACTTAACTTGAGGCAAACATTAAAAATATGCAAAGGCTACGTAGCTGGACAGAACCTAGGTAATGTTGTTTACCGTCGCTTTGAGATGCCGTGATTATATATTTTTAGATTCCGCCAATTACTTATATTTACCCAATTTTTACCCAATTAGCCAATTATTTATACAACTTCTCAATTATTATAGTTAGTTGAAAAGTGTCTACGAGAAAATGGTAGAGCAAGATGAAAAGCTCCCGTAAAGTTTTCTGTTGCTCAATACGTGCTATTTAAAAGTGCTTTTACGAGTGTGAAAGAAGCCCGCGCCTATACACAAAGTGCGTCGAGCGGCCAGTTGCGCGGCCAGTCACGAGGCAAACATTGTCTTGGTTCTGTACAGCTACGTGGCATATGTATATTTTCAAATCTTGGTGCACGACCGTTGCGACATCGTGTATGTTTGAGAACGCCGAAATTCTACAAAGTCACCGTGATTGATGGAAGCGGCGCAAGCTGCAACTTGTTTTGACGGAACTGTTCTGTGGTAGGACGTCCCCCGCGATACAGAGCCCCGATCTTGTAGCGATGCCTTCCGTTCGACCTCCTGCCTGTCCTATCGTACACCATTCATGATCGGCTGATCCCATTATTAGTGCGGGCGGAGGGTCGCTCTAGCCCTTGACGAAGTGCGAAAAGGAAGAGCATCGAAAAAGGCCTCGCTACAAAATCCCGGCCCTGGGAAGGCAGAAAAGCGTCCCCCGGCGATTGGAACTGCCGAGGCCGCGCATCGCCCACTACTGCGCCTCTAGGAGACGCACGAAAGACAGCCCTTGCCTCAAAACCAAAGGCTACATAATGAAAACAGAAGGCGTTCCTTACGTGGCTGCTGTCCTGAAAGAAACCCAACAACCTTCGCATTACCTTTTGTGTTGTTGCATTTGCCAGTGTGCAACCGGTAATACCCACTTCCAGAAGTAAGTTGTAGGTAAAGTTGCAAGGACCGAGCTGGGCGCGCCGCTACTACTAGGACAGACCGCAAACGGCAGCCGGAAAAGTGGCTTGTGCTTGAGCTTCCGCGTAACAGAGTTATGTTTTCTCGTGTATTCAAATTACAGTCCGACGCTATCATGTATGTAAGTTGTGTATAAGTCGTACTTTACGAGTTTTCTGGCTAACTTTGAGAAATTATTTCAATGGCGCCTCTGCGCCACGCGCAGGATCTGCGCGGTTCGGGATGATTTTTCTCTAACGGACAACGCCGCCGACGCCGACAGCGAATTTTCTGCGACGCGGGGCCCTTACCGCTATCACGCTAAAATCGCGGCCCAGGCGTCAAGGCACAAAAGCGTCCCACAAAAGCATCCCAGGGTGCGCGGAGGCCACGCATGGTCCACTACTGCGCGTCTAGGAGAGGCATGAAAGAAAGTCGTTACTTCAAATGCAGAGGTAACATAATAATAAAAGAAGCCTGCTTACGTGGCCGCTATCCTGAAAAACAGACCAACAACGTTCGCATCAACTATTGCTCTCCTGGATTTGCCAGTGCGCAGCCTACTCAGGCACGTACACAGGATTTTTTTTTTTCAGGGGAAGCCCAATCTGTGGCCATATCACACTGTCATTCTGATAGCGCCCAGACTGTTAACATGTGACGCTTACGTCACCCCTTTCCAAGTGTACTTATATCGCTCCCTCCCATGAATAAACGCCTTTCGTTACCGGATCACCGGCTTGCCTACATGGTGGCAGCGGAGCCCAGTTGAGATGGCGACGACACCACCCCCGCCTACGACGCTGCCAGTTCCATCGACTCTACTACCGGCGCCGAAACCCCTGGATACGTCAGACGACGCCTGGTTTGGTTGGAGAACATGGAAGAGTGAGTTCGAACTGTTTGCCACTGCTACTCAATTGACTAAGCAGCCAACCGATGTGCAGGCAGCAACATTTCTCGTGAGCATAGGCGAAGAAGGCAGTAAAGCATTCAGCACTTTCAAGTTCGACGCGGACGAGGACAGAAATGACGTCAAAGTTTTGATCAAGAAATTCGAGGACTACTACAAGCCAGCAAACAACTTAACCCTCCACGAATTCCGCTTTGGTTCAAGGGACCAGAAAGAAGGCGAACCATTTAATGACTGGTTGATCGAACTGAAAATTTTAGCCAAGAACTGTGAATTCGGACTTCTAGAAGACCGTATGCTACGCAGCCGTATCGTTCTAGGCGTCCGAGACAAGCGTTTTCAGCAGAAGCTATTAGCGGAAAACCCTTCTTACCAAAAAACGGTAGACATTTGCCGCATTGAAGAGCAAGGGAAGCAGCACTTCCAAGAGATAAGCGCAGCAACAGGTGGAGCGCAAACTACAATAGTGAATTCGGTTGCGACGGAAAAGAAGCTGTGCAGTAGGTGTGGCTACCAGATGCATCTTGGTGGAAATTGTCCAGCGAGAGGAAAGAATTGCAGGAAGTGCGGTGCACAGAACCATTTTGCCCAGGCTTGCAAATCAGTCGGCGCCACGCATAACGCCAGCCGTCCAGGAAAAGAGCTACGGGAGGTACGGGCCGAGACAGACGATTTTTTTCTTGCGGGGCTAGCGATAAACTCGCTTGAAGTTGATAAATGGACAGCAACGCCTCCTTTATAAAGGAGGCGTTGGCCACAGCGAACTTTCGCGAGAGTTTATGTAAAGATGGCTGCTGCAGCAGTTGTAGAGAGGTCTAGAGTGACGGTGAACTTAGACAAAAATAAGCACCCGCCTCCTTTCTTACCGCCAGAGCTCGGTAACCTGATCAAGACCACACGGCCATTCCTTAACTTGATCAGTAAAGCCAAAGCAGCCAAGTTGGTTCGCGCCCTTGTAGACATGTTTCTCGACATGGAGGCTGGCACGGGTCTTGAGGTGGAACTGTGCAAGGAGTGTATAGACTGGGCTCAGCATGAGAAGAGGACTTTCTTGCGGCAGTCCCTAGAGGCACGGCTTATAGCCCTCTACTATGACACCGCACGCTACACTGAAGCTCTTCAGTTAGGGAGCAGTCTCCTAAAGGAGCTGAAGAAGCTGGACGACAAGAACCTGCTGGTGGAAGTGCAGCTGCTTGAGAGCAAAGTGTACCATGCCCTGAGCAACCTGCCCAAGGCACCTGCTGCCCTGACCAGTGCTCACACAACAGCCAACGCCATTTACTGTCCCCCCAAGTTGCAGGCAGCCCTTGACTTGCAGAGTGGGGTGCTGCATGCTGCTGACGAACGGGACTTCAAAACGGCTTTCTCCTACTTTTATGAGGCATTTGAGTGCTACGACTCGGTCGACTCTCCGAAGGCGTTTATTCATGGGAGGGAGCGATATAAGTACACTTGGAAAGGGGTGACGTAGGCGTCACATGTTAACAGTCTGGGCGCTATCAGAATGACAGTGTGATATGGCCACATCTCCCCTTTAAGCATGCATCGCTTGTTAGACGGTCTACCCGGTGTCGCAATTGTAATGGATGATATACTAGTCTGGGGCAAGACAAAAGATAACGCATGGGTCTGGACAGAAAAACAACAGGCCAGTTTTGAAGCACTGCGCCAGGCACTGATAACAGCGCCGATTCTTTCCTACTTCGACCCGAAGAAGGCAGTCACGCTTTCTGTCGATGCTAGCCAGTCGGGCGTAGGGGCTGTTTTGATGCAAGACGGCCATCCCGTAGCCTTCTCGTCCAGATCTCTAACAGAGGCACAACAGCGTTATGCGCAGATTGAAAAAGAAACGCTTGCGATAGTACATGGGTGCACGAAGTTCCATGATTATATTTTCGGCCAAGCAGACGTGATCGTCGAAACGGATCACCGGCCTTTGATACCGATCTTCACCAAGCCCCTGCATCAGTGCCCGCTTCGTTTGCAGCGAATGCGCCTCAGCTTGCAGCGTTACGCAATAACTTTGCAATACAAACCGGGTAAAGAGCTATTCCTAGCGGACGCGTTATCGCAGTTTCCTAATAAGATGGCACTGCAAGAAGAAACCGAGCAGTTTCAAGTGAATGTGCTTGACTATGTTTCAGCGTCGGAACACCGCTTGAAAACCTTTCGGGATGCGACAAACGAGGATCCGGCACTGATCATCATCCGTGAATACGCAGAGACGGCGTGGCCGGAGCACAAGCATGGTGTCCCAGAGCAGGGAAGGCCATACTGGACCTACAGGGAAGAAGTTCACGCACAAGATGGGCTAGTCTTCCGACGCAACAAGGTCATTATACCGAAATCGAAACGGGCAGAGATCATGCAGCTCCTCCACGCAGCGCATGCTGGAGCAGATAAGATGAAAGCGAGGGCCAGCAGTGTAATGTTTTGGCCAAATATGTCCGCAGATATTAAACAGTTTTGCAAGGTATGCCAAATGCACCAGCCACGAAACCAGAAAATGCCCCTTTTGAGCCATGATGTTCCGACCCTGCCATGGGAGTCCGTAGGCGTGGATCTGTTTCACTATGGCGGTCGGGAGTTCGCCGTCATGGTTGACTTCTATTCCTTTTTCTTCGAAGTCCGAGAACTTCGCCACACCACGTCTAATGCGCTCAAGACTTGGTGTGCACAAGTTTTTTCGGTGCATGGGCTGCCACAGAAGCTGTATAGTGACAATGGGCCCCCCTTCAGTAGCTCAGATTTCAAAGATTTTTTGAGAAAACTAGACGTTGTGCATGTCACGTCAAGTCCATATCACCCGCGTTTTAATGGCATGGCGGAAAGAGCTGTTCAGGAGGCCAAAAAGCTGCTCACCAAGTGCTCTTTTCGCACACCAGATTTTGAAATTGCTCTGCTTGAGTGGCGTAATACCCCCAGGGACCCAGTTCTGAAGTCTCCTGTGCAGAGGCTCATGGGGCGGCAGACCCGGACCCTCCTGCCGTTACCAACAATTCACCTGGAGCCAGAGGCCATACCCAGCAAGGAGGTCCACGACCGTCTCCAGACGATCCGGCGCCGGCAAAAGATCCACTACGACCGCAGCGCCAGGAACCTTTCCCCGCTGACGCCGGGACAACGCGTAACGACGTACGACACTCTCCAGAGAACGTGGGCTCCAGCTATTGTTCTAAGGCCAGCCGCAACGCCAAGATCTACGATTGTGAAGACCGAAGACGGCCATGAAATCCGTCGCACAAGAGAACACCTGCGGGAGGCAGCACCTCAACCGGAGCCAGAATCAACCTCGCAGGGGCCTTCAGAAGACGACCTCCAGCCTGGACAACAGCAGTTACGCAGGAGCACAAGATTGCGTCGGGAACCCTGTCGATACCCGTTGCCAGATGAAACTTCTAGACCTTATCATCATTAAAGGGGAGATGTGGCCATATCACACTGTCATTCTGATAGCGCCCAGACTGTTAACATGTGACGCCTACGTCACCCCTTTCCAAGTGTACTTATATCGCTCCCTCCCATGAATAAACGCCTTTCGTTACCGGATCACCGGCTTGCCTACACAACCCAAGGTAACATTTCTATGCAAATGAGAGGCGGGAGGTACCTTTACTAGTAGGAATCTGAATAATGCCGACCATTCGCCGTAAAGGCGATAAACCCGCAAAATAGAATTGAAATAAGGTGTTTCTCACAGGTTCCCCTGTGAGATACACCGCTCCTTTACTTGGTAAACAAGGAACCTCATCAAATGGACTCGCGCATGACAGAAGCGCCGTAACAACACTGCCAACAACACCTACACAAGCGAAAGTGTAAAATAAAGATTTGTATTAGCGTTTTTTGAATTAGCTCTGGAACAATTATAGAGAAATATATATAATTGCGCAGCAGTTCTTTTGGATCCCTCAGTTACTGCTCTACCAATTTAAGTACCAAAACCATCTCGTGTAGTTATTTGAGAAGTTGTTTAACGATGCGTGGTCATCAGTCCCGTAAAACCGCATAGAGCGCTGGACACTGCGGTTCTAGACGTACTGCGCCCACCGCGGAAGGTTAGAAAAACGCCCACATTAGCACAGCAGAGACGTGGCTACGTCAGGCGGCTCGACTGATAACTGTAGAAGTGTCACTCAATACACGCGGAATTATTCTCCGCTTCCGGCGCCGTTTTCACTACTTCCTTTTTAAATAAAAAGCTGTTGATCCATAAATATTTTCACAAACGGTATAATGTGTTAACTTTTGCTTCTCCTTCCTGTTTGGCTGTTGCCTTCGCTCTCTCCCATCGCTTAATTTCCCAACCGAGGGTTCGGCTGCAGTCGTTTGACTTTATGACCCTCGCCTTTATACTACTAACAACCAACTATGTACCTTGAATGAACAATAAACTGAAACTGAATCACGTACGCAAACGCCCTGCCTGGCAACATATTAATTTGCTGCCGCGAGCAGGGCTGCTCACACCGTCCTCGAGTACAGCTCATGTCACCGAATACAAATACTTTGATGTATGGATAAACGAAGGCGATAGATACCTGAAGACGCATACAAAAAAAAAAAGCTCCTTGCGACTCTTCTTTCCAGTTGCCAATTTTGCACGAAAAGTAATATACAAGTAGGGAAAAGCCATACGAGGTAACAAGTGACAGTGATATTGCTTATGAGTTTAACGGTTACTGCAGGGCCTTAAGATGGACGCTGTTTCACATTACTTTATTTTCCGCCTTATCTAACCCATATCGTGGGTATATGGTTCCGAGCATCTGCCAGCGTCGCGGGGAGCCATTAATCGAGGAAATAATGAAGCAAAAGGAAAATTTAAACGCAACTGGCGTTTTCTCCGGCCGCAACTCGTTCCACGAGCGTGCACACCAGCTGACTACAAACCGAATCCCTTTCCTGGTCCCTGGATCGGTCTAAACAAAGAAGGTCGAACTAAGGAAGCAGCAGCGATGCGCGTGATCGTTGAACAGATGGTGACAACTGAACTCATCACGAGTTTATCCCGCGGGCACCGAATCGATAAGGAAATCGGTCTTCACACCCCAGGAGATGCCGATAACTACCGCAATCCAAAAGGAGTGAAAAAAATTGACGACCATTGCACTCCGTGAAGATGGAATCGCAGCGAGAGCTGACGACAGTCAAAGCTCTCAAACGAAAAGCAAAGTGCTTCCCCTCCACCGCGGGTGGGCCCGAAGGTAGTACAATGCCAGGCCTACCGGCGGCAAAGGTGAAGCAGGCGTTAAGCAGTCCCCCATGCGTGGGCTGATCCCGAGGATAGTCCAACACCGGGCCGACCACCGGCGGAGGTGAAGCAGGCGTTGAGCACTCCCCATACGTGGGCCGATCCCGAAGATTTTGAAGGGCTGCTTCGGGTTCCCGAGCCCACAGGTGTACGTGCCATTGAGCTTGGACCCTTTTTGCGCATCACCAGGATCGGCCCACATGATGATTTTTTTCTGTTGACGGACGCCGAAAAAACTACGGAAGGTTAGTGATGTACAGCTTTCGCTGTAAAAGGCAGCAAAATGTTGACCACCGAATAGATTGATTTGTCGGCGCTTTAGGAATGCGTGTGAGGAGTGGTGGGGGGGGGGGGGGGGGCGTGGGCGGTGAAGGGCGCCCCCCCCCTTGGGTACGTGCCTGAGCCTACTATTCCCTCTTTGAAAAGTAAGAGGGAAGGGGAAGGAGGGCGAGGTACGCCATTTGACCCCCCCCCCATTTCCCATCCTCACGGTGCCCCACTCAGCGGTGAATACCACTATGTCATCGGCCATCTTGGTAGCACCTAGAGGCTACAAAATCGCGACCCAGACGTCAAGACAAAAAAAGAGTCCCACGGAGCGCCCCACCAAAGCATCTCCGCGCATAGTCCACTACTGCGCGTCTAGGAGATGCATGACAGTCGTTGGTTCAAAAGCAGAGGTAACATAATAAAAAAAGTCATAACTTACGTGGCCGCTATCCTGAAAAACAAACCAACAACCTTCGCATCAGCAATTGTTTTACAGGATTTGCCAGTATGCAGCCTACTATTCCCGCTTTCAAAAGTAAGAGGGAAGGGGAAGGAGCGGCGAGGTACGCCATTTGCCCTCTCCCCATTTCCCATCCTCACGATGCCCCACTCAGCGGTGAATACCACTATGTCATCGGCCTTCTTGGTAGCCCCTAGAGGATACAAAATCGCGGCCCAGACGTCAAGGCAAAAAAGCGTCCCACGGAGCGTCCCACAAAAGCATTTGCGCGCATCGTCCACTACTGCGCGTCCAGGAGATGCATGATAGTCAGTCGTTGCTTCAAAAGCAGAGGTAACATAATAATAACAAAGTAATAACTTACGTGGCCGCTATCCTGAAAAGCAAACCAACAACCTTCGCATCAGCAATTGTTTTCCTGGATTTGCCAATATGGAACCAATCAAAAATGCCAACTTTCAAAAGTAGAAGGGAGAAGAGCGAGATAGGCCGATTGCCACCCAACCTCATCCACCCCGTGTCCGCCCACAACAGTGAACACCCCTATGCTATCGACCCCGTTGATAGCACATAGAGGGTACAAAATTGCGGCCCAGGTGTCAAGGCACAATAGCGTCCCATAGGCGGATCGCACCGCAGAGCCGCGCATCGTCCACTACTGCGGTCTATAGGAGAGGCACGAAAAGTCGTCCTTGCTTCAAAAGCAGGGGTTACATAATAAACAGAAAGACATAACTCACGATGCCTCCATCCTGAAAAAAAAAATAACCTTCACATTAGATTTTGTTTTGTTGGATTGAAAGTAGGAAGGAGGGGGGGAGGGGCGAGGTATCCGATTTGCCCCCATTCCTCATACTCTCATTGCCCTCCTGAACGGTGAATACCCGAATAACAGAATTATGTCTCCTCGTATATTAAAATTACAATCCGACGCTATCATGTCTGTATATATAGGTTGTAAGTCCTACATTAGCTATTTTGTGGCTTACTTTGTGAAATTGAAGTATTTCAGTAACGCCTCTGCGCCACGCGAAGGCTCGGGGGGGGGAGGGGGAGGGGGGGGGGAGTTCTGTATAGGTATTTCGGCTTGATATTTCTCTAACGAACAACGCCGCCGACGCCGACATCGGATTTTCTGCGGCACGGGACCCTTACTGCTATCAGCGTTAAAATCGCGGCCCAGGCGTCCAGGCACAAAAGGACCCCACAGACGTGTCGCACCGCGGAGGCCGCGCATCATCCAATACTGAGAGACCAGAAGAGGCATGAAACACAGTCCTTGCTTCAAAAGCACAGGCTACGTAATAAATAAAAGACATCACTAACGTGGCTGCAATTATAAAAAACGAACGAACAAAATTGCCATAAACTATTGTTTTGTTCCACTTGCCACTGTGCAGCCGACGATTGCCACTCTCAAAAGTAGGAGGGAAGGGGGGGGCGGCGAGGTGTTGATAATAGCAAAGTAATAGCTCATCTTCTAATAGTACGTAATAGTAATGGTACATCTTCTTACAAGAATAAACAGAAGCGTAAGAAGCGCTGCTCTCGGCTTTTCTGGTGTTGTCCGTCACCGTACTTGAAGCCTGGTCTACCGTACAACGAGGGTCCTAGGACTTTACACCAGGTATGCCATTTGCCCGCTTCTTTCCCGTCCTCACGGTGCCCCACTCAGCGGTGAATACCACTATGTCATCTGCCTTCTTGGTAGCAGCTAGAGGCTACAATATCGTGGCCCAGCCGTCAAGGCACAAAAGTGTCCCACAGGTGGGTCGCACCACGAACGCCGCGCATGGACCACTATTGCGCGTCTAGGAGAGGCATGAAAGACAGTCCTTGCTTCAAAGTCTGGGGCTACGTAACAAAAAAGGGACAGAACTTACGTGGCTGCCATCCTGAAAAACAACCATATGCCTGCAATAAGTGACCAACTCGCCCAAGAACTCGTTTTACTGAAACAAACAGCCCTGCCATAAACTATTGGTTTATTCGATTTGTCAGAGGGCAGCCGACAGTGCCCTTTTAAAAGTAGGAGGGGCGGAGGTGGGGGCGAGGTATGGCATGTGCACTTCATTCTCCATCCTCCTGGAGTCCCCCTCAACAAGTGAATGCCACTGTATCATTGCCCTCCTTGGTAGCACCGAGAGGCTACAAAATCGGGGCCCAGGCATCCAGGCACAAAAGTGCCTCACAGGCGGATGGCACTGCAGAGGCCGCGCATCGTGAACTATAGCGCCGCTAGAAGAGGCACGAAAGACAGTCCTTGCTTCAAAAGCAGGAGCTACAAAATAAAAAGGAATACATAACTTACGTCGCTGCTATCCTGAAAAAAAAAACCTTGGCATGAGCTAATGTTTTGTTTGATTTGTCATTGAGTAGCCAATCGACAATGCCCACTTTCTGAAGTAAGAGCGAAGGGGGGGTGGGGGGGTGGAGGTGTTCATAATAGCAAAGTAATAGCTCGCTCAAACCAAAGAACAAGGAAATGTGGCGATCGAGCGCACGTGGCACGGGAGTGCTTCGTCTTCTTGGAAGAATACACGGAAGAGTAAGACGCGCTGCTCTCGCCTCTTCTATGGTATTGTTCTTCACTGTACTTGAAGCCTGGTCTAACGGACTACGAGGTCCTGGGACTTTAAACGAGGTATGTTATTTGCCCTCCATTTGCCATCCTCACGGTGCCCCCTTCAACAGTAAATACCAATATGCCATCGACCTCCTTGCAAGCACCTAGAGGCTACAAAATCGTGGCCCAGCCGTCAAGCCACAAAAGCGTCCCACATGTGGGTCGCACCACGGACGCCGTGCTTCATCCACTATTGCGCATCGTCCCCTATTGCGCGTCTAGGAGAGTCACGAAATGCAGTCCTAGCTTCGAAAGCTGGGGCTACATAATAAAAAAAAGAGACAAGTTACGTGGTTGCCATCCTGAAATAGAAACAAACAACCTTGCCATAAACTATTGTTGTTGTTTTTATTTGCCAATGTGCAGCCGACAATGCCCCCTTTCAAAAGTAGGAGGGAGGGGGTGGGGGCGAGGTATGCCATTTGCACCTCATTATTCATCATCATCATCATCATCAGCCTGGTTACGCCTACTGCAGGGCAAATGCCTCTCCCATACTTCTCCGACTACCCCCGTCATGTGCTAATTGAGGCCATGTCGTCCCTGCAAACTTTCCTCGTTCTTCATCTTCCTGGAACTCCCCTCAGTGGTGAATACCCTCATGCCCTCGAACTCATTAGTAATATCTAGAGGCTACGAAACTGCGGCCCAGGCGTCCAGGCACGAAAGCACAGGCAGGTCGCACCGCTAAGGCCGTGCATCGTCCACTACTGTGCGTCTAGGAGAGGCATGAAAGACAGTCTTCTCTTCAAAAGCAGGAGTTACATAATAAATAAAGACTTACGTGGCTGCGATCCTGAAACAACGCAACCTTGGCATCGGCTATTGTTTTGGTGGATTTGCCAACGTGCAGCCAATCGACAATGCCCTCTTTCAAAAGTAGGAGGAAGGGGGGCGAGGTATGCCATTTTCCCCCCAATCCCCATCCTCGTGGTATCCCCCCTCAAGAGGTAACTAACACTATGCCATTGACTTCCTTCGTAGCACCCAGAGGCTACAATATTGCGGCCCAGGTGTGCAGGCACCAAAGCGCCCTACAGACGGGCCGCACCCTGGAGGCCGCGCATTGTACACTACTGCTTGTCTAAGAGAGGCACGAAAGACAATCCTCGATTAAGAAGTAGGAGCTACATTATAAAAAGGAAGACAACTTACGTCACTGCCATCCTGAAAAAGAAAAGATAACAACCTTGGCATCGGCTATTGTGTTGTTGAATTTGCCAATGAGCAGCCAATCGACAGTGTCCACTTTCAAAAGTATAAGAGGAAGGGCGGCGGGTTCGAGGTATGCCATTTGCACCTCATTCTCATTCCTCCTGGAGCTCCATTCAATGGTGAATAACCCTATGCACTCGACCTCCTTAGTAGCACCTAGAGGCTGCGAAATCGTGGCGCAGGCGTCCAGGCACAAAAGCGTCCCACAGCCGGGTCGCACCGCGGAGGCCGCGCATCGTCCACTATTGCGCATCGTCCATTATTGCGCGTCTAGGAGAGGCACGAAAGGCAGTCCTCGCTTCAAGAGCAGTGGCTACATAATAAACAAAGACAACTTATGGGGCTGCCATGCTGAAAAGCAAACCAACAATCTTGGCATCAAATATTGTTGGGTTGGATTCGCCAGTGTGCAGCCGACAATTCGTACTTTCTAAATAGCAGGGAGGTGGCGGCGAAGACTGTCATTCGCCCCCCATTCCCAAGGACCCCTCTCAACGGCCCAGGTGTGGTTAACGGCCAGGCGTCGCTCAGCGGTTAATACTCCTATGCCACTGACCTCCTTGGTACCACTTAGAGGTTGTTTGAATTTACCCATAATGAAGAGCTCGCAAGTTCGTTTCTTACTGTATGGGCACCTCGCGTACATTGCATACTTAATAAGTATGCGTGTGTTGCGTCGGTTTAAAAACTTCAGTGACGAATGCAGCAATGTGTCGTCTCGCAATACATGGTCGTGTAAAATAGAAAAGGCCGCAGTTTCGACCAAAAGGCGCAGCATCAATTTCGTTAGCAAATTGGTGCACAGGTATACGAAGTAAACATATTAGTTTTATCGCCTGTGTAAAGTTATAAACATAAGCATACTAAATAAATTAACAAGCATGGTCTCACGCGCGCACAAGCAGACATGAACACATCTCACTCGATGACCGCTGTAACATGCTGTCAAAGCGCTGGAGATATGAAGCGCGACGGCAGCAGCGAGCGAATTGACCTCTGTGCTGCCTCTCGCATCAACGCGAACTAAGCCGTGAAAACACAGCGCACGGCGGACTGTGTGCTGGTCACGGATGGCTTTCAAGATTCAGCGGCCCGGGCGGGCGCGTGGCCATCCGGGCCACCCGGAATAGAACAAGCCCCCCCCCCCCCTCCATACTCTGCCCCCGGAGCCTTGCGCGCGACGGAAGACGGCACGCTCCCTCCCCGCTTTCCTCCGTTGCGTGCGCGAGACTGAGCCGTGATCGCCAGCTCACCCTTGCACGCTTTCACTTGCACATAGAGCAAACGGCGCGCGGCGACGATTTTGTCGCTCATGGACTTTATACGTTTCCTCACGGCGACAACAACGGTAGAAATGCGCCTGGAGTGTCCATAGAATTGTTATCGCAATAAAGCTACCTACCTTATATAGAGAAGTAGGTTCAACATGCACAATGTTGACATATGAAACGCCAACACAAGTAAACAATACAAGTAAACAAAGTAAGAGATTATGCATGGCGCTGTCCAAAGTCGTGTGTGTGTGTGTGTGTGTGTGTGTGGCACCAATTCAATTGCAGTTTATAAGCGACAAGAGGGCTGACTCGGCGCATGCTAGTTTCAGCTCGATCAGCCGAATTTTCATTAACTAAGCGTTCGAGTTGTGCTGCTTTGTTTCTTCGAGCTTCACTCCGCTATGATTTTCCCATCCTTATCACTTTTGTGCTGATGCTGCGATATGTGATCAATTATTGGTTACTTGGAGGCTCATGTTAGACTCAGGCGAAGTCGATGTGCAGCAGCACTGACTGGGGCAAAGGCAAAGGTAGTGCTCCATGTGTAAAAAGTGTGTATATGTGTACAACGGACTGCGTCGCTTCAACATACCGGCTGTTATTTTCACGACCGGACGAAGTGTGAACCGTCGCTTACGGGAGCACCGTGCACAGATGCAATAGGCGTGATCTGGTCGTTTTGCGAACAACTGTAAAATACAGTAGTGCCGACCCGAGTTTCGCAACGCCAATTTAACAGAGGCACACTAAAGAGAACAATTATTCCTTCTGTATCCGTAAGTTACCCTTCCACAATACCAAATGCGCCTCTCTGACTACGAGAAGAAATTTGGTAAGCAAAAAAAAAAAAAAAAATACGAGACCGACGAAAAACGAAAAACAAGTGGCGACGCCGCCTTGAAATTCCCGCACCAGTTCACGGTGGCGTCATAGATTTTGATAGTGTGTGCTAGAGAGCAGTTAATTCTTTAATGATAAATATCCTCTACATTAGATTTTAAAGGAGCCAGCGATTGAATACGGTCAGTTTCGCGATGTTTTACTGAGTCAACGTGGTCCAGATACGAAAAAAAAAAGCGTTGAAATCTGTGACGTCATATTGACGTACCGAAGTTTCTGCGCGAAATTAAAAAAATGACACTTTTAGCTTCATTTTCTCTTCTAATAATTGACGTATTATCGCGAAATTGTTCACAACAAAGCTGTCAAAGAAAACTGTATCAGTCTAAACTGATTGATTGTTTTGTCTTAGGATCCCTTTTTTCAGAAATCTGGAAAATTGTGCTCAAGGCGATCGCATGCCGTCAGATGCCGTCAGCACTCCTTAAAACTGTATCTCACTCGAATTTGTCTGTTTCAGGCACTTTGAGTGTTACCTATTTATTTTATTACATGCTGTACTCCAGATGTCGCGTTGTGTTGTTCGTGCAGTAGTTTATCTCAAGATGTAGAAGCAAAAGTATTGAATATTGTGGCGCACACCCGTTCATATAACGCATGTAACACGTCATGTGGGGAAAACAACCAATCTTCTCCGCCTTGGCATTACTCAGCACAATGCAGCATGACGCGGTAGGAGCATTCGGATAGAAGATGAAAAAGGGCAGGAGCCTGGGGAGGGGAGAAAAGGAGAATGATGTTGGAATAAATGTAGGCAATATGGACGCCAGTTCCACAGCAAAGCTTTACGTCATTTGTGTCCATTTACTAGGAATGGTACATTATTTTGGCGCAGCCGGAAATCGACTCCAACATGGCATTGACATTTTTTCTTGAAGAGACCTCCGCTGAGAAGATCATCTTTTCGACATTCCAAGCTCAAGATGAACCAGTGGTGGAACTACCTCGTGAACTCAACTCTATAAAGCTCCTGAACATAGTTTTGGAGAAGGGTCCCATGGAAACTGCTGAGCTACGTCGGAAGGGTGCTGTGAATGTGAACTTGCCTCTGGCGACCTTCAACGAACTAGTTCTTCAACCGATGCGCCGAAAGGACTGAGTATCACGGTCTTCGACGGAAGAGGTGAGCCTCGTTTTCAAAGCTCTTCAGATGCAGGAGGAACAGATTGTGCAACAGAACAAACTGATGACATCGCTTATAAGTTCTCTAAATACTGAGAAGCCGGCAACATGACATTCAACAACATGTCTTCAAGTCCGGAAAATCGCCTCAAATTCTATGAATGTGCAGCTGGGAAGAACAAGTGGCACTCTGATGAGGACAAGATTACTAACACGCGTAGTTTTCCGGGCTCATACCACTTGCACGCAAGTGGTATGAGCCCACTTGCACATTATTGAAGAAGCTGACAACACTTGGAACCAATGGAAGGAAAATTTTTGACGGCATTCCGAGGCAACCAAGTACGAAGATGAGACACCGCGCTTAATTTGAAATTCAAGCAGGGCTCGCTCGTCGAGAATTTCTTGGAGAAATGCCACCATTTATAGCTGGCCGAGCCTATGCTTCCATCTTCTGCCGTAATAGCCCTATTAACACAAGGACTGTACGCTTAGTCCTGAAGCAACGGCAAGTACGATCACCTAAAGCTACAGACATGCTCCTGGAGTGCCTTCGGGATATACCATTTACTCCAGAAAGAATAGCTACTAAGTCAAGAAGTCAGCTGAATTGGACCGACGCGGATTGGTCAAGCCGTAATCAGGGAAAACCGAGCCATCTTGCAAGAACTTGGTTGGCGCGCTCCCAGAGGTCGGGTGAATAATGTCAACAACGACGCTCAAAAGTTTCCGAAGACAAGAAACTGATAAACAAGGCTGATCAGTCCGACCAGATGACCACAATTAAGTCTGTTTATTTAACTTGCTCTAGCCTACTTCAAGTTCCCGTCAAAGTGGGAAACAAGCCTATGATGGCTTTGGTTGACAGTGGTGTTTCTGTGTGTAAAATAAATGCCAAGCTGGTGGATACAAGTCGCCTGCGTAGTGGAAGAGTTCTACGGCTGCAAGATGACGATGGAAAAGTGACATTGCATAATCAGTGGGCCCCAGTAAACATTGAGTTCCAAGGTCATAACATAAAGAGTGAAGTATTGGTGACAAAAGGTGTGACGTACGAGTTTCTGCCATCAAGACCAGATATAAAGAAACTCAAAATCAACGTCTGTTGGGACGATGCAGTTTTAGTCGAAGGACTACCAAAGAACGAGGCACAGGAGAAAGAATAGACAAGATAGCCTACGAGTTGTCAAGTTCGCGGAGGATATTGCAACGACCTACCCTAAATTATGTAGGCATAGGAAACTATGCACAAGCGACGAATTCACACAAGGTCCCTTTCGAACTAACTGACAAAACCGCCATCCGCAAATCACCTTATAACACATCAAAAGAGCGAAATATACTGTTGAAGAAAGAAATTCAGTAGGTGCTAGACGCCGACATAATCCGACCTTCGGTATCACCCTTCGCCTCTCCCGTAACTATTGCACCGAAGTAAGACGCAACTTTCAGACTGTGCACAGATTACAGGGTTCTCAATTGTCAGACAGAACTCATACCATTTCCCATGCCGAAGAAACACGATTATATGTGACACAGTTGGTTGCCGACATTTTTCACATGTGCAAAGGTTCCTGGCAGATCCCGCTAACCGAAGAAACAGAAAAAAAGTACGCTGCTTTATCACGCCCTTCGATCTGTACGAGTATAAACAGCTTCATTTCGGCTGGAAGAACTCGCCAGCATGGTTCCTGAACATAATGATCGCAGTCTTGAATCCTATCCTAGGTGTCTTTTGTGACGTGTACATAGACCATATTACCTTCTCCAAAACAGAGGTTGAGCATCAGGAACACCTGGCTCAATTGTTTGACGTAATAGTTCTGCGGAAGCCCGCAAGGTGGAGAGAAGTAATTATTTAGGGAAAATAAGACATCCAATCAATCGCAGCAATTACTACAAAGGAAACCCATACGGGTTCCTCGAAAGAAAAGCCTCGCAGTTGAAGTAAAATTTGTCCTGGTTCGGGACTCGAACCCGGAACCACCGTCTTTCCGGGCTGCCGTTCTACCATCTGAGCTAACCAGGCGGCTCGCAGAGGGCAGGACGAAGTGGACTTTGTCAACAACTGGAAGGAAAGGCAAATGTTTGAAGTTCTGCGGAAGCCCGCAAGGTGGAGAGAAGTAATTGATTAAGGGAAAATGAGACATCCACCCAATCGTAGCGATTGCTACAAAGGAAACCCATACGTCAAACACTTGCCTTTGCTTTCGTTTCGCAGTTCGTGGCGCGCATGCATGTGGTCACAATGTTTTTTTTTTTTTTTTCATATTTCATGGGCTTACTTTATGCGGAAAAATTATTCCGTAATACGTTGGTCATTCCATGCTGAACGTACCAGATGTGGCGCTCGACCGTCACCAATCTTGCATAAAATAAATCCTGGTTATCAACAGTACTTGAAGACTGGTTTGTCCGGGATATCTTGGCCGAAAAAGAAAAGATATAAAAAGATGTGACTCCATGAGCGCCATTTTAACTTCAGACTCGAGGGCAGAACTTGGTGCTAGAGAAAAATATCTAAAAAATTGGTTTTTCACACGATGAACATAAAACTGTTACAGTGTCTTCTAGAGCCGCCACAGCGCCAATCGCGAGAGGGGCACCTCGCCGCTACATTCGGATATCGCCGACGCGCAAGGAGGAAGCGCGGAAACATTGCACGCTTGCAGTGTCGGAGGGACGCGCATGCGTGCAGGCGCCGGTCTCGACGCCAGGGGTTAGCCGCTAGAAGGCGAGGAGGGCCGTTTAGCCACGCACTCGCGCACCCCGCAATATTTTGTGGGCGAGTGTACATACAGCCTAAATGGTTCCAACTTCAATGCATTGTGTAGACGGCATGCGTTCTAGGCGACTGGGGATGCTCATTGCAGCGGCATCCACTCTATATCCAAAATAGTAATTGTAATTGTTTCTGCAAATACAAGGTGTGTCAGCGTACCAATAAGCCAGATGGCAGATTAACACGCTATACGATAACCTTCACTGCAATCTACCACCACGCAGAACGAAAGTGCAGGAGGACGAAGCCACCATCAAATTGGTCTGCTTCTCGCCGAACCCGACGACATGTACTTCGGCGCCCCGACAAGTTCGACAAGCAATGCTACAAGAAATTTCGTGGTTTTCTGGACCCAAAGAAAGCCTCTCCAGAATAAGGCAGGTTGTACGGAACCTTGAGGCACTTGCGCAACAATTGTACCCTTCCCTATCCGTGGCCCTAAAGAAAGGGCGAAGTTACGTGAAAGTCGCGAGCTATTACTGTCAATTCCTCGTAAGCGCGTCCCTAATTGCACCTCATCGCCGTTTTATGACGATCGTCTTGTCGATCACTATGCATAAGCTGGACGCTAAGATTTCTACCTCCCGACGCTCGTTCGTTCCAGGGCATTATGGCTCCACCTACTCTGCTCTATGTCATCTCAGCCAAGAAGCGTGATAAGTTCTTCTGCAGTTCTGCAATTCCACGTGAGATACGGTGGCCGTTCCGGACAACTGGAAGTGCAGCCACATAGTGACGCTTTTTAAACCAGGCAAGTGCTTATACAAGCCTTCTTTCCAGAGGACAATCCCTCCAGCCAGCTGCATCAGCAAATAGAACACAAACTAAACAAGACTGATATGGATCTCGGAAAAAGTATTACCTTACCAGGTTTTATGAACGGATTCCACAGATGCCAGTCTTTCATATATAGAAAGCGTCATCGACCTAGTTTCATCATTAGTACAGGAAAGACGACGTCGTTGATTAGTGGGCGCAATTTTCTTGGAAATAAAAAGCGCTTAAGGTAACGTCCTTCATGAGGTTGTTCTTAATGCACATGAAGATTTTTGTATTTGTGGCCGATTGTACGCGTCGATCCTTTACCGCCTTAAAGGGAGCATTCTTTTGTCGGTGGCTGACAGTGACATGGACCGACAAGACGTTCACCATGGCGTTCCACATTGGTGTGGTCCTTGGTCCCTTATGGTTCAACGTCGCGCTCATTGGCCTCGGAGCTGAGCTCCCTGTCACTATAAAATATGCGCATACGAAGACGATATACACATACGGGCATCTTCGGTAACGCGTCCGCAAATACCGGCAAGAGACTGCAACATGCCACAATCATAATATCAAAGTACTTGCGACGTCAAGGCCTGCAACGATCGAAAGCGAAATGTGCTGCACCTGCTTTCACAAGGAAATCACTGATGCCATAAGCGATCTTCAGTGACGGAGCAGTGATCCCTTTTGTCAGGCACTGTAAACACTAATGTGTCTTCGTTGGCCGCAGCCTATCTTGGTCGAAGCATGCCATTGTACTACGGATAAAGCTTTCCAGTTTTATACACGTTCTTCGGGTTGTACGTGGACTAACATGGGACCCCTCATAGGTCTTCTGCAGCCATATCGGGCGCTGTTTATGTACTATGCTACAGCATGTCCGTGCTCTCGAGTATATGTACAACCTGCCTTCGTACTTTGGAGCGCCTTCAGGCCCAAAACTGTCAACATGACTCTGCCTGTTACCTTTTACATAGACGTTCGGCACGATACAGGAATCACGGACACATCTAATGGAAGTATACAGGTCTTGTGAGCCTTTTTCTGCTCAACTTCGACTGTTCACTCGACACGCACACCCTTCCTTGCCTTCACACCAAGAAAACCGCCAACACTGTACTTGTTAAGACGTATCACTGCTCGCAGGGATGTAATTCCCTCAGGCTTCGCCCCTACCGTCTTCCCAGAAGGTAGTGCCACCGTCGACATTGCGTAGAGTAATGGTGGGCCTTCGAATACCTGGGATTGCAACGAAATGGTGTGTCCCCTGCACTAGCCTTAAGCAGCTCACCTTGGGCCATCTAGCTGCGCTGTAGTACGGTGGCTCTCTGCACGTATACGCACACGGATCGCGTACCTTCATGCGCCTCGACGGCGGCCGTTGTGATCCACCGACTAGCCACCTCCCGTCAATTCAAGTTAAACCACAAGTCGCCTTCAACAGCTGCGTAACTTGTTGTGATACCAGAAACTGCACAGTTCGTCTCCTGCTGGTATAGAACTGAGTATTCTGACACGAAATCAGCGCTGTAACCAGTAGATTCAAGGACAGGTCATTGTTATGTGTTGTCCTTACACGTCCCACAGATATTCGATCTTGCGCAGCAGAACGGTAATTCCATAGCCTTTCGATGAGTACTTGGACACGGTGGCTTGGCCGGCTACGAGCTCCTCGACGTGAAATACGAACCACTGTTTCTAAAGCCATCAACGTAAAGTTTTCCTAAGCATTTGATAAAGTTAACAACTTATTACTTTTAGACAAACTAAGCGTTCTTAATATCGATACGAAAATAATCAGCTGGATTCGTGCTTTCCTGTCATCTATCGTTCAATTTTTTAGTACTAACGGATCTACCTCCGACATGGCCCCAGTAGAATAAGGCTTTGCCTACGGGCCTATTCTTGGTCCTCTTTTATTTTTATCATACATAAATTTCTTATCCAATAACATATCTGCATTGGTTTGTTTATTCACAGATGACCATGTCATTTATCGCAAAATCACTAGCACTTCTGATGTCGTGTGCCTTCAGGCTGACTTATATATCGCCCATGAATGATGTTACACTTGGCAGGTAGAACCTAACGTTAATAAATGCAAAGGTATGTGGATCTCCCGTACTAACAGAGCCTGCAAATCTAAGTACTAAATTATTTTCCACTGCGGTCTGTAATGTTGCATGGCTACCTTGGCAACCACATAGCGAACAACCCGTCCTCGAAACGACACGTACAACACACAATATCTAAAGGCCACTTAAATATAAATTATTACCTGGCTTCGGTTTCTTTAAACCTACTGCTAAACACCAATACATCCGTCCACAACAGTAATACGATTCAGCTTATCGGACCCACATTAGGCCATATTAATAGACGAACTTCAAGCAGTACTGAATCGCTTGATTCGCTTCATCTTTTCAAGTTACCATCTAACTGCTAGTATCACACAAATGACAGACTCCTTTGGTGTTTCATTACTTATGGTTTGTCGCAAGCAGTCTCACATTTCTCTTTTCCACAAGATATAGTGTCATAACAGCGCTCTTCGGTACAGATGAATTCACGCAGCGCCGTTTCTTACAGCCTGCCGAGACCACCGACTTAAGATCAACATGCCCCGATATGACACCGTCACGTTTTCACAATCATTCTTTCCACGAACATCCAATGAATGGAATAGTCTACCAGCGTAATTAACATCCGAGGCCCTCTTCTCTTTGAGATTGCATTGAAATATGTAACCATGCAATTCTGCCTTGCCTTTTGTAAAGGAGTATTTTATTGTTTTGTTAATTTGTAATGATGCCTGTTTATCTTTACGGCATGTTCTGTGTATTTTGATATATTTTGTGAATTCCGTAACGTATTACTGTATACTCTACCGCTTTTAAATATACATTATTGTTTATGTGCTATATTTGCTGATTTTGTTTTTCTTCGGGCCTTTCTTCGCCCCTCGGCTCTATTATGTACCCAGATGTATTTTAAAGCTATTAAATATAGTGTTTTAAGAAATATACCAATGTCACGTGTCGATGCAAACTCGTTGCTGATTTCGCTCAAGCGATATTGCACAGTGTCTCACTGGACTCAACTACAGCATCGGTTTTAGTGCCTGTGGGGAAATCGACCCTGTCACCACTTTTCACCTCCCAGCTGAAGTCAAGCGTAGCTAATAAAGTGTGCTTCACCGGCTACACCTCGACGTCGCCTTCACTCGACACCCCATCCTTCGCACAGGTCGTGCGGACAGCACGAACTGTGCGTGAGACTCTGCAACATGTGTTTGGCGCCTGTCCTCAATACCTGCCACAGCTGAAGACGCTGGCTTCTACGCTGGCGGGCATCGGAAGGCAATGTTTGTCGGAATTAAGATTCTATTTTGGCTGGGACGTGAAACTCCACAGCAGAAAAAAAGCAGCTACCAAAGGCTGTTATAGACCTTTTGCAGATCACCGGAGTGATCCCCAGACTTTAAGGCATTCCTTCCTTCCAATTCTCATCATCATCTTTAATCACTCTTTCTTTATTTGTCCTCTTTCCCCTGCGCAGAGTAGCAGGCCTGAGCATACCAGCTCAGGTAGACCTATCCGCCCTTCCAATAATTAGTTCTCCACTCCGGCGTAGTTGACAAGTCATGGTAAAAGATAAACAGCTCGAGCAAAGGGCAACGGCCAAGAAAACCGACCGGACAGGTGCTCGTCTAAACCGGCCATAGGAGCGTAGTGGCTATGACGTTGTACTGCTACTCTCGAAGTCGCGAGTTCAAAGCGGGTCGCATTTCGATAGGGGCGAAATGCAAAAGCTCGCGTGTACCGTGCATCTCGTGCACGTCAAAGAACCGCAGGTGGTCAAAGTTAACCCGGAGTCCCTACCTATGGCGTGCCTCATTATCAAATCATGGTTTTGGCACGTAATACCCCAGAATTTCCTTTTTAGGCGCTCGTCCCGTCCTTTTACTTTTTCATTTTGTCCTTTCCACATGCTATTATTCTACTGCCGTACGCTATCGATCATGTGAAGCGCTGTAATTCATCGGCAACTGGTACGCCGCACAGGGGAAGTTGTGCGAAAATTACGAGCTCACGCTTGCGTAACTCTCGGACACAGTCTTGCTAACACGAGACGCACGCGTGCGAGCACAACACTTCTAACAGCGGTATGCAAATAGCTCTAGGCGCATACAGACAACATCGCGCATAATTTTGTTCCGACGAAAAGGTTTTCACTGCCTCCAGTTCTACTTACATTCTCTTCCAGCCATCGCCAGTCAATTGTGCCGTCACGGTTTCGGCGCCTGATCAAGTTGAGCGGCTCCGGTGAGGCTGAGCGAGTTCTCTTCCGCGTCTGCTCGCGGGAACTTCCGCCATTTCCTGGTTCCATACTTGGTCTTTTCCAATCCACGGTTGTGGTCATCAGAACATGTAAACAACAAAAAACAAGGCATATGAGCCTCAAGCAGGCAACAGCAAAGTGCGAGACCATCGCGATCAGGTGTGAGGACATCGACAGAGCTGTCGCCTCTATACGTTGTACAAAAATTGGTGACTCGCATGCTCTTTTATGAGTTCACACTGACAGTGGCCACTGCCAATCTTGGCCACTGACAGTGGCCATGATTTCTCACGCTAACATCCTCCCAAAAGTCAGTACAATCTTCTCGATGTAGCATGCATTGTTAACAGGATCGTTAATCCCTTCTGTAGCTTCATCAAGAACCTTTATGAAAATGTAGCCCATCTTCAAATGGAGTGCCAATAGTATTCGCTCTAAGCGTGCAAGTTTTATCGAGTTTACGGCTCAGTTTGCGCCATCTGGGTACCACCATGCGAGGGGCCCACAGCACTTTCCGTCTGGCAAACTAGGTAGTCTGTATGTCTGCTCGACAACGAGTATTGAGCAGAGCGATAGTTTGTGGGCGGAAAGTCGTGCTTTCGACACACCATTTATTGTATCTTTATCCGATGCTCTAGCGTATGTGCCATGTCACATCAAGTTCACTCGCGGTAGGTATCGCCGTAGTCAGCATTCACGTCCAGCCAGCGACCAATCTTTCTTTTCCTGAAATGAAGATTTTTCAAATGTGTGGCAGTGCTACTGTAGTGTGATGAAAACACAGCGCTTAGAATGTTACAAGGGAAAGCTGAGGCCTCCGCGGCATACTGCGCAAGAAAATTAAAAGTTTATACTTGTTGAACGACGGATCTGCAATTTTCTTGTGTGGTTTCAAATAACTACTAAATGTGACTAGATCTTACAATGTCCTCTAGTGACCTACTGAGCCTTCATGCGCACGCCTGCGCCCAGCTCTAGGTGGTGTCAGCATGCTAAATGGTAGATGCCGGAACCCACTATATCGTGGGCTAAACGTTCCGCTAATTTTAGCGATTTTCGAGACTCGGAATGAGATTTAATGAGAGCAGCATTCCGGGCAAGTTGGTAATCCATTGCTTAAATGATATTGCGCGACATAAAAACGACACGGACGTGAAAGAAGCGCTTGGTGTGTCGTCTTCTTTCACGTCCGTGTCGTTTTTATGTCGCGCAATATCATTTAAGCAATCGGAATGAGAGTCTGCCAATAAGCCACTCAGACCATGACCCAGATAAGCCGCGGTGCCCGCAATTGTTGGTTTCGTGCAAGTAATCACATTTCTCCTCCCTCCCGAACTATCCGTGTCCCCAACTGTAGGGTGCCTCGATTTGCGCGCCTCCCATCTGGCCGTGCGCAGCGACGGCGCGCGCAGCGAGGCACCAATGATGATGATGACTGCATCTCCTTTGAAACCGGGCGGAGAGAAATACGCCCCTGACCTGCTTGATTTAATGAGATGTTTCTAGATCTATCGATATCTATGCATTCGTGTATTTGATCTCGATCTTACGTTTCGTATTTAAAACCTCTATCTCTACTGCATCCTTACCTACACTTGCAATTATTCCGGTTCTAACTCGGACACTTCAAGCCAACTGGTGGAGGGCGTGGCAATTATGTTAGATGGCACTCGACGGCGGCGCGACATAGGGTGAGAGCGACACAGGGACTCGCATCTCACGCCGTTTACGGCTAATTGCACGTGTTTTCAGATCGCAGCTCATAGGCGACCGTTCCTGTGAGAAGCATCGGCGTCACGTGCCGAACGAACGCGCACAGCACACGACGAGCGCGAACGTAGCGCAGAGCGGATGGTGAAAAAAGCGAGGAGAGGGAAGAGCCGCGAGGAGAAAAGCGGAGAGGAGGGTGCAGCGGAACCATGAGGCGGAGAGCGGAGGAGGGTATGACGAAAAGGTGGGGATGAAAGCGGAGTGCCGGCGGCGAACAGGCATGCGGACAGCGCGGAAACAAAGCGCTGACGTGAGCTTCGGACCCACTGCGCATGCGCTAATTCGCCTGTGGCGCCGCCGCGGCCACTAGAGAATGCGCTCCGCGCGAGCCACGCATTCCCGTGTTCACGCTTTCTTTATGAGCAATGAGCGGCGCAACCGGTGGAAATGCTTCGTTTGCCGCTGCTGCCAAACGAGCTATCCGAGCAGAGTCTCAGCGCCACCACCGATAGCACCCTGTCACTCAGCATCATTCTTTCCTATATCGCAAATTCAAAACATCTAAACAGTTGCGCTCAAAATTCGCGTTGGGGAGCATCGTAATCGTCGATGAATTTTTTTATTGTGTACTTAGTTGCTGACTAATGTTACGCGTTCTGGGCATGACGAGGTAAAATTTAATACAATTTCTATGTTTATACATTTACAAGTCACCTAGGCGAGCGCTTTTTTTTCTAGAAGTGGTTGCAAGATACCCGGATCCCAGATACGCCAAATCCGCCCGAAGTCGGCTAAGAAGACATTGTCTTCGAAAAGAAATAAGAATATACCTCTCTAGAAGACACCTTCCAATTCTAGGGCCGTTCCCAAGTGGAGCCAGCCCCATCGCGCCCATAAAGTTTCCTTCTTAAATGCATTTGGGCTAACGCGCATCAAAAACAGGCACGCGGCTATGCCCAGGCTGCTCACCTTCTCAAGCACCTCACGCGGAGTCTGCTCCGTTTTGCTACTTTCCCAATAATTTAACAGCTAATTCTAGGTCCCTCTCGTGCATTATACTTGCTATATAGTGCCGTACCACAACACAGCAATATTCTACAATACAGCGCGTTCGGATATCGGCTACAAGTAAAGGCATAAACTCGCCATGATCTGCCCCTAGGAAGCCCCTACTCTGCGAGTAGTATACCTACTATGTCTGCGGAAAGATCGCGGCTAGTGTCTACTACATAGGGAAAGTGGGTCCAGCGCGGGTGCCCCGATGAGGCGATCTTCATTGAAATGTTGGTGTCGGCACCGTCGCCTTCGCTTGAATGAGCGGCCCCGCACGTCGGCCGGACGCGTGTCGTGTCTGAGACCCTACCGCAGCTGCATCGAGCTTGGACAAGTGTGTCACTCTGCTGTATTCAGTTTTGCTACTCGGTGGCGGAAACGCTGAGTTTATTTCCCACCGACGTGCTGTAAAGAAACTGGAGAAAGAGCGACGGAAACCACAAAAGTGACGGTGCGTCGAGCAGACGACAGCGATTCGGCCCGCGAAATCACCTCAGCCAATCGGCGCAGCTGAAACAGCCGGAGCTTCAGGATAAGGCAACGGCAGCGCCGCCACAATTTCAGCGTTTTTTCATCACTCTCGGCGCTTGCTACGACATCCGCTGGACTCACTCTCCCCTTCTAGCATACTCTACCACAGCTACGCTTACGCAGCGGGCATCGAAGCGGGGGCTACGAGTTCCTCCGTTATTGCGTGATGGCGACGCACCCACTCTGTCTCCTTGCTCCTTCTTTTCCTTCGGCACCGACCAAATTCCCACTGTTAAGTGTCAGAATGTTACGACTCGAGAGGTTGACGCGTGGCGGTAACGCGCGGAGCATGACCTGGCTCGGAGCGCCACCAAACGGAGGGGAGGTTGAGAAGTGCCAATTACTGATAAACATCCGCCGATAGGTTCTTTAACAAGAAGATTCCAATGGCCGAGACTTTCACAAAGCTCCAGGAGCTCCGACCACGATGCTAAAGGGCTAAACATGCGAGCACTCCGATTTTTGCCCGTGCTAAGCCATTTCTGTATGGCCATTAGGGCCAGAGGTGGAACAGTGGCAACTGTCCTGACCGATCGTTCCCGAACAATAAAATGCATGGTGGCGTCCCACTGGCACTTAATGAAACATTGGCGCTCTTCACACGACGTCTCTTAAATCCCGAACCTCGCAAAATATTACTGCCATCAGCTGAAAAACAGATCACTTACATTTGGAGCCGCCAAACTGAGCACAGGTGAAAGCGGCCAAGCGAAGAAATGCGCTGAAACGAAATGAGCGTTCGTGAATAAGTGCAAAACTTATCCGCCAAGTAATTGGTGGGCAATCGTAGAGTCTCTTCTGCTGCCTGGATTGCGAGCAACCTGAATTAAACTCACCACTTTGCAAGCAGCGTCACTGTGCCACGAAGCTGGTGAATGCGCCAACTGCTTGCGGCGTTTTCTTCTTCCCCGCATTCACGTATTCAGACACTCGTTGTGGCTCCTCCTTTCGAACTGCATTCTCATAGGGATATGGAGAAACAATGAAGCAATGTGAAATGCAGTCGTCAAGGAAAAACTCCTACCGTTTGAAGAAAATAACATGCATTATATATACCTAGAACTTTTAGGATCGCAGTGGTCGTGCCAGAACACTGACATTAAAATCCTATTAAAAAAAAGTAAAAAATTGGCAAATTGCGCCCTCTGTCACCAGCGAAGCGGTGGCGCAAGTCAATGGAGCCTGTCTTCGAAAAACTCATAGAGTTTCCTACAAAATAAGTAATTTTGTAAGAAACTCTATGGAAAAACTGACCACCTATCAGCGCGTCGTATTTCCTGAAATTGGTTCACTCCCATAAATTACAGTTTATTATGTCACTATACGCCATCGGGCTTTATTACAGTAGCTCTACTAACTTTCTGGACCGCTCTTGGGTACGGATCCTCTTATAGCGCTGCGTTTAGACGGCTGATATCTTGCGAATGGTAGTTCGTCTGCTCCATGTCTGCTGCTATAGGTGTTGATAGTAGTTTCCTGCGACTTAAATGAATGAGTGACCTCTCTGTAGACACGGCTGGCACTTTGCGCATACTGCGGGGCAAAAGAAATTCATAAGGACTAGAACTTACCTTTGCAATGCTTTAAATTGTTTTATTTTCTTCCTTCCTTTCTTTTTTTTTTCTTTCATAAGCCATGTCGTCGAGCTTCTTGGAGCGCTTTTGTAGAGTGGCATTGCACTGAAGCAGCATTACAGAGGCATACGTGCCTTATTTGCGATCGCGAGTCATACCAGAACACAGACACTGCGTAGACACGCTGCGTAATGTAGCCTTTCTTGAGCTGAGAAAAAGGTCAGGCAGTCTAAACTTTTAAAATTACAACGGCGCATATAAATTTTGCAAGCGAGTTACAGCATCACAGCGCCTTCGCCTAGAAGGTGAGTACAGCAAGCGTTCCATTATGTTTAACTTCTTGCTGTCAATTAACGTGGGCATTAGGCAGGTTACGAGAGCCTTAATACCTTGTGTCATACGGGCTCTTTCAATTGCGATTGAGCCAATCGGGATAAAATGTTTCGTTGGCGATTGACTACTTTGTGGAGTATCGCGAAAAGGAGGCAATAGGGCTTGCAGATTTCAATTCTCGTCGATTTGAACGCTTTTTTACAGCATGTGCGTTTGTCAGGGGTATACGCGACGGGGGCATACAGAATGAAAAAGGAACTAGTGTTTAAGGCTCTCTTTTTCAGGCTTTACAACAAAAAATTACTAATATTCTTTGCGCACTAACAGTAAAGCGCTGGTATTTAGCCATCGTTACAGACCTCAAGAACAGCCGCGAGCTGAATAATCCTGTAGCTTGTGACTACAACTCAGCTGAAAGCAGGAGCCGAAATGCTCTACCTTTCGCCTAAACAGTGAGAACGGGACCGATGGGTTACGGTGCCGAATCATATCAACTCGCTTCTACACGATCGTGAGTAGAAAAGTAAGAAGAGTATCCTGTGGCAAAAGAAAGTATTGTACACGCAGAGGGGTACTCTCGTCCTCTCCATGCGAGCAACACACTCATCAAAGGGGAACGTACGAAATCAAGGAACAACAATTAGCCACAATACCAGCAACAGCATAACTCGAGCAATGTTTAAAGGACCGTTCGAATGCAGGTGAAGCACGACTCGAGAGACACTCCAATATTTCAACATTGGCATATAAGGGAGTCGTTTTTTTTTTTTTTTTGTTTTTAACGCTCCTCAGCACATGTTCTCACCAGCTGTACGAAATCTCAACGCTAAATTCGCTGATTTGTGGAATCGCTATAAGAGAAAAAGGCAATGTCAGGGAGGCGCTGGGACCAGCATGGAATCTGGTGAGACACACGGCTGCCCATCAGTTAGACAAAATCCGAAGTGAAGATTCAAAATAAATAAAGCATGCGAACACCCCAGTCATGGACAACGCATCACGAAGGCAAATTTGTTAGTTCGCTTAGGATAATCTTAGCAGGCGCGCAGCTTGCATGCTTTGCCCGTGAGGCGGAGCGGAAAGAGAGAGAGACGCATAAATATTTTTGTTTGCATCAAGCCGTATCTAGTAAATAGAGCATTCCATTTCAGACCTTCCCGAGGAACATATATATATTCAGTGACAATGAGCATGACGAAGTGCATGCAGCGGTCAATGAATGCTTGCTACGCGAAAGAGAAAAAAAAAGAAAGTATTTTGTTCGTAGAAATAAGATTGAAATGAATGGCGGGGTTTAACGTTCGGAAAATGTACGGCGGATTTATTTTGTTTCTTTTTTATTTTCAGCTAATTGGGCTATCGAAGGAGTGAGAGATAGAGGTAGTGGGTCCAGCGTGGGCTCCTGGCTGAGGCTTTTTTTATTGAAGAGTTTTTGGCGCTACCGTCGCCTTCACCTGCATGAGCGGTCCCGCGCGCCGGCGGGACGCTTGCCGCGTCGGAGAACCTACCCCAGCCGCATGAAGCTTTGACAGGTGTTTCAGTCTACTGCATATAGTTTTAATACTCGGTGGCGGAAAGACAGATCTTATTCTCCAGCGCCCTATAGTCTATAATATCGAGAAAGAGCGACTGAAACGATGCAAACGACGCAACGACGGCGCGTCGAGCAGACGACAGCTACTCAGCCCGTGGAAGCAAACAACAGGCATTGCAAACAACATAACGGGTGGCTTTCTCTCTCTCTCTTTGTCTCTCGTCTGGCTGCGCGTATATCTTTTTTAAGTTGGAGCAATATATAGGGACGCACGTATTTCGCTTAACATGCTCGAAAAAAGATGTTGCGCTTTAACTCTACAGTGTTCTAGCTAAGATGTTGCAAAAGGATCGCATTTTGGAATCTACGTCCTTCAGTGTAACACTTGCCACAGTTAATTGCTTAACTTTTAAGAAAAAAGTGCGACGTTGTCTTTTTTTTGCGGGGAGGCGACCTGCTGCCGCGACGGCGCAAGCACATACTTGTGTCGCCGCCTGCCGGCTGCTACACAAAGCAGTCGGTCAGGGAGGGTTGCAGCGTGTTGCCTGCTCCTCTGGGACAGGCCGTAGCCCTCCCTGAAACGCGGAGCGCGCAGTAGGAGCGCAGATATACGTGCGCAACAACTCAAACATCCGACATAGTCAAACAGGGACAAAATCACGAGGGAAATTAAAGGCAGCTGACATCCATCATGCGTTACTTACCGAGGAGATAAATAAAACAGACGTCCGAAAAGCCAGTGTTTGTATCCAGAGACTATTCACTCTGCGCACAGCCAGGATTAAACTTCTTTCTCCTTTCGCAACGATGCGAACGTCCAATCAGAACAGCACACAAATTTGCCACAAGAAGCCACAACAAAACTGTAAGTGCAAAGCACACACACGCACAAAGAAGTCGGTAAAATATACGCAACGATATCGCCCGAAGTGTAATCGTCAAAAATGCCGTATGACCTCTGGACGACGATGGCCCCTTCGTTAGAAGTCGATGTCCGACAGAAGTTGTGTGTTCCAAAAGCCTGTCTTCTTCTTAACAAAGCATAGAAATAATCTCCACCGCTCTGGCTGTAGAGTAGCGGTTACATGCCCCTTATTTGTCTATTTCCAGGAGCAGCAGTGTCGTCCTACTGATGCCTTGCGCACCTTCAAATACTTCAAACCATTCAACGGTCGCGGCGTGTCTCATCATTGGCTGCAAGAAGCCTGTCACGACGCTTCGAGATAACCAATTGTCAGCCGCTACTTTCCCTCTCTCTTAATTGAATGATGGCAAGCAAAAAGAAGCAATAAACGGCGCGATGGCTAGAGAGAGACAGAGAGAGAGTAGTAGTAGCAGTGGATTAATGTGAGGAAAGACAACGCCTGCTTGTTGCGAACCTACGCCCTTGCCGTTGTTTCTTCTGCCGTTGTTTGGTGTGGAGAGAGTAACGCGCCAACGGTCAGTGTAACGATTATCGCGTGCCGATAATGCTTTTGTTTGCTCTGCTCTGCCGCCTCGCCATTGCCGGAGCGCGGATGCGATCGAGCAGCCGCTCAGTTACTATTGGCTGTTTAAATTTAAAATATAAATAAAGAGAATGCGATTACTGCTGACGGCACTCTATCTGTCTGGTGCGGTCTGCTGACACCTGAACGGCGCTGATACCTCAATGTCGGGAGGGGGGGGGGGGGGGGGGGGGTAAAAGGGGAAAGGAAGAAAACATTTATTTGCTGCGATCTTTATTTGCGTCACCGTTATGTGCACAACCGGTGCTTTCGAAGGTGCCGAACGTGAGGTGCATGTCATGGCACCTTGAATGTGGAGGATGTGAGAAACTAGGCGAGGCCAGACCGTTGGCTGAGTCTCCCGTGGGGCCTTCGTACAACTTTCCGAAGTGGCGGTGTGGGAGGTGTGATAGAAATGAATTGTGATGAATGTGTTCGAGGGCAGGTCCAGTAGGTGGACCTGCCCTCGAAACCGATCACCCCAAAAGCGAATTGACATCAATGCAAACTTTTAAAGGTGCTTTTTGTCTCGTCCCAGTCGCCATGTCTTTCTGTATTGAGCAGAAGGTAAACATGATCCATGCCTTAAGAGCTGCAAATGGCACCAAGAGGAAGGCCGTTATGGATGTGTGGCGGTAGAGCAAACGCATCGACTAGCATCAGAAATTACGAAAACCTGAGACAAACCGGCAGCTTCAAGAAACAGCGCCGGAGGACTCCATCTTTGAGCCCTAGCCTACGCACGGGCGTTCTAGCATTTATGGCCTCAAACCCTCATGCTAGCGTGCAGGGACGTGGCCGCCTAGGTACCAATTTCCAAGTCATCAGTTTGGAGTATTCTAAATGACGGCCTTTCCCCCGTACCACCTTAACCAGCACCAATTCTTGGAAGATAGGCACCTGTAGGATCGTCTAGATTTCTCGAATTCAGTGCTCACAAAAGCCGATGAGTCACAGGACTTCTTGAGCAACATCATGTGCACAGATGAAGCCACTTTTCGCAGAAACGCCTAGGTAAATTTGCATAATACACACTACTGGAGGCACCAGTAGCAGTGGTCGCTCAATGTGTGGTTCGTAGTTTAGGCCAGTGCTAAAATCGGTCCCATCTTCTTTGATGACACACTGGCTCGACAGCGTTACGTGAACGACATTCTCGAAAGAGTGGTGAATGAGTTTCTCAGCGAAGGCACGTCTTTCACTTCTCTGGTATCAGCAATATGGAGCACCAGCACACAGCAGCAGCCAAGCACGAAACTGGCTGGATGCGACTTTTTATGCGCAGTAGATTTTAAAGCGCGGGCCTGTAAATTGTCCGGCCAGGTCACCTGACATCCCTCCAATCGATTTCTTTATTTGAGGTTATGTGAAACGTCATGTTTACATGATGGAGACGGACGTCAGATTAGTTCAAGGCAAGAACAACGGATGTCTGCCGTAGAATTCCGGCGTCTGTCATCAAGAAAGCCACTGAAGATGTGATAAAGCGGACTCAGTACTGCGTAGCTACAAAAGGAGACCTATTCGAAGACGTCCTCTAGGCAGCAGCTGGTGTTCAACGGCGCTTACGAATCCATAGATAACAGGGGCAGACTGAAATCTAATCTTTTTAAACATCTTGTTTTCTGCAGACATCTTGATTACCAATTCGGCTCATTTAGGAGTGCTTTATTTACTTTCCTGAACCCATCGGTTTTGCCTTAACTGTACACGTTGTTCGCTTCCCGGTCTGTTTATTTCGCTTTTCTTTTTTGAAACGAACCTCTCTTTGGAGCACGTGTACACTTTCTGAAAAATAAAGCGGTCACTTTAATTTGGCTTTGGTCCGAGGCAAGCTTCTGGAACAAATTATAGCTTCCCGCGCACTCTTTCGATGCGGTGCGAGCAAAGCCGCGATTTTGAAACATTCTAGGCCTATAGGTTTTCGCATTTCGTGCGCTTCAGCCGCGTTATCAAAGATCTTTTGTCATCTGTGGGATCAGTCAGCCTTGACAGACTGGTAATAAGTGTGATGTAAAAATGAGAGGACGGAATAGCTGCGAAGCCTCGAAACCTGCTGTTGGTGCTCTTTCCGTACCATTATCAAGGTGATGTGCTGTCTCTTTCGGTTTGCGACAGACAGTGCGGTTGCTTTTAATCAGCTTATTTGAGGGCGCTGCTTTATGATGCGGATGCGAGCGCACTCACGTGGTATTTTTCGTATTTCGTGAGGTTTCTTTGTCAGTCGGAAAAAATTGTGCTCAATTAGTACGTTGCTGAAAACACCCCAGTTAGGTATTATTTTGACACTTTGAAAATTAGGACAGTACTTCCCGAGTTAGATAATTATTCGCAATTACTGAATTAAATCTCGGCAACAAAAGAATTACTGGCGGTTACTCCACTGTACTGGAAACAATATGCACTAGGTTTGCTTTGAGGAAGGCAACTGCTCCCTCTTTAGTGCTTGGTGCATGATAGTTGGGGCCCCCTGTATGATTCATTCAGGAACCGAAATGAGGCCAAGCCGGCTTCGCTCGAAATCAGAACAATAGCAGTCATATATATATATATATATATATATATATATATATATATATATATATATATATATATATATATATGCTGCAGTTTCTACATAAAGTCGAAGCAGTATTAGTTATTGCCAAGTATGCGACAAATACACACAGGAAGATTACACCACCGAGAGGACTCAGGCTGTGAAATTTAACTGTATCCTACTATGAGGTCTTGTATATACTCATATAGCAGTCCAGCGATCAATTCTTCGAGGTCACACGAAGTTCCTTCAAGTGCAAGAAGTGTATATATATATATATATATATATATATATAGTTGTGTGTGGGGGGGGGGGGGAAGCTAGTCGAGCCCCAGCCCCCTCCCCCCCCCCCGCCCCCTCCGCTCCCGGAAAAATGAAAACTAACTCTTCGCCTATGGTGCAGTGCACCGTCTTTCGCTCGCAAGCCTGCATATTTCAGCGCAGCGCATTCGCTTATATCGCACTGGATGTTTGGTACGCTAGTGCCCTCTTTTTGTTCGGATATTAGGGCAGAACAGCAAATCTCTAGCCTCGTCAGACTTTCTGATGTGGTTGCAACGACCGACCTTGTCGACTCGTCAACACTTTCAACCCCGGGCGCTCTTTAAACGTCTCCTGCATTTGCGCCACATCAACGTCGCGTGCATTAGCGGCTCCGAGGCCCTGTGGCTCCATCTCGCGGTGTGAAATACTATTTACACCGTGCTCTAACGCAGAGGTAAACGCTGCGCCTCCGATTCATCATTTGAAATCGTCGTGACTATAAAAATTGTGCTGATCCCACGCGCTGTGGTAATCGATGTAAGCGAAGCTTTCTGTGATGTTTGCTTTGATTAAAGACAATTAGCGGTGATGCTGACGCCGAATGTTTAACTTTTTTACTGTTTAGTCCCACACGAGATTGCTGACTTGATGTTAAACATTACCTTGCGTGCACCACTGCTGTTTGTCTGCGCAGTACAAAGAACGCACAGGGGACGGTGTTTACTTGAGGCCTTGCTGTGCGCCATACTTCATAACCTCTGAGAGGGTTTAGCATATTCATTGCCCCATATGGCACATCGCATCATGGCAGAAACGTTAAACTAGCTTTAATTGAATTATGGGGCCGTACGTGCCAAAACCGCAATCGGATTATGAGGCACGCCGCAGTGGCGGACTCCGGATTAATTTGACACCTTGGTGTTCTTTAACGTGTCCCTAAATCCAAGTGCACGAGCATTTTTATTTCGTCCCCGTCGAAATGCGGCTGCCGCGGTCGTGATCAAACCCGCGACCTCGAGCATTGCCATCGCCGCAAAGCTACCGCGGCGGGCACTGAAGCGTTGATTTGACGTGTGACCGCTTCCCTAGTGTCGCCAAGACCCTACGGTGCGCTTTAATGCGGCTTTGTATTGCACGCCCTGGCGTAAGCTGTCCGCTTCACAAATTTGCACGGTGTTTATTTTTTAGAAATAGCAGAAACGTACGGTACCGTACCTTAAATTTAAATTTATATCATTTGATAGCAACCGCTGTCGTGTCTATAGTAGCAGCGTTTCCTTACCTTCTTACGTCACCTTTTCCCTATACCGCCCCCCCCCCCCCCTTCCTCATATGGGAACTGCGAGCCAAGAGTGGCAAGGCTGTTTCGTTTCGCGACTGCGTCGGTTCTACCCCCTTTCTCTGCCTTCTCTCGTCCCGCCTCTCTACCATACTATCTAGCTTCCCTCTGTACTTGCACGTTAGTAGAATGGTGAGCGCTGCACTTTTCGCAATGCTTTTTCGGAGGATCACGGATTATTACAGCTGTCAAGAGGCGAATGTGGCGATGCCCAGGGAGCTCCAGAGGGCACCTTTGCAAACGTCCAAAACGAGTTCCTTGCATTGCCTTTCCTCTCTGCCGCGCTCCTGAAACACCCCTCGACGCGGTGTGCTACACAGCAGCAGCAGTGGGAAAGTGAAAGGAAGAGGGAAAGAAAGCTTCGGTTTAATAGAACAACTGATTTTGCAGCGAGGACACTTGGCTGTAACGCGGTTGAGCTGACGATCTCCACACGCTGCGCGTCTCGCTCACGTTCGCCGCTTGAAACAGTCGTTTTCTGATCTACTTGCCTTTGCTGCGAACTCACAAGCTCTCGAGGGAACCACACTCGCGACTTGGTACTCTTTTCGTTTCGCACGTTCACGATCTTCGCGCTCTTTTTCCTCTGGTTCATCTCCTGTCTCAGTTATTCAATCTCTTGAGCTGATGCGTCTATATCCCGCCAATTTTTTTTCCTTCATAAGCCTCTCTTTTAGAACCAGCTTACAGAAATATTCGATCTCCAACCGGTCATTTCCACCTTGCAAAATGACTTTACTAATTACGGCCTCTGTCATCCCTTCCCTTACGTCTGCATCAAGCTCCCGACACGAAACCAACAGCCCGGTCTTTTATAACCTTCTCTCATCAACGGTACCTGCTTT